>NW_028274818.1:27885303-28188333 GCF_037043125.1 Eumetopias jubatus
TTCGCTCAGCGAGGAATGCTGGAGAAGAGCCAAGGGCAAAGATTCACTTTCAACTCAGAATTCGGGTTGCCACTTGCAGGAGGAAAAGAAAGCCTGCCAGCTTCTAGGAATAAAGGGAGGCTCTTCGGGGACATGCTCAGGGGCAAAACCCACCAAACCTTCTGGTATCCACTGCTTCAGTTAGAGTAATAAGCAGCAGTTTCAACGGCTGAATTTCTCTGAACCGTTCGCTAAATATGAGAATGGGGACTTTTCAACTTCTGGATCTATTAAGTAACAAAGCCCTGACAGACACATCAGTCAAAGCACCTTCAGGCCCTTTATGTTCCACTTGAATGACAGGTCATTCCTGCCGCACCACAAGGAAGCCCAGCAAATTGAAACGTTGGCCCACTGCAGAGGAATCTCTCTGTACATTAGAGACTTTAACGGCTGAGTCTCTGAGTATACAGCTTACCAGAGTTTTCTAAAATGCCATAATCAGGGAAGAACAAGATGGGAAAGGGGTACAGGTAAGGGGAAAAGGGTCAGAAATGAAGAAAGAAAGCAGAGACAGGAGCGGAAATGCAAGACGACAGGACTGAATAACCCACAGGGACAATTAAGAGTTAAAAAGAAAGGAATTTATTTGCTTGGTGTTGAAGGTTTTTGGATTTGGCCTTGAAACATCTCAAATTTAATCTTTTGCACTCTGTTGTCATCACTACCCTATCCAACATTTCTAGGCCAAATGCTTTCTAAGCCAATGAGTTTAGCCCCAAAGTAACAACTCACTTCTCTCTGAGCTCTTGGAAACTCTATCCTGCCCTTCCTTTTCCTACACGAAATTTATACTTTTTCCTTCAAATCGTCCCAGCATGCCACTCTTTTTTCCCCTAATTATCTTGACATCTTCTTTATTTTTACGACCTATTTTGTGAAATTAAATGAAGGGAAGTGATCAGCTACTTGGGGGTTGGTCTGAGGGATACCGGTTGACAAGGGTTTATTAAGAGGTCTTACTTCATTCCCAATCTAAAAAACTTAAGAAGACCGATCAATTCCACCACAATTAATCCAGTGTCATCGGGAAACTAGACTCAGGTTTTATTGGGGAGCAAGTCTCACAGAACTATACTGTGTCTGAAAGGCCAATTATTTTGGGAATTCGGATTTATGAATCTTATGTTTTAGATCCTACTTATATAGTTAATCTCATCTGGTAAGAGTGAGTTTTTCTTTATTAGATCTTTTCACTCAGAAAAGAAACATTGACGGGGCGCCTGGGTGGCTCAGTCGGTTAAGCGTCTGCCTTCAGCTCAGGTCATGATCCCAGGGTCCTGGGATCGAGCCCCACATCGGGCTCCCTGCTCCGCAGGAAGCCTGCTTCTCCCTCTCCCACTCCCCCTGCTTGTCTTCCCTCTCTCGCTGTGTCTCTCTCTGTCAAATAAATAAATAAATAAATAAATAAATAAATAAATAAATAAATAAATAAATAAATAAAAATCTTTAAAAAAGAAAAGAAAAGAAATATGGACGTAAACCTAAACAGTAACGTTCCCATAGCAAGCACGATTGTCTAGGGAAGGATTAGGAGGGATACTTTTTCACTCTCCAGAATGAAAGTCACCAGGGTACATTATTCCTCAAAGACATGGCAAGAACAAGTATGATCAGTCGGTTCCCTGACCTGTTTCTGTAAGATTTATACAGCGATTTCATTACTCACTGGCAACTGAAGAGGAAATGTAAAAGTCTACTACTCCCAACTATTATTCTTGTCTATTTTTGCTTCTTTTTTATACCTACTTCTAGGTAGTGGTAAACTTTTTTATATTTTAAAGTGTTTTGGGGCACGAGGGTGGCTCAGTCGGTTGGGCATCTGCCTTCGGCTTGGGTCGTGATCCCAGAGTCCTGGGCTTGAGCCCCGCATCGGGCTCCCGACTCAGTTGAGAGCCTGCTTCTCCCTCTGCCTCAGCCCCCCACCCCCTGCTTGTACTCTCTCGCTCATTCTGTCTCTCAAATAAATAAATAAAATCTTAGGAAAAAAAAGTGTTTTAACATACATTATCTCATCTGATCCTCTCAATACCAAGAGGCAGTAACCTAGTCTAATTAGGGGACTGGCTTTATACAGGGCGGTTGAGCAAATAAACAAACATATTGAGGGTAATGGGAGCTAGGTTTCTCCATGCTGGAGAAGGCAGGTATAAATAAGAAAATAGGGAAACCTAGGATAAACCTTGTGATACTCAGGATCAAAGGTATCAGTGTGAACTAGTGATTTTCAATATATACAGACATAAATAACTAAAGATGTAAGAATGTGCGTGTGCACGTGTGTCTAAGTAAAGCATCTATATATGTATTTCCTAGCTCTGTGCACTGAGAGACGTGGGAAGAGCAACACTCCAGCAGCATTTTGCACACCTAGTGCCCAGACCATTGCTTCTATGTGCCACTGTCCATTAAAAGGAACAGGGCTCCCTGGAGAAATAACTAATTCCAGAGTTGGGGCAGGGATAGAAAACAAACCTTGGTCTCTTGTGTCAGAAAGTAAGGAAGCACTTTAACAATAATGGGAACATGACAAAAGGACATGGAGACCTGCTTAAAAAGCCAAACCTGAAACAATCTGAGCATCAAAATAAATAATGATAGTGAAAAGTTATAACCCATAGAACAAAATAGGAACCCATGAGCACACATTAATATAAATGAATGAAAAAAAGAAACAAGAGAAAGTTCTTCCTTACAATAAAATGCCTACTAATAAAAGTAGAAGGAGTAATGAAATCAGAAAAATCACTACTTGGCAAACATCAACATAAAATCAATCCAAGAAAGGAACATTAGTGGATACCAAAGCTAGTAGATAAAAATAGGATGAGGAACTGGATTTTACATAATCTCAAAAGTATTGCCTCATAAAATACTTATTAATCACAAACGAGGAAAAGGAAGCTTTACTGTGGAGAAACCTAGCAGATATTATCTTAATCAAGTGATCAAAGCTCAACACTACTAGTAGTGGGACAAACTGTTAAGGCACAACGAGAAGAGCAAAGGATCACTTCTGCGACACTAAAAAATGCATAAATTGGGCACCTGGGTGGCTCAGTTGGTTAAGCGACTGCCTTCGGCTCAGGTCATGATCCTGGAGTCCCGGGATCGAGTCCCACATCGGGCTCCCTGCTCAGCAGGGAGTCTGCTTCTCCCTCTGACCCTCTTCCCTCTCGTGCTCTCTATCTCTCATTCTCTCTCTCTCAAATAAATAAATAAAATCTTTAAAAAATAAATAAAAAATGCATAAATTGGGTATACTTATGAGTAAACACTGGGCCCAAACTGAGGGACATACATGACAGGCCTGTTATCTTAAAAAATACCAAGGTCAGGGCGCCTGGGTGGCTCAGTCAGTTAAGCCTCTGCCTTCAGCTCACGTCATGATCCCAGGGCCCTGGGATCGAGCCCCTGCATCACGCTCCCCACTAAGCAGGGAGCCTGCTTCTCTCTCTCTCCCTGCTTGTGTACTTTCTCTGTCAAATAAATAAATAAAATATTAAAACAAAACAAAACAAAACAAAAACAAACAACCCAAGGTCACAAAAGGCAAGGAAAGACCAAACTAGAGACACATGAGAATCAGGTTTAATGTGTGATCCTGTACCGGATCCTTCTGCTACAAAGAACATTATTGGGACAACCGGTGAAATTTGAATGTGGCCTCTGGGTGAAAACTATACAAGGGTCTTTGTACTATTCTTTTTTTTTTTTTTAGATTTTATTTATTTGAGAGAGAGTGAGCATGAGTGGGGGGAGGGACAGAGGGACAAGTAGACTCCTGGCTGAGCAGGGAGCCCAACACAGGGCTCCATCCCAGGACCCTGAGATCATGACCTGAGCTGAAATCAGATGCTTAATCGACCGAGCCAACCAGGCACCCCTGTACTATTCTTAAAATATTTCTGTAAGTTTGAAATTGTTTCAAAATAAAAAGTTAAAAAAACTCACCCAGTTCTTTCATATTACAAGGGTGGGAAATGGGGGCAAATGAGGTAACTTCTTTTAACCCCAAATATCTTTCAAAAGACAGTCTCTCATTACAGATATAATTAAGATTTTGTGTTCACCAAAGAATTGTTTTTTTAATGGCAGTAAGCAATCACTTGGGCTAAAGGCACAATGAACTAAGATTCATTAGGTGGTCATGAATCAATTTAGTGGTTCACAACCAGGTCAATAAAAAGTGAAACAGAATAGCAAATGTCAGAGTACATTACACAGAGAGTAAGGGTATGCTTTCATGGAACCGTTGTTTCTGTTAGAACACATCTATATACTGGGTCACAGTGTAAAATGCATTTCTTACTGTGAGTCATGGTCAAAAAAGTTTGAAAGCAAAGAACAAAGAGCTAGTACAAGTCCTTCTCTGGGGAGAAGAGAAAGAGTAGTTTCTACTTGGCATGAGAGGAGGATAGTTTTCTCATCCCTGAATTATCAAACTGGCAGAAGATATGTGCTCTCAACTAAATCTGACCCAATATTATATTGCTTGATCAGTAAAATCTGAAAATACTACAAAAAGTCCCTACTTACTATGCAAAATTTTCTTTTTTGGTGGGATTTGGTGGACAAACACCAAAGAATGATTTTCTTATGGTTGATTAAATTCCCAGAATCATCTCTAGTGTCTAACTGTCAGAGTTTCACCATACAAACAAACTACCCGAATGCACCCTGCAAATCCTTTGTTGGTCTGAGGCATGAATGGAGATTCCTTGAATGTCACTAAAGGGCTTTAACTAGAGGAACCAGTACACCACGACTGTCGACTGTCGACTGTTGACTGTTGACTCTCGTCTCAAAAAGGCATGTTTGGAATTCCAACTCTTTTTTTTTTCTTTTTCCCTAGTTGAAGAACATGGTTCTCCCTTTCCCCCAATAAACCAATACTCAAGATCAGCAGTGTCCATTACCCTATGAAGAGGAAAACTGTAGTTAGAATTTGTAAGCATATTACATTTTGGGTATCAAACATGGTATTATTAAGTTCACAGAAAAAAAAAATTTAGATACTCTGCTTGCTGTATTTGCTATTCCATACAGACTAGGAGCCTGCAGAAGGGGTCCTGATATTTATCCAGGATAGATGAAAACATTTTCTTAAAAACTTCATCTGGTAAAGATTCTGAATAGGGCAAGGATTAAGAGTATATAAGGACAGGAAGAAGGGGCCGGTCTTCCAGCGACAGCGACGCAAGATGGCAGCCATCACGGGCTCGGACAATTTCTGAAAACCGAATATACAGCCTTAAAATAGAATGTGGACCTAAATACCCAGAAGCACCCCCCTTTGTAAGATTTGTAACAAAAATTAATATGAATGGAGTTAATAGTTCTAATGGAGTGGTGGACCCAAGAGCCATATCAGTGCTAGCAAAATGGCAGAATTCATATAGCATCAAAGTTGTCCTGCAAGAGCTCCGGCGCCTAATGATGTCTAAAGAAAACATGAAACTCCCTCAGCCGCCTGAAGGACAGTGTTACAGCAATTAATCAAAAAGAGAAACCACAGGCCCTCCCCCCTCCCCCCCATTCGATTTAAGCAGTCATTTTCCACAGTAGTACATTTTCTAGATATGTCTTGTAGACCTCAAAGTACTGGAAAGGAAGCCCCCATTCAAAGGCAATTTATCTTACGATACTGTAAACGATACTAATTTTTTGTCCATTTGAAATATATAAGTTGTGCTATAACAACAACAACAACAAAAGAGTATATAAGGACAGACAGAATGTGAAGACACAGGTGAAACAAAAGCCAGCTAGAAAGAACATAATTTGCTCTTTGGTTCAGAGCCAAACTAATTTTTCAAAATTCCTGAGGGCAGAGTATACAAATATAAGGGGATGTGCGTGCATATGAAGGGGGTGGGTATACCTGCAAAATGATATATCAACTATGAACAACTACTAAAAATAAACCTCATAATTCTATTAGATTGTAAAACCCATAGAAGCTTTATTTTATCATCCTATAAATCACAGAAAATCTAATCTCTTGGAATTAATTACTTTTAAAATTAAAATGATCTCAGAGGGGTTTCACAATCTCAAATGGTCCCTATCTATACCTTTCAAGTTCTTTTGTTACAAAAAAGGAAATACAATAACAGAATTAAGTTCTGAAGTGCTTTTGGCTAAAGGGATCAGAAAAGACCCTCTCTATTAGCACTTGTGAAAGTCAGAACTGAGCCTAAACTATGAGATGTTTAAGTCAATAAATAAATGCTGTATAACTGTAGTCAGAAACATTAGGCCTAGACTTTACTGATGGGGCCCCAAACCTGAAGCTCAATCATCTAAAACTGTGATCTCTTAAAATTCTATTTTTGGCATAGTGCCAAAAGAATCCTTTCTCATCACCCATTTCATCAAATATAGCAAAAGTAGGGGCACCTGGGTGGTTTAGTCAGTCAAGCGTCTGCCTTCGGCTCAAGTCATGATCCCAGGGTCCTGGAATCCAGCCCCATGGAGGGCTCCCCGCTCTGCAGGACCGGGGTCTGCTTCTCTCTCTCCTCTGCCCCTCCCCCTGCTTGTGCTCTCTTAAAAAAAAAAAAAAAAGCATAGGAAAGTTCCTCTTGGAAAGTAAGCATGGCTTCTAAACCACAGGTCTTCAAAGCCTAAAGGACATTGTTAAATTGGCAGACATTACCTAGTCTCTCAAAAAAAAAAAATTTTTTTTTAAAGATTTTATTTATTTGACAGAGAGCGCAAGAGAGCACAAGCAGGGGGAACAGCAGTGGGAGAGGAATAAGCAGACTCCCCGCTGATGAGGGAGCCCGATGTGGGACTCAATCCCAGGACCTGAGGATCATGACCTGAGCTGAAGGCAGACACTTAACCATCTGAGCAACCCAGGTGCCCTGTCTTTCAAAAATTTTTATGCTGCTTCCTGCAAATCAATTTTTTTGGTAGCTTAGTTTATAAACTTCTGAGTAGCCACAATATACAGTATTTTAGTTTAGATTTAGGGAAGAAGGTAATGAGTCAAATATTAACAATTAAGAACTATAAATAGTTTTAAGATCCCTGTTCCTCCTTTTGGAACTAAGAGTTTGAAATAGAGCAATCATTTTCAGCCCCGTTTATGAATATAAGGACAAAAGAAAATTTATTTATTTACTTATTTACTTAATTATTTTTTAAAGATTTTATTTATTTGTCAGAGAGACAGAGCACAAGCAGGGGGAATGCCATGCAGAGGGAGAAGCAGGCTCCCCACTGAGCAAGGAGCCTGAGGCGGGACTCGATCCCAGGACCCAACCCTGCGATCATGACCTGAGCTGAATGCAGACACTTAACCAAGCTACCCAGGTGTCCTGAAAATATTTTTATTTTTAATCATCAACTGATACTTTTCTTCCACCAATCCATCTAACACTATTAAGTCCTTACTCCATGCAAGGTACTATTAGGGTTACATAAAGTTCTTTAAGATATGATTATTGTCTTCAAAGAGATGATAGAAATCTCAAGATTTACATAACTGCAAAGTGAGGGCTCTATACTGTTAAAATTAACAATTAGCACCACAATGAGATATCACCTCATACCAGTCAGAATGGCTATTATAGAAAAGACAAGAAGAAATAACAAGTGTTGGTGAGAATGTGAAGAAAAGGGAACCCTCATGTCTGTTGGTGGGAATGTAAATTGGTACAGCTACTATGGAAAACAGTATAGAGGTTCCTCAGAAACTTAAAAATAAAAATACCATACGATCCAGCAATTCCACTGCTGCGTATTTACCCAAAGAAAATGAAAACACTAGTTTGAAAAGATATGTGTATCACTATGTTCACTGCAACATTACATACAATAGCCAAGATATGGAGGCAACCTCAGTGTCCATCAACAGATGAATGGATAAAGAAGATGTGGCATATATATATATATATATATATATACACACACAATGGAATATTACTCAGCCATAAAAAAGAATGAACTCTTGTCATTTGTGATTACATGGACGTACCTAGAGGGTATTATACTAAGTGAAATAAGTCAGACAGTGAAAGACAAATACTGTATGATTTCACTTACATGTGGAATCTAAAAAACACAACAAACAAAACAGAAACAGATTCATAAATACAGAGAACAAAATGGCGGTTGCCAGAAGAGAGGGGGTTGGAGGGGTGGGCAAAATAGGTGAAGGGGATTAAGAGGTACAAACTTCCAGTTATAAAATAACAAGTCACAGAGATGAAAAGTACAGTACAGGGAGTGTAGTTAATAATACCGTAATAACTTGGTATGGTGACAGATGGTGATTGTACTTACTGTAGCACGGCATAATGTATAGAATTGTCAAATCACTATGCTGTACAACTGAAACTAATATAACGTTGTATGTCAACTATACTTCAATTAAGAAAAAAAAAAGAATTGTAGGGGCACCTGGGTGGCTCAGTCGGTTGAGTAACCCACTCTTGGTTTCACCTCAGGTCATGATCTCACGGCCTTAAGATTGAGCCCTGCATCGGGTTCTGCACTACGAAGAGTCTGCTTCTCTCTCTCTCCTTCTCCCTTTGCCCCTCCCTCAATCTTGCACTATCAAAATAAATAAATAAATCTTAAAAAAAAAAGAACTGTAAACACAAAAAAACAAAAATCAAAAAACCCCATCAAGCCCTACTCTTCCATATGTTCTTATGTAATTTCTAATTTCATACTAAACAAATAAGCTGTTTTTAAAGGAGACCATCAGTAGCACACAGCCAAGTCAGAAGAGCAGACAGAGTGAATAAGAGCGGCATTTACTATTCCACATATTTATACTGTTGTTTTTATTACTGGGCACCTAGACGGGACACAAGCATTACTTGGAGGAAAGGGGATATATGAGAAGTTCTGAAGAGAACAGAAGTTCTTTGTCACTTAACTCCTTTGTCCTTCCATTTTCCCATCTTAATCCTCATTTTTAATTATATGATATGAAAAGCTTCCCCCTTGAGGATGGGGAAGATCAATGATGTTAACACATGTTTAATGATTTTTCCTGCAGAGATGCTCCTGAGTGAGGTGGACATATTAGGGATTTTACCACAAAATGACTCTCTTACCCTCAACTTCTCATTTGAAATGAATCATTGCAGAGTGAAGAGTCGGCCTTCATTCCAATAATAACGAAATAAAGAGCAGAAGGAAGTCATGCAATTCTTTCCATTTAATACAGGGCTTTTGACATGTGTTCTTTATGAAAAGGCAATAAAAGCTAAAAATCAGACCAACAAAACACATCCACTAAAAGGCTTGTGTATATTCTGGTGGGTTACGGGGGGGGGGCGGGGGCAGGAGATAGTGCCATTTTGAGGTACAAGGCAGTAATACAGAAACAAAGTAAGATAAGACCTACAAGTTGCCTAGCATGGAGTTTACCGATTTTTATTAGTCTGCAGAATGTTTCCCATCTTGCTCTCATATACTTAAATAATGTCCCGGTGTTATAAAAGTTTAACTCTCAGAAACACACGTAAGGGTAAGAGATTATTATAGGTCCCTTAAGAAACCTGTCCCAGAATTAGTTTACAGGTTTAGTGTTTTGCAATTAAATTTAAACTGAGTAACAGCTAAAAAAGACAAACAGAAGTGAGAAGCTACCTCCTTTTTTTATGTGAATAACTTAACGCAGTTTTTCCTCTACTCACACTTTCTTTGTAGGCTATATCCGATAGCAACAGCAGTAAGTAAAGTTAGAGGGGGCAACTCAGAACCTTAGCAGAGGTTTTTGTCAAGGGTAGAGGTGGCAGTAGGGGCAATAACCCCTCAGGGGCATGTGTAAACATGTGGGGACACGGGTTCTCCCAGTGACTGCAGAGTGCTATCACAATTTAGTAGGACAGGGTCAGGGATGCTAAACGTGTCCTACTCTGCTGCAGACAGAGCCACATGAGGAAGGAATAATTACTTTGTCAAAATGCTCACAATACCTTGATGAGTCAAAATGCTTCAACTGATCAGAAGCACTAACAGAGCAAATTAAATCTTTTTCGATTAGCTTAAAAGTAGCCCAAAGGGCTCTCTCTATAGGTTATATGCCTGGTTAAACACTGAATAAGTGCTTAAAACAGTATGACTTATCTAAAACTTTTGTTACAAGTATAAATATTCAGTAAAGAGTTGTTTTATTTTTATTTTTTATTTTTTTAGAGAAAGAGAGAACATGCACACCAGTGGTGGGGGAGGGAACAGGGAGAGGAAGAGAGAGAATCTTAAGCAGGCTCCACGCCCAGTGCAGAGCCCAACTTGGGGCTCGATCCCATGATCCTGAGATCATGACCTGAGCCACAATCAAGAGCCAGCCACTTAATTGACTGAGCCACCCAGGCACCCCAAGAGTTCTTTGAAAAAGTTATCTTAATAAAGTTGCTTAAAAAAGTCAAGGAGAGGGGCGCCTGGGTGGCTTAATCGGTTAAGTGTCTGCCTTTGGCTCAGGTCATGATCCTGGGGTCCTGGGACAAAGCCCTGCATTGTGCTCCCTGCTCAGTGGGGAGTCTGCTTCTCCCTCTCCCTCTGTCCCTGCCCCCCTCCCCGATCATGTGTGCTCTCCCTCAAATAAATGGATAAAATCTTAAAAAAAAAAAAGTCAAGGAAAAAGATGCTGAACGCTACCACATTTTTTTATAATACCCTAAAATACTTAATTATACTTTAGCCTTTAAAATAAATTTGTTTAGTGCATAAAGATATGTTCGATATTTATGTTGTGCTTATAATCTGTATATCAGGCAAAATGTACTACCATCTGGTGGTAACATGCCTTAAACTTAGGCTCAGTATTTGGAAACAATGAGCTTCTTGACAATGTAACCTACTACTTAAAAGTATAAAATCAGAGAACCATCATAAGCTACGAATAATAGAAATCTATAAAAATAAATTATAAACACAAAGGTCCAGAAATTCTACTTTAAGTTCAAGTTTTTTAACTGTCATCAACCTGATTTATTATTTTTCGTAGTATTTTGGTAATTTTCTTTAAAGTCTATAAATTTGGCTGAATGCTCCATTAGGTGGTAAGAAAAGGAACAATATTTCCCATTATTAGTAACTGCAGACTTTTAAGGAAAAAGGCCATTACTAAGAAAAGCAATCTATGTATGGTTCATGTAGAAATTTTAAATCTTTCATAATTATGAATTTATAGTTGGTCCAGATATAAAATCTGCTCCATTCATTTAGGTTTACTAAGAATACTACCTCCTTAGCATTAAAAATGCAGTTAGAAGCTGAACACTTAATTTTCTTGTAATAGTACAGATCCTGGAAAAGTCATGAAAGAACCTTCCTAGTCCACAATGAACTGGCATGCACCCTTTCTGCTTTGCAGATAACAGCGTCAGTTTGTCCATATGCTTTATGAGTTGTCTCTGTGCTATCCATATATGCTCTATGTCCATGCTCTCAGTTAAAAATACTTCAAAACAGTTGAAAATGGAAGATGTCACTGCACTGCTAGGTTTAGTTTCTAATGCTCTCAATTTTCTTATGCTCAAATTATTTTCTTCTGTGCCAAGTGAATCTCTCAATATCCAATTTTTCCTTTTTCTGTCTTTCCAATTTCCACTGGACATAAGTTTGCCCTTTCACTAGGGATCTGCCAGAGGAAGTTTAAGCTTTGGTTCTGGCTAGAAAGTACACCTACAACTCTGAAGATAACATAAAAGTTTCTCCCTACACCTAAAAGATACAAGACATTTTTAAAAAGGCCATTCATACAAAGTTGAAAGACAAAACATTTCATAGGGAGAGTACTATTTTCTGTCCAAATTATTTTTGCCCATGGCAGGTAAAGAACAGTCTACGTACTGTTTAATAAGAAATCCATTTCAAACTCCCACACCATAATATAGTTCAGAAACACAGCTCCTTCAGTCAGCCATGGGGGAGGGGGTGAACAATTCCCAGGGTACTCAAGTTAATGGTTCTGTCAACCCTGTCATTCCCACATTGCAATGCCAATGTAATTCCACATAAACACAATTATACAGAGGCAAACACTGTTGCAGAGTATAAGAGCTACATATGCATTTCTCTAAGAAACACAGCTTGTGAGGCTCAGGAGGCATGGCAATGTTTGTGGCAAACAGGACCAACGTGGGGATCAAATTAATTAGATTCCTGGAGTCTGCTGCTTAGCATGCAATTCCAGAAAGAACTAAGCTCCACGATGACTGACTGACTGACTGGCATACATAGAACCACATATTGCTTTGTCTGAGCACAAAGGGCATATAAGAACTAATATCTGAGTGCCCTGGGCACTGTTCTAATCAGTTTGCAAGATGCTGCATGTAATGTTACTATCTGGGCTAGTCAATTTGGGGGGGGTGATAATAATGCTTTATTGGAGTTAAGGTCATAGTCTCTATATGTTTAATTAACACTTATTTATTTATTTGTCAGAGAGAGGAGAGAGCACAAGCAAGGGGAGGGGCAGGCCGAGGGAGAAGCAGACTCGGGGCCAAGCAGGGAGCCTGATGTGGGGCTCGATCCTAGGACTCCAGGATCATGGCCTGAGCTGAAGGCAGATGCTTAACCGACTGTGCCACCGAAGCATCCCTAGTAAACACATATTTAAACAAACAAACCAAAAAATAAAATACCTTCTCCCTACCACAGACTACTGGGGACCGGTAGCTATCTCACAAATATACACTCCTGTCCTAATACAGACTGAGTGACAGTATACAAAACCTATCATTAAAACTGGAATCAAAACTCCAAGAGCAAAGCAAATCCGTTTTTAAAAAATTTTTTTTGTTTAAAGAGAGAGAGAGAAAGAGAGGGCAAGTGGGGGGAGGGCAAAGGAAGAGACTTTTTTTTCTTTTCTTTTTTTTTTAAGATTTTATTTATTTATTTGACAGAGAGAGACACAGCGAGAGAGGGAACACAAGCAGGGGGAGCGGGAGAGGGAGAAGCAGGCTTCCCGCTGAGAAGGGAGCCCGATGCGGGGCTCGATCCCAGGACCCTGGGACCATGACCTGAGCCGGAGGCAGACGCCCAACAACTGAGCCACCCAGGCGCCCCAGAGGCAGAGACTTAAGCAGACTCCATGTGGAGCACAGAGCCCAACGCAGCGCTCGACCTCACGACCCTGAGACCACGACCTGAGCCAAAACCAAGAGTCAGACTCCTGACTGTGCCACCCAGGTGCCCTGAAAGCGAATCTCTTTTTAACCACTCAGAAGGATGATCACAAAGTCTCATGTTCCCACCAGAGAAACTTGTACTACCTAGGTATAATTAGTCGAATGTCTTTTTTTGTTGTTAAATTTTAAATATTTTGATACAGTTGATACACAATGTTACAACAGTTTCAGGTGTATAACATAGTGATTTGACAAGTTTATACATTATGCTATGTTCACCAGGAGTGTAGCCCCCATCTATCCTGATACATCACTATTACAATTATCATAGACTATATTCCTTATGCTGTGCCTTTTATTCCCATGGCATAGTCGTTTCATAACTGAGAGCCTGTATCTTCTAACCCTTTCCCCTCTGGCAATCATCAATTTGTTCTTAGTATTTATGGATCTGATTCTGCTTTTTATTTTTTTATTCATTTGGATTTTTTGTTTTGTTTTGTTTTTAGATTCTACTAACCAGTGAAACCATATGGTATTTGTCTTTCATCTCAGTCTGACTTATTTCACTCAGCATAATACCCTCTAGGTCCAGTTCATCCATGTTGTTTCAAATGGCACAATCTCATCCTTTCTTATGGTTGCATAATATTCCATTGTGTACACACACACACCCCCCGACATCTTCCTTACCTGTTCATCTATCGATGGACACTTAGGCTGCTTCCATACCTTGGCTACTGTAAATAACGCTGCAATGAACGTAGAGATGCATACATCTTTTCAAATTAGTATTTTTGTTTTCTTTGGGTAAATACCCCAATAGCAGAATTACTGAATCATATGGTATTTCTATTTTTAACTTTTTGAGGAACTTCCATACTATTTTCCATAGTGGCTATACTAACTAACATTCTCATCAACAGTGTACAAGGGTTCCTTTTTCTTTACATCCTTGCCAACACTTGTTATTTCTTGTATTTTTGACATTAGCCACTCTAACAGGTATAAGGTGGTTATCTCACTATGGTTTTGATTTGCATTTCCCTCATGATTAGTAATGGTGAACATCTTTTCCTGTGTCTTTGGCCATCGTATGTCTTCTTGGAGGAATGTCTATTCAGGTCTCTGACCATTTTTGAATCTGATTTTTGTGTGTTTGTATGTGTGTTGAGTTGTATAAGTTCTTTAGATATTTTGGATATTAAGCCCTTATTGGGGATATCATTTGCAAACATCTCCCACTCAGTGGGTTGTCTTTTTGATTTGTTAATGGTTTCGTCTGAGGTGCAAAAGTTTTTTATTTTGATGTAGTCCCAATTGATTATTTTTACTTTTGTTTACCTTGCCTTAGGAGACAAATCTAGAAAAATGTTATTATGGCCAATGTCAGAGAAATTACTGCCTGTGTTCTACGATTTTTATGGTTTCAGATCTCACGTTTAGGTTTTTAATCCATTTTAATTAGTCAAATATCCTTATTCTGGGCCTTAGTCCTCTTTCTATGTTGTCTTTCCATTATGTCATATAGTCTCATGGCTTTAAATAACATCTAAATGCTCCAAAGATGCAACAGATCTGTCATTTTTCCAGCTGGATATCTAATAGATATCTTAAACTTAATATATCTAAAACTGGATTCCTGATTTTCCTCCCCAACCTTCAACATCTGCAGACTTTACAAAGTCATTTGACAGCAACTCTATCTTTCCAATTGCTCAGGCCAATAGACCCTGAAGTCATCCAAGCCTCCACTTTCCCTCACATCCCACATATCCAGAATCTATTAACCCTCAACACCTCTACTGCTGCCACATGATCCAAGCTCCCATCATCTCTTGCATGGATTACTGTAACAGTCCCCCAGTTTCTACTCTTGTCTCAAGTCTAATCTCAATGTAGCAGCTACAATGATTCTTTTAAAACTTAAGTCAGATCATGTCACTCCTCTACTCAAAATCCTGCAATGGCTCTTCATTTTACTCAGAGTAAAACACAAAGGTTTACAACACCCTATACCTACATGATCTGATTCTCTTTCCTACTATTCGCCTCTATAATTTCTTACATGTGCCAGAACTTGCCCACCCTATGGCCTTTGCTCTAGCTGTTTCCCCTGCTGGGAACACACTTCCTCCAGATATCTTTGTGGTTAACTCCCTCAGCTTCTTCAAATCTTGGTTCAAATCTCAGTCTGTCAACAAGGTTTACTCAGGCAACCGACCTGATACTAAAACCTGTCCTCTTTCCACCAACCCTCCTTATTCCAACTCTTTTTATTTCAAACTGCATCTATCATGGTCTAACGTGCTATATACTTCATTATGTTTATTGCTGTCTGCCTCCTCCTCCTGCCTGCTGGAATGTTAAGTTTCATGAGGCCAGGGTCTGTCTTGCTCACTAATGTACTGCAAGTGCCTAGAGCAATGTACGGCAAGTACCAGGCGCTCGATAAATATTTGATGAATGAATGAGCGAATGTTGATTTTAAATTTAGTGTGACCCTCATGGTATACACATTCCATGTATGCTTTGTTATCTATTGGATCAAGCGGGTTAATTGTGTTGTTCAAATCCTTTATGTCCTTATGTATTTTTGTCTGTTTGACATTAGTTTCTGATAGAGGTGTGTTAAAATCTGCAACTCTGAATGTCGATATACTATTTCCTTGCTACTCTGTCAGCTTTTGTTTTAAAATTTCCGTTATTTTATAGCTTGTTTGTGGATTGTTCCTTTTTTACAAGTAAGAAATATCTTCCTATAATTTGATGCTTTTTGCTTGAAATTATCTTTTTGGGGGGTTCTTTTTGAATATAAATTCAATTAATTAACATATAGTGTATTATTAGTTTCAGAGGTACAGGTCAATGATTCATCAGTTGCATATAAAACCCAGGGCTCATTCCATCATGTGCCCTCCTTAATGTCCATCACTCAGTTACCCCATCCCCCTACACCCCTCCCCTCCAGCAACCCTTAGTTTGTTTCCTATAGTTAAGAGTCTCTTATGGTTTGTCTCCCCCTCTGTTTTCATTGTATTTCATTCTTCCTGGGTTTGTTTCTTATAGTAGCCAGAATCATGCTGTATATTGTTCTTTGATGTGCTTGCTGGAGATGTTCTCAGCCTAGCACACTCCTTTTATCCATTATATATTCCACAGAATTAGTGTCACTATTTGGGATCCTTCATTCTGTTGTTATAATTATGCCCACTTTTGCGCACAAACTTGAGCACAGGGGCTGGACTCTGAGGGGAAGAGTGTCAGTTTGAGTCCTTGTCAATCTGAGGTGAAGGTGTGTTGAGGTGGCATTGGGCAGGTGGCAGGAAATTATCTTTTGATGGATATTAATGTTGCCATATCAGTTTTTTTCTTCATAAGTATCTGCATATATTTTCCCCCATATTTTTTTACCCCCTTCAGTATCATTTTGAAGACAGTATAAAGTAAGTAGAATAATCTGAGTGCCTCTCTGGCTTTGTAGATGAATTTATATTTATTATGATTGCTTACATATTTTATTTTATATTTCCTATTTACTATGTTTTCCCTTTGCTTCTTTTTATCTCCTTTCTTGCCTTCTATTGAATCGAGTAAATAAATTTTTTAAATTACCTATTTTTCCAGGGGTGGCTGGCTGGCTCAGTAGAAAGAGTATGTGACTCCTGATCTCAGGGTCATGAGTTCAAGCCCCATGCTGGGTATAGAGATTATTTAAATAAATAAATAAATAAACTTAAAAATTTTTTTTTTTTTTTTTTTTTTTTGGCGCCTGGGTGGCTGTCGTTAAGCGTCTGCCTTTGGCTCAGGTCATGATCCCAGGGTCCTGGGATCGAGTCCCGCATCGGGCTCCCTGCTCTGCGGGGAGCCTGCTTCTCCCTCTCCCACTCCCCCTGCTTGTGTTCCTGCTCTTGCTATCTCTCTGTCAAATAAATAAATAAAATCTTTAAAAAAAAATTTTTTTTTAAATTACCGATTTTTCCACTACTGATTTAGGAGTTGTACCTTCTATTTCTATATTCCTATCACTTTAGTGGTTATTCCTACATTGAACACACAATTATTTAAATATATTTTTCCTTTACAAGTTTATAAACTTAATCAGTATCCTCTCTACTCAAAATAAGGACCTTACCATACTTTTATATCTTTAACATATTGTTGCTAGAATTTTAGATTGTTTTTTACACATAAAAGAAAAAAATAGCTTTATCACCATATTTTAATACTTCCGCTTCTAGTATTCCACTGTTTTCTGCATGTCCTTTTCTTTTTGCTGAAGAACATCCTTTGGTTCTTTCATCAGCAAGAGTTTGGGGGTTGAGAAGTTAGCCCTTGTGTATCTGCAAATGCCTTTATTTCACTCTAGTATACAGAAATCACTGCCTAGAATTGTAGGTTTATAATTGTTTTTCCACAGCACTTTGAAGATATTGTAACCTACTGCTGCCAGAGTCTAATGCCTATTTGACCACCATTTTGTAGAAACATTATCTGTATCTTTTCTTTGCATTTAAAATTTTTCTCAGAGCACCTGGGTGGTTCAGTCAGTTGGGTGCCTGCCTCTTGGTTTCAGCTCAGGTTGTAATCTCAGGGTCATGGGATCGAGCCCCATGTCAGGCTCCAAACATGGAGCCTGCTTCGGATTCTTTCTCTCCCTTCCCCTCTGCCCCTTCTCCTGCTCATGCTCACTCTCTCTCTTTCTCTCTCTCAAATAAATAAATAAATAAAATCTTTAAAAAATTTTTTTTCTCTCCATCATTAATATCCTACAATGGATTCATTACGGATCGGATTAGTAGCTATAGGTTTATTTATCGTGCTTTAAGGGTGAGGTTTTTCTATTCTGAGGACTCCTGCCTTCATGGATTAATACTCAACTGCAATCTTACTATTATCGCCTCTTTATTCATTCCCTTTCTCCGCTCTTTTGTGCCTCCTGGCAGACCTGTGCTTGAGCTCCTCAGGCCGTGTTCTGTGTCCCAATTCTCCGTGTCTCCTACCTCCATCTTGACACTGCACTGAGACATCTTCTTTGCCCTATTTCTAGTTCACTGGTTTTTCTCTGAAGCTGGAAGCAGTACGCTGTGCAGTCTCTCTCTTCTGTCACTTCAACATTAGATATTGTTTTCATTTCAATGTTACATTTTCGCTTCCAAGACTTTGAAGGGGTTCTTTCTCATACCTTTCTGTTCTTGTTTCATTACCCGTTATTCTTCTTTTGTGGGATCTAACCTGTTTGTTGAGAATTTTAACTTATTTTAAAACCCTCTTTAGATTGTTCTATTATCTTTTTCTCTCAGGTATCAATCCTCTCATTTGTTGGGTCTCCCGACTGCTTTTCATGGTCTTAAATTTTATGAATTCTTTGTAGTATTTTGAGGACTCAATTTCTATGACAGTGTTAAAATAGGAGTACCTGTCTCTACAGGTTGGTTTCAAGTTGCCTCAGCTTAGACCTGGTAAGATGCTGGCCTTGAACCTGATCTTAAGTTGACAGCTCTGGGCTCTGTCTTGAGTGGGTCCTTGTTGCTTGCTGCCTCTGGCTGTCCTTCCTGATTCCTGGTCAGGTGCGAGCAGTGTATTTCTGTGCTGCTACTGCGATGAGCTGAACTAACCCAGCCCACATCTGCAGACAGCAGAGTGTGCTCCCGGTTCATGCTCTGAGGAGGCAGAATCCTTGCAAAAAACCCTGACCCAATTGCCTATATCCATTTATAGCTCCCCTACCACAGTGGCTTTTCCCTCCATTATTGGCCGAAAGGGACTTACTTTCTTGTTTTTAACTAGGATTGTGTATTTTTAAAAATCTTTAAAAAATATATACCCATTACTTCTTAATTTGTAATGAGAGGAAAAGGATTCAGTGCCCTTACTTTGCCACCCTGACCTGGAATCCTAGGAGCAGCTTTTATTTCTGAAACAACAGCAGTTCAATTCTCCTAACCTCACCGGTCTGTAAACATCAGCAGCCACACACAAGGTTCGAAATCAAAATCAACTGCAGTGGAGGAATATTCTGGTTACTTGGAAGTAGTCTGGATTGAAATATGTAACAGACTGAAAAATCAGAAATGGAGGGAAGATGATTTTAAAAAGGTACGAAACTTGGGACAGCAGCAGACTTTATTGTAGACCTTGGTGTATAAACTCTACCATAAATGGAATCGGACTGAGCCAAAGAAGAGGGTGGTTTCCACAACCCTACGCATAGCACTGCAGCCAGCAGTCTTTGTAATAAGCACCACCTGCACTCCTGCACCTGGAAGACAGCCATCAGCACAGTGGAAAGAATGCTGATCTGGGAATTCAGAGCTGTTCTAGTTCATTCTCTGCCACTAAGCTATTGTACAGCATAGGTTAAGCCATGATCCCTTTTGGGGCCCCAGGTGTTTTATCTGTAAAATAAGGGAGCTGGGCTAGAATAGCTTCTAAAGTACCTTCCAGAAATAATTTTCTGTGATCTCAACAGTTTGGTACTTCATAAGTATGCCGAGTCTTCCACTCTTCAGTTTGCTGAGTAAATAACTTGGCAGGTAAAGGAAGAAAACCATGCATTCCTGAAATCAGTCTTCGAACTGAAACTCACAATCACCAGAGGTATGGCTTTTTCTGATCACCACTCTGCAAAGGAACAGCCTACTGGTCCCTGGTGACTGGATGAAGTTTCTGTGTGGGTGTAGACACAATCCAAGTTTTAAATAGAGAAAAGCAAACCAAGCCAGACCAAAACAAAACCCCCACACACAGTCTCAGACACCACAGAGGAAAACAGGTCTTTTCTACAAACATGTCTGTCACTGGTAGTTGAGAAGACAATGAAAATAAATCTCACACTGATCACATCAAAGTGCAGAGAGGGGCAAAAGTGAGCAGCCTGCTGCAGTCACAGGATGTGAGGGGTCTGACTCTGCACACTGGAAAGCCTGCACAACTAGAAATTTCATGTGAATAGAAATGTAGGGAAGAGAATGAAGACGGAAAGAGTAAAGTTGGAGTTCCACTGAAAAGAAGGAAGAGTGGATTAAAAAATTAGGTTAAGGTGGCAAGGAATACTCAAATCTTAGAGCTTCTCAGCGCTTTGACTATGGTCACAGTGGCAATTTATATGAACTATTTAATTTCACCACATTGCACTAAAAGTCAAGTAGATTCCAACTTCATAGGTGTAAAGATGGAGAATTAGCATATAACCAGCCCCACTCCCAAGCAGTCTTCAGATAACATTCTAAAGGCATTTTTTAAAAACAAGAACACAAGCCAACATTCATTAAAAGGCACCTTACCATCCACACTGCTACATGTGAGGCACAGTACACTGTACCTACACTGCTGTATATGTGGACACAGATGATATTAGGGATGGGGTGGGTGCCCAGCAGATTTCTCAACTCCACTATCCAATACTTCCACTCCATCAGAAACACGCAACCCGTCACCAGAGAGGGAAAAGGTGCTCTGACAAAATTCCCACTTGGTTCAAGCAGTCTTCACTCTCAGGCAAGCCTTCACTTCTGGGAAGTTTGTGGGACCAAAGCATTTAAGAAAAAAAAAAAATACAAGTAACAGGGCAGCATTAAAGAAAACGAGGAAAAATAGAAAAAAATAGAAAAAAGCCAGTCATATTTAGTCTCACCTTAGAAACACAATCACTGGTAATACTCTGGAGACTTACCCCTCCCCCGACCCGGTCTTTTTACCTGGGCCTGGGTATCCTCTATCCCTTCACAGTTGTACTCCTATTACATACATAACTGTGCATCTAGTTCATTCAGTAATCTTTTATCATAAGCATTTATCCAGGTTATTACACTATCTTTGTAACTCATTTTTAAATGGCTGCCTCATACTCTAATCTGTTCCAAGGAAACACCCCTAAGTGGCTAGTAGTCAGGGAACAGTAAAACAAACTATGATTCATAGTATTCCATTGCATGGATGAATCATAGTTTACTTAACTGCTGCCAGAATACTGGACATTTAGGTTGTTTCCAATTTTTCCACTATTACAAACAGCTAAATGGACTCAATCTGTTTTGTTCAATAGTACCTAGCAAACAGCTTTTCACATAATAGGTACTCAAGTATTTATTGAATGAATAAATGTTTACAGAGCTACATATAATAATATACCCTGTGATGAAAATCTCTGTATATAAAGCTTCCCCGACCCTCTTATAGTTAGGACTGTTTCTTAGAGAAAGATTTCCATGAGTGGAAATTCTGTATCAATTTGGGGCTTTTCATAGTTTGACAATTTGCTTTCTGAAAATAACTTGCATTCTCAACAGTAAAATACAAGGAGGCCCATTTCACTATATTCTCACCTAAATAGGGCATTATCTTTTCAAAATCTTTGCCTATTTTGGTCAGTGAAAAAAAAAAAGCCCTACTTACAATACTAATTTATAGTTTTGAATACTAGTGAGGTTATATACTTTCCCTTATAGATTTTAACCAGTTGTCCATCTTGAAGTAGTTTTCTAATAATAATGACTATCTAAATTAAATTTATTCCCTGAAGCTCAGTGGTAGGTTGCAGTAAAAAAACATTTTTAGGAAGTAAATTCTAGAAGAAACTTTAAGGGACTAAGCTAAATGCATAGCTGGGAACAGCTTATTCATAGCTTATTCATTATTACACTGCAATGTGCTTTTATTAATGGTCAATTTGGAAGCTAGAACTCTCAGTTCTTGACTTTTCCCTAATACTTTTCTGTTATACAGCTCTGTTTTATTTGTGTCATTTTTCTGGGGTGATGATGTAACCTAGGAGGGGGAATGCTGGGAGGAAAAGGTTCCCTTATAATTCTTCCAGAATTTTTCTTTCAGGAAGCCATTCTAGATTAATCCAGAACCTCTAAGGGCAGTTTTCCACAACTGCACTCTATTGAACTTCTTTAGCTACAATAATCTTGGGGTGGCTTAGCAGAACTTTGTCAATCCTGAATTAGGCTTTCTCTCTGAAAGCGCTCTGTAAACAAGTAAGTGAAACACAAAAAAAGGTAAAAAGATGGTCAGAGACAACATAGTAGGTCTGGACAACATTACCAGCAACGAGAACCTGACAATGACTGACAATCACATCTCACTAGCTAATCCAATAACTAGCTCCTTTCATAAATGCTAGCATAACATGGAAAATGCTCCTTTGGGGTAGAGGAATATTTGCTTTTCGTTCCTTCAAAATATGCTTGCAGGAGCAGGCAAGAATGTTGATCTACCATCTGTTCTCAACAAGGGGAGGAAGCAGAAATGTGGAATAAGGACTGTTAGGAGGAAGCCCAATTCAGAGTAAAGCATGGAATCAGACAGTCACCACAATCTGCCAAATGATATGATAATTAGATGTGTTTGAACTCTTCCAAGTTTTACGAAGACTTTCTTTCTTTCTCTCTCTCTCTTTCCCTTCCCTTCCTTCCTCCCTCTTTCTCTCTTTCTTTCTTTCCTCCTTTCCTTTCCTTTCCCTCCCCCCCCTTCCCTTCCCCTTCCTTCCTCCCTTCCTTCCTTTCCAGCAAGCCATCTTGGAGCTTTGCCTACAGAGCAAATGGCTACTAACCAGACACTATTAACTCAAGATCATTATTGCAGACAGTCACAGGGAGAAGGGACCACTGCTTTGTCACCCAGACCACCAAACTGCTCTCACACGCCAGCAAGATCTCCTTATTGCCAAATCCACTGGGTACTCTGGGGTTCTCAGACTCTATGTGGATTACAGAATCAAATTGGATATGATTACAGAGGACTGTGGTAGCTACAGTTTGTCTTTCCAGCACTTTATCCCTTTCTCTTCTTTTGGTAACAGGATCCTTTCATCCTGTGGAGAGCCGTCCATGTGGCTGACCTTCTCCTAACCCTACCCCTGCAATGAGTGGTAGCTGCTGCCACCTCCTCATTAGCGACCATCACTACCATTGTCATCATTACCATCACCATGGCAGCTAACATTTATGGAGCACTTATCATGTCCAGCACTGTGTGTAAGCTTTATCTGTATTATCTCATTTAAAGAAACGACCTATGTGATAGCTGCTGTTATTTCTTACCTGTTAGAGTTGAGGAAACTCAGGCACAGAAGGAGTATGCACTTTGCTCAAGGTTGCACAGTAAGGAGCAGAGCAGGGATCTGAACTCCGATACCTTGCTTCCAAAGTGCTGGCTCTTTTATTTATTTTTTTTTTTATAAATTTTTAAAAAAGATTTTTATTTATTTAACAGAGATAGAGAAAGAGCACAAGTAGGCAGAGCGGCTGACAGAGGTAGAGGGAGAAGCAGGCCCTCCGCCGAGCAGGGAGCCCAATGTGGGGCTTGATCCCAGGACCCTGAGATCATGACCTGAGCCGAAGGCAGTCACTTAACTGACTGAGCCACCCAGGCGCCCCCAAAGTGCTGGCTCTTAACCACTATGCTTCACTGCCCCTCTAACTGTCTAATCTCTGGCTACAGAAACTGGTTCAGGGAAGTTTACCTGACCTAGGCAGGGTCAACTGGATAGATGAACACTAAGACAGAGAAGATATTTTTCCTCTGTGGTCTACACAGAGAAGGAGGCAGAACTCTGATGACCAAGTTTTAGCCTCCTGCATTTCGCTATGCCTGACACCAGCCTGGATCAATGTACAGATTTCCCAGTTACATAAGCCTTTTGCTTGAGCTATACGAAGGTAAGTTTTGGTCACCTCAAGTCCTTGAAACTTTTCACTCTGTTGTTTGATGGAACAAATTCTTTCCCGGCTCTTTTCCTTCTTCTCTGACCATTTCCTCCCTGGTCTCTTTCATGACCACCTCTCCTCCTCGGCTTATCCCGTAAGCACTGGTGTGGCCGGCCTCTGTTCTAAACTGTCTACTCCTCCTTTCTCACAGCAGTGGTCCCCCTTAGCACCCCACAAACCTTCTGAGAGGCCTCCCCTGGGGCATGTACTCCTTTTGCCCACCCTGCTTTAGAATCACTGTGATACCGAACCAGTTACTCCCACAAGTGCATCCCTCACAACAAGGGGGAAGAAAAAAAGTTGAGAACCAACTGCTCTCTTAACTTATTCTTGGAAAATATCATCCTTTTAATAGTTCAAAACTATTACCAGCAGGCTGATACCCTCTAACTCTTTATTTCTAGCCCCTTCTTTCCCCACACTTCAGGCCTATGTATCTAATTGCCTGTAGGATATGTAATTTCATGTGTCTGATAGGTACCTCAAAGTCAGCAAGTCCAAAAGCAAACACACGATCTTCATTGAAAACACATTCTTCCTTCTGAATTCCCAATCTCATTAACGGCATATTATCCATGCAGTCATCAAAATTGGAAACATGAATGTCATTAATTGGACTGTTCTACAAATCTTCATAGAAGACATACCTAAGTACTAGATATTCTGCTAGATCCTGGGGAGCTAAAATAATGAACAAGAAACAGACCTTGCTTTTAAGGGTTTTAGTTTAAGTGGCGAATACCACACAGTAATAATTATCACTGTGTATTAAAGATTAATTCAAGATACTGAGGAGAACCTAGTCTACTCTGAGAAGGGGTCAAAGGAAGCAATCCTGGAGGCCCTAGGTGGGGCCTAGCCTAAATCATGAATGGGTGTTAAAAAAGGGAGTGGGGAGAGAAAGAGGCAGTAAAGTAGGAGGAAGAACATTCCAGGAAATGGGAATAAAGTGTGAAAGCTCAAAGATATGGGGGAAAAAGACTGATGAAGTATTATTATACTAGCAGCTTTTGTTAATTAAAAACTTGCTAAAGCTAGGCACTATTTAAAGTGAAATACATTATTATTGCTGTCCTTACATCAAGCCTACAAGATAGGAATAACAATCTCATTTTTACAGTCAATTAAAGCACTTTCAGATCAGAGAGGTTAAATTACTTTTCCAAGACCATACAGCTAGTAAGAGATGGAACTAGCTTTGGACCTAGGTTTTCTGGCTCCAAAGCCAATACTGTTTCTACCAATCCATGTATCTTCTCAACCACTCTAGACTCTTCTTTATGTTTACTGTCCACATCCAGTAAAATATCAAATCCTGTTGAGTTTTCATATTTCTTAAGTTTCTCCCATTCAAACCATACTTAGCATTAGAAATCTCATTCATTATCTTTCATTTGGACACTAATAGACTCTAATTGCTCTTTAGGTATAAAAAAAAAACTGTGTGTGTGTGTGTGGTGTGGTGTGTGTTGTGTGTAGTAGAAAGTCAGATCAGAACTACTTCATTTTCCCCATATGAGATCCACCAACTTATATATATGTTCTCCTGTTCCAAAGGAAGAAATATTCCTGTTTCCGTCTAGAGCCGGCCCTGGAGTAATCTAGGGCGTGGTCATGGACTCCTGTTTTCTTTACAACCTTTTCCTGAGAGATCTCTCCCAGTTCACCATCTCTGAGTATCGTCTCTAAGGCAATGACTCCCACATACCTTTATCTCCAGGTCTAATAACTCCCACAAACACCAGATTCCTATGTGCAACTGCCTATGTGATATCTCAACTTATATGTCTGTTAGGAATACCACCTGCCCCATTAAAATGTGGTATTATGAGGGGCAGGAACATTGTCTACCTTACACATCTCTGTATCCTTAATGCATAATACTTGACACATACTAGGTAACCAATAACTATTTCTTAATTGAATAAATGCATGCTGCTATGTGAGCCAAAGACTTCCTGAATGGGACCGAACTGTCCTAGGGGGCCTTTAAGATTTTGATTCTCTATGGGTTAAATGGGCATTTTTGGAGTAGAGGAAGGAGTAGAGATTGGCTCTAAGTCCCCTCAGTGTGCTATAGTTAATCCTACTTTTTAATAATGACCGACCTGGGATATTAGCAATCACTAAATATTATACCTGTAGGAACAGTGTTTGTCAAATCTGCCTGTTAAGAATCACCTAGGAGGGGCGCCTTGGTGGCTCAGTTGGTTAAGTGACTGCCTTCGGCTCAGGTCATGATCCTGGAGTCCTGGGATCGAGTCCCACATCGGGCTCCCTGCTCAGCGGGGAGTCTGCTTCTCCCTCTGACCCTCCTCCCTCTCGTGCTCTCTATCTCTCATTCTCTCTCTCTCAAATAAATAAATAAAATCTTTAAAAAAAAAAGAATCACCTAGGAGACTTCTATTATAATGCAGATTCCCAGGCTTTCCAGCCTCCACCACATCCTTTCCTAATTCAGAATCTCAACTGGGAGATGCCTGAAGTTCTGTTTTATAAACAAATGACCCCAGTGATTCTTATTGACAAGTTTGAGGAAGACTACTACAGAAGCTTCACCTATTACATAATTATTGAAAATGGCTCAGCTTGCCAGATAGCAGTAACCAAACTTGCCCTTAGCTCTAAGTCGAACACCCCAGAAATGATTTATAAGTTGTCCAAACAATATTTCATTTGTTCATTTCATTCGAGAACCAGAGGTCACCAGTGACTGGAGAGACTCCTTAGACAACATGTCATACATTAGGCAAACCTTTGTTCTATAGAAAGAATCTGGTTTTGTTTACCTGGCACAAAATTAATCGTGACAACACATCATTGATTCCGATATGTGATATGAGTCTTTACTGTGACATACCACTGTCAGCTCTCATCACTTTTTTCCTTAAAGCTGTTCAAAAACTAGAATTTTAGTTTCTCTTTCCAAAAATCCACTCCTCTTAATGATCATTTCAAGTAAGCCCAAGGTCAAAGCTTTATTTATTTATTTTTAAAAGATTTTATTATTTATTTGACACAGAGAGAGAGAGAGACAGCTAGAGAGGGAACACAAGCAGGGGGAGTGGGAGAGGGAGAAGCAGGCTTCTGGCTGAGCAGGGAGTCCGATGACCAATGCAGGGCTCGATCCCAGGACCCTGGGATCATGACCTGAGCCGAAGGCAGACGCTTAATGACTGAGTCACCCAGGCGCCCCTAGGTCAAAGCTTTAAAGATTTCTGTCACCCCCCCTCTATAAATCTCCCCCAAATTCTTCCTGTATATATTCTGCAAACTGAAAGTTAACAAGGCAAAAAAACTAATATACTCCATAACCTACTCCTGACTAAGGAATTCAAATGACAACCAGCA
This sequence comes from Eumetopias jubatus, assembly GCF_037043125.1. Classification (NCBI taxonomy): domain Eukaryota; kingdom Metazoa; phylum Chordata; class Mammalia; order Carnivora; family Otariidae; genus Eumetopias; species Eumetopias jubatus. The sequence continues at coordinate 27,912,512 of NW_028274818.1, forward strand.
ATTAAAGTGAATGACAGGTACCCTTCCAAGAATCTGTGAGCCTTAAAGGCGAACTTATTTATGGCCATAGCCTAAAAAAGCAGAATTTCTCAAGTGTCAAGTGATTATATATCCCCAAACTGTAATTTTAGCTAACCTCAAAGTCAGGTCTTTGGGAGGGAAGAAGGGATAGGATCAGATGAAAAAAGCAGATAGGGACATTAATTAGGAGAATCAACCATTTCAGACTTTCTCCTCGAAAGGTAATGAACGACCAGACGGTAGCTACACTATAGTAAGGGTAGCATAACCTACAGACTGTTGAATCACTATGTTGTATACCTGAAAGTAATGTAACATTGTGTCCAACTATACTTCATTAAAAAGATAAAAGCATGTTTAAGAAAGATAAAAGGTAATGAACTAAGACAGAACAGAGAAACTACATTTAAAATGACATGGAAGAAATTCTCCCTCCCTTACTCCTTCACTCAGGAATCTTTATAGCTTGTTTTCTGCAGCATGACCAGAACTGATGCTTTTCCAAGTGAGGGCAAATGACATGTATCACTCCAAATGACTTCCCCTGCCCCACAAAGTGTCAATGATACTAAAGAATCAGAGGAATTGGAAAAATGCTGAATTACCAGAAAACCGCTTAGATGAGAACAAATTGACATTTGGAACCATGTTTACATCAGCAAACATTTCTGAGTCTGTAACCAAGACCAGAGGCTGGCAAACTGTGGCCTGGGCCGTAAGCCAACTCCAACCCACCAACTTGTTTTTATAAGTAAAGTTTTATTGGAACACAGACACTGCATGTATTGACATATTGTCTATGGTTACTTTCCCACTATAATAGAGGAGTTGAGTAGTGGCAACAGATTACATGGACCACAAAGTAGAAAATATTTACAACAGGTCCTTTATATAAAAGCTTTGCTAAGCCCTGACCTAGAGAGTGTAATGTACAAAGATGAAAATTAGGCTGGCCCTGCCGCCATTGTCCTCCCCGCCCCCCCCCCCCCCACCGGCCCACACTACTGGAGAACAGGCAGAGACATCTGCCCTCCCTGTGGACCTCAGGAAAGGCAGTGTTGACCCTCCACAAGATCCAGCAAGCAGCTATACTAGACACTTGGAGAAATGAGATACTAAGCATTCAGCAACCATAGACAGCCCCATGACTCACTAATTTGGTATATCACTTTTGAAAGTCCCCCAAGAGCTAAGTAAGTTTTAGTCTGAGCTATTAACTTGTCAATGTTTTTTATTTTATTTTATATTTATTTATTTATTTATTTATTTATTTGAGAGAGAGAGAGAATGAGAGAGAGAGAGCACGAGAGGGAAGAGGGTCAGAGGGAGAAGCAGACTCCCTGCTGAGCAAGGAGCCCGACGCGGGACTCGATCCCGGGACTCCAGGATCATGACCTGAGCCGAAGGCAGTTGCTCAACCAACTGAGCCACCCAGGCGCCCTTGTCAATGTTTTTTAAATTGAGGTGTATATGACACATATTAGTTTCACTGGTAAAGCACACCTGTGTGAACATTATCTTGAAAAATCATATTTGGATATAAAACTATGGGTTTTCTATGAAAGAAATTCATGTCAACTAAATGGCTGCTGATTCTTAAACTTGTTTCATCGAAAACTGAGATGGTATACACAAAGTTAAGACTGGTAGATTGTAACCATTTATCTTTACATTTCACCCCAACTATCCTACATTTTAGGTCCTAAATGAATAAGACCTTCAGAGGCAATATTTGTTAGTGCCTTGAGGGCAACATTCCTGCTGGGGCAAATCTATAAACACTCCCTTTGCTGAAAAAGAGACGCAAATCCCACCCTAAGCTTTTTACCTCAATAATGGGGCTAGAACTCTGACATTAGCTAAGCCTAAGCCATGGTTAAAGCTCTCTAGCCATGCTATCAACGGAAGAAATGAATACTTTCATAACTACGGTAACCCTTAGATTCCAACTGAAAGAGAATTATTCCTGGAGGCTCTCTGTAATCAAAGCCATCACAGGACTGAATATTTTGATAAAAGAGTTGGACCCAACTGCTTTGAAGACAATGTTATGAGATTGTCATCATGGTAATGATGGGGTCCCAGGAATGCTCAGGTTGGAAATGATCCTTTTCTTAAAAATGTCATTAGTCAGTCTTGAATATGTTTAAAAAAAAAAAAAAAAAACTTAGGGAAAATACCAGCAGAAAATTCATCAGAATGTTAAACAGTAATTTCCTCTGAGTGGTATAACTTTGGACAATATTTTCTTGTTCTTTATAATACAAAGAATCCCCTTTTATAACAAATATTTTCTAACAGCAACTCCCCCAATCTTTACTATCCTGAAATAAAACTCATAGATATAAAACGTAGCTTAAACTATTTAAAAAACTATGAAGAAAAACAAAGGAAATTTATAACGAAATATGTATTTCAAAGTATAAACTCTTGGGCCAATAATACTAGAAGGTATAATGAAATAATCAGAGGCCTGGACCCGTTATAGATCACCATGAAGATCGAAGTCGGAGGCAGATCTGTAGAATGTGTTTTATAACAATGCCACTTACGCAAGTGGGAGTGCTATCAGGAATGACAAAACTAAAACTACAGTTTTTCCTCAGTTTACATGGTGGTTGAATTTTTATATTCCCTCTGCCATAAAATGTGAGTTTATACATAAAATTAAGTTTGCTTTTAGACTCAGATAACAGAGCATAAGTTTTCACCTATGACTGTCCAGGAAGATAGTCAAAAGTGAAGCAAGCTTTATATGGGACATACTAGGACAGCTAGCATCTCTGGCCCCTGTCCACTAAATGCATGTAGAACATCCCCCATCACTGTGACCCTTAAAAAATACCTCTATGAATGTTTGTAACCTCTAGAAATGCTCCCACTGCTTTTAAGAACCACTGCTTTACACTTTTCTATACTTCATATATTTTCTATAAAGATCTATGTTACCTTTATAATCATAAAAAAAGTTCCAGCAGAGTTTCAAGCTCAACAAAGAGACAGAAGGTCACAGGTCACTAACACAAACTAATACCTTGAAGGCAATCCGAGGCAGAAGAAACTGGAAGAAAGTAAAAGGTCAAGGGGTTAACTGTACTATCCTTACTAGTTGATAAACTTTCCACATCTTTGGATAAGAAGTCTGAGCAAAGCCTAAACAGATACCTTGAAGGGCAATTTATTCTGTCTTGAAAAAGATTTCTGACTACAGCAGAATTCACTGATGTAATGGGACAGTGGGTCCAAAAATTACAGGGTCTCAAAGGAATACATGTGAGCTTTGATTACTGAGATTTCCTTGGCAACAGCACGACCTAAAATTAATAGAGTCCTTAAAAGGAAGATGCCAAAAGAAACTTTGTTGATTTATATAGCTTGAGCTAAAGCAAGGCACAGTATGACCCATATATAGAAAATCATAGCATCTGCAGTATTTTAAGAAACTACAGTTGCAAAGCAAGAACAAATGTATAGTGAAAGGAAAGATCCTTCCCGGCTAATATGGAGTCAACCACTAGAGAAGATTCTTTAGTGTACACTGGATAGAAGGCAGCTTCCCACACACAGAGTTGGTTGGCTGCCATGTCTCAATCTCCATCTCCTTCCCTGGGACTGCCTATTGTCATCAACTGTACAAATCTGGGATAGCTTGCTTTTCTTCATGTGAATGCTTGCCAACTCCCATAGGCTGGCTATGACAAGACTGTTTATAACAGCCATCACTTATTAAATCTATCTTTATTTTTAATATCCTTATAAGCATTTTTATATAACCAAATTTCTCAGACTTCTCAAAACCCTCTCAATTTGGGGACAAACTACCCCATTCTTGTCATCTTTTTTTTTTTTCCCCTTATCTGGCTAAAGATAAAGAGGCTGAGGGAGGAAAATCTGTATTTTCTTAGCCTTTCACTTGATTGAAAGGAAGAGAGGCTTACTTAAAAAAAAACCCAAAACACAAGGTTGTGGTTGTTATATGGTATACTGTGAAAAATATTACTTTACTACATAAATAATTAAACCTGATAGCTCTGACAGCTCACCTACGGCGTCTTTAAACTTAGTCAAACTGTTGTTCTATCTCAACAGTGCGGTCTTGTCTGGGACATACCTTACCATATTAGGGAATCAAGCCCCAGAGAGAGGAGAAAGCAAAACAGTCCTAGGATTTTACCTAAAAGGAGAATGGCACAGGCACTCAGATGGCATGTTGGGATCATCACCGCCCAGAATGGCAAGGAATACTGCCCAGTGGCGGAGAGCAGACAGAAAATCGCTGGATGCCCTCCAGCAGATTAAGGGACTTCACAAGATTAAGTAACAAGATGAAAAAATACTGCTTGAGAGAGAGGAAAAGATCCAGCCAATAGCCAGAAGCAAAGCTGTGAAAAAATCAGAGCAAATAGGCAAAGGCGCTATTATTTACTCAAAGAAAGAGTGTGTGTGTGTGTGTGTGTGTTGGGGGTGGAGTGTGGGGGAGATTAAAGATCTATAAAAGTAGGAACTATTGGAAACACTGGCAGAGAAAGATAAATGGGAGGGGTAACTGAGGCATAGAAATGAAAGTCTGCTTGATTGACAGAGAAATCTGCAGGGACTTGATTTGACCAGGTACTCAAAGAGTTCCCAGCAAAATTGGAAACATTGAGTTCTTGTTTCTTCCCTTTCTATTCATTACTCGTTTCTCCTGCTTCAGCAACCCCCTTTAAAACTTATTTTTCAAAATTCATCAGGTACATTTTCAGAACACAGACATATACTGGAGTTAGAGAGGAGCCTGGGCTACTTCTCTGACTCTCCAAAGAATCCATTCTTTACGGATAAATTAATAAATAACTTCAAGATCACATGATTCTAAGGTCAACGAAAGTATTCCAAAAGCCTTACACTCATGCAGATTTAGGAACCTACAGTTTGGAGGACAGCATGAATGAATCTCAATTATCTCTAACTATTTAAATGTATTTCTTTATTTTCACTTTACAACTTTAAGAGGTAGCTACTATGATTATCCCTACTGTACAGATGAGGAAACTGAAGCTCATCAGTTTCAACTTATCCAAAATAGCTAAGTGGCCCAGGAAGTCCATCTAGCTCCCGGGTCTGCACTCTTAACTACTATGCAATACATGATAGATATATTCACCTGAAGGCAGTACAATAGCCATGGACTAGGAACTCAGCTATGTGATCCTGGCAAGTTACTTAATCTCTCTGGGCTGCAGTTGTTATCTTTAAAATAGGAAGTTTAACTAGTTAACTAGAAGTTTAAGTCTCTTTCAGTTCTAAAATTCAGTCTTTAATTGCCATTCTAGCCATCCAGAGCTAACTCAGAGTTTAGTGTACGATAGCCCTCAGAAATAAGGTTTTCAAAGAAAGCTTCTTATTCTTAAGTGGGATGGAAGTGCTAGTTATTCAAAGATGTAATAAAGCCAAGGGAGATTAGGCAAAGCAAAGGGGACCAAAAGCTTAGTCAACTTAAAAGATCATGCAAATACAGTTCATCAATAGAATTCTTCTGATTTAACCAAAAACAGTCATATCATATTCTCAGAGCTAAGTGCTAGGATTCATCAGTTTCCTTTGTGGTTCTTCCCCTTTTCACTTTGAATTTTGGAGTGCCCCAGGGCTCTATCTTTGGACTTCTTCTCTGTCTACTTTCATTCTCTTGGTGACCTCATTCAATCTCATGGTTTTAAATACAATCTATACATTTGCTGACATTCAAGTTCATATGTCCAGTCTGGACCATTCAGTTGAACTCCAGACTCCTACTGCTAAGTCTTCTCTTGACATTTCCAGGTGGATTATCAATCAGACATATTAAATTTAACACTCCTAAAACCAAAACTACATGCCTGCTTGTCCCCCACTAAATTCATTCCTTCCACAGTCTTCTATATCTCAGTTAATGAAAACTCCATACTTTCAGTTGCCTTAGTTAAAAGCTTCAGTGTCAACTTTGATCAAGTCCCTCCCCGCCCCCCCCCCCCGCCCCGGACTATTTTTCACCCTATATTCAATCCAGCAGCAAAATTTATTGGTTCCAATTTCAAACTATATCCTGAATCTAAAAACTTCTCAGTATCTTTACTACCCATAATCACTCTGATCCAAACCACTATCAGTTTTTCCCTGGTTAATTATAAGCAGCTTCCTAACTGACGTCCCTGCTTCCACCCAAATCCTGTTAGAGTATATCCTCAAAATAGCGGCAGAGTAACTCCTTAAAATATAAGTATAATCATGTCACTCTTCTGCTCAAAACTCTACAACGGCTACCCACTCATTCAGATCAAAAGCCAGAGCCCTTCAGATGACTTAGCAGTCCATGCCATGGGGCCCTTTTGCTCATTCGGCTCTATCACATTGGTCTTTTCGCCTGTCCTCAAGCACGTCAGGCACACTTCTGCCTCAGAAGCTTTGCAGGTGCTGTTCCCCTTGCCTAAACTCTCTGCTCCCATGTGTCCACATAGCTCCCCATCTTACTTCCTTTAAGTCAAGGCTCAGATGATGCTTTCTTAGCAAGGTCTATCCTGACCACCCTACTTATAATTCTAATGTCAACTTCCTATCCCACTCAGGCATTTCTGATTCCTTCCTATCCCACTCTACATGGGCTTTCCAAAAACACATCACCTTTTCACAAACTATTTCCTTCACACATTTATTTTATTTATTGTCCATCTCCTCCACTAGAATGTAAATTCCATAAAAGCAGGGCTTTTTATTCATTGTTGCATCTCCAGTATCTAAAAAATTGCCTGATTATAGTAGGTTACTTAAAAGTAGTTGTTCAGTGAATAAATGAGAAGAAGGTTATAAAGGAGAAGGCAGGACAAAATGGGAAATGCGTTTAGTGACTTTAGGTAGTATAGACGTTTCTGGGGCCAAGTGGCTCCCAAGGCAAGTTTTATTTTCTATTAAAGCTTAGTTCAAAACCAAGCTTTGCCAGCAAGTCTCTGTATGATTCTCTTTTATATAATTTGAAAATATTACGTTTAATGGCTTACTTCTTTTGGAGCACTTTACTAACACATCTCTCCACTAGCAGGCCACCATTTATCTAAGACAGATACCTTAATGCCCGTGAATTAGTAATTCCTTAACAATATCTCCTTTACCAATGCATTTTGAGGGGTGATTAGCAATTCAGATCTACTGGTTCCATTCTGGACTGGGAAAATGACATTGCTAAATTTGAGAGTGAAGTTTTGGTGATTTTGTTCAGACTGAGTGCTACCCGATTTGCCTAAAAGCAACAGGGATGGAGGGAGGGTGGGGATGGGAGGGAAGCATTTTGTATGGAAATTCTTACTTCCTGAAAGACATAAGTACCTACCTATGTCAAGGACAACAGAAGAATGCTGATATTCTACCCACTGACTGAATCTTGATACTCAGAGTAGGCTTTTCAGTTGTCCTTCAAGAAGACATTCCTACACTTAAGGAACTGAGATGCTACTAGCAAGTCAATTTGAACATAAAATCTGTTGAGTAAAAAACCAAATGGATACATAGGGAATGCAGAGGATATAAGCCCTGATTTCAGGTCTGTTTCACTAAAGTCAAATAAAAAGGTCCCCCGATGCGGGCACAGGGTGATCAACTAGCAGAGCTTTCATATCCCTGAATACTTCTTAACTTCTTTGGGCCTCAGTTTTCTTAACTGTAAATTGAAGTCCCTAACCCAAGTTATCTCTAACTTCCCAAAAGTTGGGAGGCAAGTAACTTCATTACACTTAACTGGGTTCTTTAACAATTCCTTTAAAACTAAAGAATCTGTCTTCTGTTCAAATTCTTTAGGGCACTACCAGCATCTTTTCTGTTGACCACTTGTGCCCTCTAGTGATAAACTTAATTATACAACAGAATTGGCTAGGGAAACAGTCTGTTCCAGAGGCGTAAATGGGGAAAACAGCAAAAACGCAGTAGATAAAATCAATGTAAAGCAAAAGAGGCAGGCCAAAGATGTAGGCAGGCCAAAGATGTAGGTAAAAAAAAGATGGAAAGAAACCAAATGGCCATCACTTTCTGCAGTGTGCCTATGACTGTGCCTTCCAGAACAAACACTGTAAAGAAATTACCTCTAGTAATTACCACTAGTAAAGAAAACAAACATGCTCCTGAATAAAAAAGTTTTTCAGGTATGACTGGAATACCTTTCTTCCTCACATTAAGATCTAGATACAGTTTCTCTTTCACTTAGCAAGATAAAAGATATATTAAGACTTCTGGAAAATATCTATTACATACCTAATGTGGATAATTAACAGATGTGCTTTGAATGCACCTGTCAAGGAGGTGCTAAGACATCAAATTATATATTCATTGCCAGTCTCACCTGTTCATGGATTTACCAATGGAAATGGGTTCTGACTAAAATCATGTAGTATGTTGGGCTTAAGCAAAGTTCCCAGCCTTCTAAGTATCATTCCTTGGTGTCACCACCATAGAAATGCACAACTGGTCTTTCTCCTATCACATAATTGAAAACAAACATCGGGGCCTTTCCTGGCAATAAATCATATCTGTATATAAATGCTGATAACAGGGGCGCCTGGGTGGCTCAGTCATTAAGCGTCTGCCTTCGACTCAGGTCGTGATCCCAGAGTCCTGGGATTGAGCCCCGCATCGGGCTCCCCGCTCCATGGGAGGCCTGCCTCTCCCTCTCCTGCTCCCCCTGCTTGTGTTCCCTCTCTCGCTGTGTCTCTCTCTGTCAAATAAATAGACAAAATCTTTAAAAAAAATGCTGATAACATTTTTCTAGCACAGGTGCACAAAAAGAAGAAATGGATTTCAGTGATACCAATAGAGATTTAAGTTAAACAATAGAGAGATCTTCTTAACCATGCTGTTACTGATACAAGGGCGAGAGGTTAAAGAATCTTCTTTTGAAATCTTTTAAGAGGAGGAAACAAAATCTGTACTTATTTGGAGTCATTTTAATTCTAACCTTAACTGGAACATAAGATAGGAATAATAACCACTGAAGTTTCCTTTCTACTCTTAAAATGAAATATGACTGTATGCTTCATATATATGAAGTTCAAGAATAGGCAATATTAATCCATAGTGACAGAAAGAAGAGTGGTTGTCTCTTGGGACAGGGAATGGGGCATGAGGGAACTTTTCAAGGTGACGGAAAAATTTTATATTTTGAGTGGTGTTTACACTGGTGTATACAGTTGTCAAAACTCATCAGAGAGTATACTTAAGATCTGTGCGGTTTATTGGATTGTAAATTTTATCTCAAAAAAATATATATGCCAGAGTCTTGGGAAGAGTTAACTTTAAAAATACCACCACTACTCTTTAAGAACAGGCTAAGAAAGAGAAGGGAACTGTCATGACCTCAATAGCATATATAGTCTTACTGAACCAAAAACCAAGAAAAGAAAGAACTGCCCTGGCTTCTCAGCAGTATCCATGCTCATTAGCTAACAGTGCCAATTCATGCCCCCTCCTCTGGCTGGATCAATTCTGCTGCCTGATGGAAGGACATGGAGGTGGGGGAGAAAGATTGGTCCTAAGAGATCAGTGATTGTCTTGAAGTAGAACTGCAGCTTACATTGCCAGGCATGTTGCTCCGCAGGTCCATATGATGATAACGGCATCATGCCTGCTAGTGTTAGAAGAGAGTACTTGGGAGAAAAACAGGTAAGTGTTTTTGGCTTTTTGTTTTCCCTCTTCAGTTAAACTACTTTCTAGAGATAACAGACTGTTGATTCTTCTATTAAGATTCACGTTGGAGTCTGCTTGACACATGGTAGACACTAACAGATGCCTCAAGCAATTGGATGAGTGAAATGTTTTTCAGTCTGACAAATGACTTTCTCATCAAACCTCAATAGTCTCTGCTCTTCCTCACCAGAAAAGAATCAGAAAATCTTTTCTGTAATTTTCATTTGATTTCATTCAAGTCCTAAGATGAAATTCTCTGGGACGCACTGCATCAGGAACATCTTAGCTTTCCTTACCTGGTGCCCTATGTTAGGATTTTCCCATGGCAAGTGGTTTGGAAAGGTGGAGACACAGATTTTCACTGACAAAAGAGATCCTGTCATGACAAAGCCATCCTTGTTGTCATTCCCTTTACGGATTTAATGGCCTCTATAACTCTCTAGGGATTGTAGTCCATTTCAGTGCTCTGTAACTATTATTCAGATTCTCTCTTTAGGTATCTTATAATTCCCCAAAGCAACCTTCCTACATCCACTCTTTATGTCTCCAAAAGCCTTTCCCAGCGCATTGAAGAACTGAAGAGTTGCTGTTATTTATGCATGTGCATGAACCTCTTTGTGGTATTTCCACTTGACATGGCTCATCTTTGTGAAGTCACCTAGCTTCAACCAACGATAGGCAGTTCTCACCTCTGTCACCACTAGTCATCTTGGCATTGCTTTTTGGAAGGCCCTACTGATTGCTTTGGATCTTGACTAAAATACAGGCAGGTCAATGACATAATAGAGTATTTCTATTTCCTCTGCTAAGAACAAGTTAGTTGTTGATTTTCGGTATGGTTTATCAAATACATTCTTTCTTTCTTTTTTTTTTTTTTAAGAGGTGCCACGCTGGGTGTGAAGCCCACTTAAGATTCTCTCTCCCTTGCGTTGTGCCCCGCCCCTATCTCTTAAAAAAAAAAAAAAAAAAAAGAGTCGGAGGCTTAACCAACTGAGCCACCCAGGCGCCTCTCAAATATATTCTGAAAACCTACTTTCAACTAACTGCAGGATACAAAAAGTCCATCTTTTTTACATAATTTCCAGTAAAGATGTACATGTAGTCTCAATTCATGTAGTCAAAACCAAATTCCTTCCTTCCTGAAAAATAGTACTGATAAGGAAACCACTAACTTTCTGTCATGTTTGAGTGGCTTTCAGGAACTTGGGAGTGTCGGGAAAGCTGGGCCCAGGTCATCCACTGCAGAGAAAAGTTGATGCCAGGCCTGAGTTGTATAATAGTCAAGGGTTTAACCTTATTTCAAAGTCAAATATGTGACTTTTGGATTGTGTGATGTTTACATTCTTCACATTTATGTTCCTTTCTCTATATAAGTATAGATCCATAAAAGAAATAGTATCACTCTTCACTTTTCTTCCAAAGATTTCAAAGTACTTTCTACAATCCAATAATGTACTCACAAGAGAGAAAAAGCAGATAGACAGATCCTAGAACTGTGTTAGGGATCAGCAGAAGGCATAGAGAAGTGCAGGAAACTTGCTCAAGAGCATCTGAAGACAATGTACCACCAACTAACACCTGCCACATCTCTCAGAGCAATGTCCATCTCCAAACTCTCCCTCAACTCAAATCTGCATAGGGCCTGCTCTCTTCTATTGAAATTGTATGCACACGAGAAAGGCTGAACCAAAAGGGACATACCTCACTGGCTTGCCACTTACCAGTGCTGCTTTTACCTCTTCAGAGACGTCAGTTTCATCTTCCTGAAAAGGAAGAAGAAAAACAAGAGGATCATAGTCACAGACATCCTTGAAAGCAACAAGGTCAGCTCCCATCAATTATGCATCTTGGCATTTCAAACACAGGCAGTGAGAACTGACTGCCAAGTGATGCTCTGTTACTGCCTTTTAACAGCCGCCATAGGCAGACAGCTCAGGAACACTGCCTGTCATCAAAAACGTCAAATGAACCATAGCAGGAAAAGGGGTATCTTTAGAAAGGACAGACTTTATTCCATCTCTGTCAATAGTTATCAGTCTATTTGGTCCTACAAATATGAGATACTTTTATCTTAAAGAATAGTTTCTAATAGATGACTATTATTGTTTCATTCCTTGTCTCATTGAATGGTTCATCTAGTTTTCAGATGAGTCATTGGTAACCAGGGACCTCTTGATTCTTGGTCACTTAATTTTTAAAATGCCAATAACAAAAGTTGAGTGAGACTGGTATAGAACAGGAGGGTGAATTAAAGTACTAAATGTGTGCTTGCAGTTAGTAAGCTCTGGTGCCCCTGTCTTTATTTTAAAGCCATAGTTAATCTGTTTTATATATTTTTTTTCTTTTTTCCTCTAAAAGAGTAAAATTGAGTCAGATGAACTTATATTACTAAGATTTTAGGTTCCTTGAAATTCTTGTAATGCTCTTAAAATATTTCATTAGAATCTCTGCTTATATGTGATAATACTATTGACTAACTACATGACTTTCTGGGAATATTAGGGAGAATTGCTGGTATTTGACAAGCTTATTCACTTGTTATATTTGCTTATATGGTTGTTGTAGATTTCTGGTCTTTTTTATCTTCACCAATTATTTACTGAGTGCCTACTATGTGCCTGGCACTGTTCTAGGTACTGGGCATCTGGCCAAGGATATACCAAAGGAGTCCCACACTAGGTAGGTCATCTTCTCTTTCCTCAGTAATATTTCTTGATAATCTGCAAGATTCATCAGACCAGGTGGGACCCTTTCTTTTTTTTGAACTCAGCAGAAAGGACGGCGGCCATGGGTGATGTGATATGTCCTAGCACGGACCAATCCACTTACATCCTTTGTCCAGAAATTGATGCCCGTGCCTCGTCGTCGTTCCTTGGGCCGCCTCCTCTCACGGATGGACAGTCTAGTAGAGGACTGATCATCCACATCTGCTTCTTCACTCTCTGGCCAGAGATAAAACGAAGTGTGATCTTAGGAAACGGAGGCATGTACACGACGGGGGGACGCCACCTAAAATGAAGCTCTACATACCATTTTTGTCCATTTCCTTTGCAACTGCAGCGTTTGTGGTGGTCTCCGGACTCTCAGAGTCAGGGACTGAAGATCTGCTTGTCTGCAGCAGATGGGAACTGGTATAGAGAGAGGATCTTGATGCAGAAGGAGACACTGGTGTTGTGGGTTTGTCTGGCTGAACTGGATACCTCAGGCGACGATAGACAGGCTGGAAATAATCCACAAGGTGAGATGTTAGAGGTCAAGTCCAACCAAAGGATAAGAATAGCAGGCTTATTAAAAATGGGCTTTTCCTATACCAAGAGGCTTAGTAATAGTTGATGTTCAATAAATAGCTACTGAGCTAAACTAAAGTTAGTTAGGTAATTAGCCAAAAAGGAAACAGCTTCTGGATTCCTATTCTGATAATACCATCAGGTTGACAGCAGCCCAGGAAAATTTTTCCTAAATTGACCAAAGGGCACTAGGTAGCACTAACCTTGTTAATAAAAATTCCTTTGATTTTGGAATGAAAATAAGAAGGGTGATGACCTTTTTAAGATGGAGCACTGAAAGGCAAGATTTACATAGAAAAATAAAAAGCTTGGGAATATGAAGAAACAATACAGAGTTATCTGAGAACAGAGGCCAAATGTGAGCAATCAATTTCTGAATATTCTACCAAACTGCCATAACCAGGCTTATTGAAACTTAAAAAAACTTCCCATTTTCCACTTTGAAATTTTTCCCCAAGGAGAAAGAGACTGACAATAAGCCTTAACTTGGTTTTTTGAAGATGCACAGATAAATTCTTAATACATGTAGAGATTGTATACTTTTTTGTTTATAAAGACAGTGGCAATAAAATATAGTAAGCTTTGGAATCAGACAGAACTTGGTTCAAATTCTAGCTCCAGGACTTACTAGCTGTGTGGTCTTGAATAAGTTACTTAACTTCTCTGAGCCTCAGCTTTCTCCTATGTAAAGCAGGGATAATAGCTTCCTCACAGAGGGTTGTGAGGATTATACAAGAGAATGTATGGTAGATGCTTGGAACAGTAGCTAGTAGTAAGTAATCAATAAACAGTAGCTGATAGAACAAAATAAACAAAAGAACCTCAGTTAGTTTATGTAACCTAGCCATTCAGAGTTGGAGCAAGGAGATTCTTTTCTCCTCTAACTATGGTGATAGGAAAATTTATCATCCCAATTGAGACACTTCTGAGAGTAAAGATGAATGGTATCAATAATTACACTAAGGTAACAGGTGTAATTTGAACTCCTAATTTAAACTAGGAGTTATGTTCACCCTAAATAGAATCCTATGCCTTTGACTATCAACTCCACCTGAGAAAGGGAACATAAGTTAAAAAATTGTCCACCTCAATAATGACATCTTGTGGCATGTGATTAAAGGGTGCTCTGTAAACTGCTAGGTTTGCAGGGGTTTAGAGAACAATATAATCATGGTTGAGAGAGCGCTCTGTGGAGCTTGGCTGCCTCTGCTCAAGTTCTTGCTTAACCACTTTTCATCTGTGTGAAATGCTGGGCAAGCTACTTAACCTCTTTGTGACCTGATTTCCTTACATTTACAATACAAATAATAATATCTACCTCAGAGGGTTGTTTTGAGGATTAAACGAATTAATACATACGAAATAGTTGAAATAATGCCTGGTATAAAGTAGACACTCAATAAATCCTCACATTTCTATTTGTATTTTTATTATACCATAACCTCTCTCTTTAGAATAGAAAAACATCTTTAGTTAAAGAATAAATTTAGTTAATGGAACTTACTGTTTCACAATATATACATATATCAAATCTTCATATTGTACATGGTCTAAAGTTAATAAAATGTTGTACGTCAATTCAATGTTATATCTCAACATCTCCATAAAACTGGATAAAAAATAAGCATTAGTTAACTGCTAGCACAAAATGATGACTGAAGGACGGACATCCTCTGAGTTCTTTTAGTCACACAGGTTTGCCAACAACAGACGGACGTTACCAGTGTTTTCTATGAGTTGTCTACTGCAAAGGAGCACCGTGCTTGAGTTATCAGTGAGGAGGGATTCCCCACATTAATGACCCTGCTTTTAGCACAGTACATGTCAGTGACTTACTTCTTCATCCAGACTCCCACCCCAGGGTTGACGGCCCTCGCCAGCTTCCTTTGCTGGGACCGCTGAGGGCTCATGCTTCTCCGAGCTTCCTTCAAGCCCTTCAGTGCCTGTGGACTTCTGGCTAGGCTGCTCCTGAGCTTGCCGTTCTGCTCTCGACCGGCTGAAAGTCCTTTCTGCTTCCTGAAGGTCTGTTAGTGTCACGCCCTGGGAAAATGACACAAGGTCAGGGAAGTTTCACCCTAACCATGGAATAACTGTTGATAAATAAGCAGGGAGACTGCCTTAAAGATCTAATAGTATCAAATTCCAAATGAAGCTCTCAAAATGTATGAGGCCATTACAAGCAAGATATGCTTAAAATAAACACCTCAGTGTGCAAAGAGCCCCAGCCTGAGCCCAGGTATATTTCAAATGTAATACTTTAGCTTTTCCAGTTTGAGTTCCAGAAAGTAGGGCAACATTGATGGCTGCCTGTTGTAGATGTACTTCTCTCATACTCAATACCTTTATTTGAAAGCTCCATACCTCCCAAGAGCAAATGGTTACCAAGAGAAATTCTCTGAATAGGGGATAATAAGAAAAACTTGATTTTACTTATAGAAAGAAAAACCAGTTCAAAAAGGTGAAAATTCAGAGCCAGATAGAACAACAACAACAAAGACCAACCAACCAACAAAAACGACACCATCTAAACTAGCTTTATTCTAAGATGATTTCCTAAGTGACTCTAGGAATGTCACACAGAGACAATCCAACAATTGATATTTCCCCCAGGCTCTCATGAGCAGCAGTACAGAAGAAAAACAAGTAGGAATCATCTGCAAGAAGCAGCGAGAAAGAGAGTTAGGACTAGAGTGAGCTGATTCTAACTCAAGCAGTTATGTGCTCAAGTCCTCATGAGAAGGACGTTCTAAAGCTAGAGGTAGTTAAGCAAGTACTATAACCTGTATTTTTTTAACTATTCATGAATTTATTCACTCATTCTCTTAATAAATTATTGTGTCTTTAAGCACTGGAACTACAAAGACAAATCAAATGATTCCAGCACTCAAGAAACTTTTAATCTAATGGAAAAGACATAAGAAAACAGATGAGTATAATAGAATGTAAATAATTAAGACAGAAACATATGATCCAGCAAATTCCACTTCTGAGTATTTACCCAAAAGAACTGAGAGCAGGGTCTCAAAGAGATCATTTGTATACCCATGCTCACAGCAGCAGTAATTCACAATAGACAAAACGTGTCTATCAGCAGGTAAATGAATAAACAAAATGCGATCTAACCATATAGTGTAATACCATTCATCCCAAAAAAAGAATGAAGTACTGACACAGGCTATAATGCAGATGAACCTTGAAGACATTATGCTAAGTGAAATAAGCCAGGCACTAAAAGGACAAATAATGTATGATTCCGCTTGTGTGAAGTACTTAGAGTGATCAAATTCATAGAGACAAGAAGCAGAATGGTGGTTGTCAGAAGCTAGAGGAGGGGGGAGGGGGAATTATTGTTGAATATATACAGAGTTTCAGTTGGGGAAGATCAAAAATGTTCTGGAGATGGATGGTGGTAATAGTTACAAAATAATGCGAATGAACTTAATGACACTTAAAAAAAATGGTTAAAGTGATAAACTGCATGTTATGTATTTTTTACCACAATAAACCAAACTAGAACAAAAAACTATAGGTCAGTCTTGGTCCTTTTTTTTCTTTTTTTTACAAAGAGAAAGCACAGCCCTTTTCTTCCTCCCTCCCTTCCTTCCTCCCTCCCTCCCTCCCTCCCTCTTTCTTTCAAGATTTATTTATTTATTTATTTGACAGTGAGAGAGAGTACAAACGGGGAGTGGCAGGCAGAGGGAGAGGGAGAAGCAGGCTCCCCACGGAGCAGGGAGCCTGATGTGGGGCTCGATCCCAGGACCCTGAGATCATGACCTGAGCGGAAGGCAGACGTTTAACGACTGAGCCACCCAGGCGCCCCATAAATAACATCTTAAAAAAAAAAAAAAAAAGTCCCTTTCTTCAGTCCTCAGCTTTCCTGCCTGACCTCTGTAGAATTTACGACTGTTACCTTCAACTGACTTTTCATTTACTTCTATGCCACTCCTATTTTCTGGTTTACCTTTCATCTCTCTGGCTGCTCCTTTTAATTGGGCTTCATCAGCTTATCGTCCTCTGCCTCCTTAATGCCAAGTCACAGCTTTCTCTCCCTTCTCCTTGCCAGTGCATCCTGACTGAGTTCATGGTCTTGTTACTTCCAGCTTGGACTGCTGTGACAGCTTCCTAACACGTCTTCTTGTTTCCCGCTTTTATAAACATACTTTTGCCGACCACTCCCATCAATTCTCTGCACGGTGATTTTTGCAATATTATACAGAATGGGGTGCCTGGGTGGCTCAGTTGGTTAAGTGTCCGACTCTCTCTTTTTTTTTTTTTTTAGAGGGAGAGAGAGCAAGAGTGGACTGAGTCACCCAGGCACTCCATAGACTCCGACTCTTGATCTCAGCTCAGGTCTTGATTTCAGGGTTGTGAGTTGTTCAAGCCCTATGTTGGGCTCTACACTGAGCAGGGAGCCTACTTAAAAAAAAATTAATTAAAAAATATATAAATATTTATAAATGTTATTATTTATATATATTTTTATATAAATGCAGATTATATCAGACTCTTCCTTACTTCAATGGCTCCCTTAGGGGTTTTTTCGTTTTAAAAATATCTTTATTGAAGGGGCGCCTGGGTGGCTCAGTCAGTTCAGTGTCCGACTCTTGATTTTGGCTTAGATCATGATCTCAGGGTCCTGGGTTCAAGCCCCGCCTCAGGCTCCACGCTCAGCGGGGAGTCTGCTTGACATTCTCTCTTCTTCTTCCTCTGCCCCTTCCTCCACCCTGTGCATGCACACTTTCCCTCTCTTAAATAAACATATAAATCTTTAAAAAAATATATCTTTATTGAAACCTAACTCCCATATCATAAAACCCACCCTTTGAAGTATGGGCACACCCCAGAGATACTGAGGGTCCGGCCCCAGACCACTGTGGTAAAGTGTCATAACACAGCGAGTCAAGTGAATGTTTTGGTTTCCTAATACATATAAGAGTTATGTTTAAACTACGCTGTGGTCTTTTAAGTGTGAGATAGCGTTAACTCCAAAAAACAATGTACACACGTAATTAAAAAATACTTTATTGCTAAAAAAAATGCTAACCATTGTCTGAGCTTTCAGCAAGTCACAGTCTTTTTGCTGGTGGAGCCTCCTGCCTTTATGCTAATGGATGCTGACTGATCAGAGTGGCTGTGGCAACTTCTTACAATATGACAACAATGAAGGAAGTGTGTCGCATTGCTTGACTCTTGTTTTCATGAACAATTTCTCTGTAGCATGTGATGCTATTCGGCTGCATTTTACCCACAGTTCAACTGCTTTCAAAATTGGAGTCAATCCTCTCAAACCCTGCCACTGCTTTATCAACGGAGTTTAGATAATATTCTAAATCCTTTGTTGTCATTTTGACAGTCTTCACAAATCACCAGGAGTGGATTCCAACTCAAGAAACAACTTTTTTTTTGCTCATCTGTAAGAAACAAGTTCTCACCTGTTCATGTTTGATCATGAGATTTCAGCCATTCAGTCCCATGTTTAGGCTCCCCTGCTAAGTCTAGTTCCCTTGCTGTTTCTACCACATCTGCAGTGACTTCCCCCACTGAACTTTGAACTTTCAATTTGTTAAAAAAAAGCAGTATCTGCGAAGCGCAATAAAATGAGGTACGCTTGCATACAATTCCGTGGTTTTAGCATACACACAGAGTTCTGCAACCATCATCACCATCTCATTTCAGAACATTTCATCACCCCAAAAAGAAACTCGATATCCATCAGCAGTCACTCCCATTCCTTCCTCTCTCCCACCCCTGGCAACCACTAATCTATTTTCTTTCTTTCTTTCCTTTTTTTAGAGAGACAGAAAGCGAGAGTGAGGTGGGGGAGGACCAGTGGGAGAGGGAGAGAATCTTAAGCAGGCTCCATGCCCAGCACAGAGCCTGACGCACGACCCTGAGATCATGACCTGAGCCAAAAATCAAGAGTTCAACACTACTGACTGAGCCACCCAGGTGCTCCACTAATCTATTTTCTATTTCTCTAGCTTTGCCTATTCTGGATATTTTCATATAAATGGAATCATGTCTGGTTTCTTTCACTTAACATAATGTTTTCTTAAGGTTCCCGCACATTGTAGCATTAGCATGTATCTCTTTATTGCCAAATAATACTCTATTGTATGGCTATATTTTATTTATCCATTCCTTTGTTAATGGAAATTTGTTTTCTTTTTTCCCCAGTTATGCTAACTGCTTAATTTATTTGGTCTGCTTGATGGCTCAGCCTGTGCCCACCACTCCTACAGCTGCAGAGGATAGCTGAGGCACACCTAGCCACACAATGCTAAACCTTGCTGCTGCCGGGAGCCCAGGACTCGACTCTACAGCAAGCTTGCAAACTGCACACATAAATATGGTCTATATAGCAAGTAAACTCTGGCCAGAGTTCAGAAATGACACTGAATTTGGGATGTGGGCTATTGTGGATAATGCTGTTATAAACATCTATGTACAAGTTTTTGTGTGGACATATGTTTTCATTTCTCTTGACTATATACCTAAGAGTAGAATTGCTAGGTCATATGGTAACTGTATATATAACATTTTGAGGAACTGCCCAACTCTTCTCCTTTAGGGATTCTTAAGATGTGGCCTCTTAAACACAAATGGAATGATTAGTCTTGTGAAGGAAAGGAGATAAACCTGCTCTGAGCCTGGAGAAATAAAAGTGAGAGTGGGCAGATGTAGGAATAAATTCATCTGATACTACGTAGTATAAGATTTAACACAGGTGAAAACTTTTACAACAGTGGCTGGAGTAAGGAACTGATCTTACGATTTTTTAATTGTACCTCCAACAGAAAGGAAGATAGACAAAATGACATAAAAAAGAAGATCACACTCACTTGAGTAGACCTTCGAGTCTGCCGAGCTTGTCTGGAGCGTGCTTTCCGTAAAGACTCTGCTTCCTCATCCCGCACCGGAGTCAGATATGACCTGTAGAGAAAAAAAGTAATACCAGAAGTAAGAGACCTTGCTGCATGTACTTGAGGAATGACAAGGTCCCTCCACACACTGAAGTGATTTCTACACTCTGAGAATGAACTCAGGCAGAATCAAAATGACAGAAATGCCATCAGTGAAAACTGCATAATCCAAGACATTACTTATAAATTTATTACTGTTCATGCAGAATCATGTCATCTGTAAAATGAGACTTTCATTTCTTCTTTCCACATCCTTAAAAGTTTTATTTCTTTCTTTTCTTGCTTTAATGCTCTGGCTAGAACCTCTAGGACATGTTGAAAAGGAGTGATGATAGCAAGTTTTCATGCTTTGTTCCTGCCTTCAGAGACAAAGCATTCAGCATTTTATCACTGTGATGTCTACTGCAAGATTTCTGTAGACACTGCTTCTCAAGTTCAACCAATTCCTTTCCATTCCAGTAGGAAGTAGACCGAGAGGATTTTGTTATTATTGGTTCTGTTTTTTTAATCATTAGTGTGTGTCGAACTTATCACATGCTTTTCTTCCCCATATTATCATTTTCCTTTTTTCTATTAATATGGTGAATCACATTGAATAATTTTTGAATGATAAAATAACACTGGATTCTTAGAATAAGCTCAACTTGGCTATGATGTATCAACTTTTTTTTTAAAATAAATGTTATTTTATTATTTCTTTTAAGTAAGCTCTATACCCAACATGAGGTTTGAACTCACACCCCTGAGACCAAGAGTTGCATGCTCTACTGAGTAAGCCAGCCAGGCACCCCTGTATAGACTTACTTTTATATAGATTCAGTATTATTTAGTTTAGGATTTCTCCATCCATGTTTATTAGAGAAAAGGGCCTATAATTTTCCCTTCTTATAATAACCTGGTCAGGTCTAGAATTAAGATCAAACAAGTTGGGAAGTGTTTTCTCCTTGTCTATTTTCTATAAGAATTTGTGTAAGATTAAGGTTGTTTCCCTCTTAAATAATTAGTAAAGTGCACCAATGAAGCCATCTGGATTTAAAGCATTCTTTATGGAAGGGTTTTAAATAAGCGGTTCAATTTCTTTAATTGATTTAGGCCTAGTCAGATTTTCTGTTTTGGTAATATTTGTTTTTCAAAGACCTTAATATTCTTATATTTAGTGGCACAAAATTGTTCATAATACTCTTGTATATTTTATTTTATTTATTTTTTTACTCTTGTATATTTTAATTGTCATTTTAGTATCTGCAGCAATGATTCTCAATTTTTTGGTCTCAGGGCCCTTTACATTTTATATATATATACATATATATATATTTAAGATTTTATTTATTTGACAGCGAGAGAGCACAAGATGGGGGGACGGCAGGCAGAGGGAGAAGCAGGCTCCCCACTCAGCAAGGAGCACTCTGTGGGGCTCGATCCCAGGACCCTCAGATCATGACCTGAGCTGACAGACGCTTAACCAACTAAGCCACCCAGGTGCCCCTACATTTTTTAAAAAATTTATTTATTTATTTGAGAGAGAGAGAGTGAGCAAGAGCAGGGTGAAGGGCAGAAGGAGAAGCAGACTCCCTGCTGAGCAGGGAGCCCAATGTGAGACTTGATCCCAAGACCCTGGGATCATGATCTGAGCCAAAGGCAGACGCTTAACCTACTGAGCCACCCAGGCGCACCCTTTTACATTTTTAAAAATTACTGAGGACCCCCAAAGGGCTTTCGTTTATGTATATCTATTAATATTTACCTTAGCAGAAATTAAAACTGAGAAATTTAAAAAATATGCACTAATGCATTTAAAAATAAGAGCACTATTATAAAAAGTTACATCAATAACTTATCTTTTATGAAAATAACTATTATCTAAAACAAAAGAATTTGGTAAGGGTGTTGTATTACATTTTTATAATTTTCTTTAACACTGGCTTAGCAGAAGATAACCAGATTTTCATACACACTTTATTCAATATGTTGTATAACAGTGTTTCAGTTAAAATGTATAAAGACCTACATTTTTAAATTGTTAAAATTTAGGGTCCCACTAGTATACATATATCCTATTCTATAAGAAGAGAGGGGGAGGGGGAAAGGAGTATTAAGCCAAACATTTCCAATTCTACTTTACTAGGGTGTAAGGATATGGTTTTAAGCTACACGGGTAAGAAACTCTCCAAGCACCACTTCTAGTAACTTTTATAAGGAAGTGCTTTTATATTGAGCATTTGAAAGGTATGATGTATTTTATCTACCTCCAAAGTATTAAATAAACATGTGATTGCAATGCAAAAAATAAATAAATAAATAAAATATATAAAGAATATACAGTCTTTCACAGGTTTATAGTCGGAAAAGCAAGTAGTATTATAATAGCTTTTTAAGATAATTATGGATATTCTTCTTTGATACTATATACTAAAATACAAGTGGTAGTTTCTTAAAGGTTAGTAGCAAGTGGAATCTGAAACCATGTTAACAGACTGTTCATATTCTGTTACACTGAAATCTATTGGTCTATCTTGCACTTTGAATGGACCTTCTTACCCATGAAAGAATTTGGGTCATCACACATTGGTCATTTGGAAAACACTGGTGCAGATCTTCCAAATGTTGACACACTGCATTATAGAGTAATAATTTTATAAATCACATTCTGTAACATAGGGCGTAAGCTCCTTGACATGGCCCTGGTAATGATTTTTTTGGATTTGACACCAAAAGCAAAGGCAACTAAAGTAAAAATAAATAAATGGGACTATATCAAACTAAAAAGCTTCTGCATAGCAAAGTAAACTATCAACAAGATGAAAAGGCAACCTACAGAATGGAAGAAAATATTGGCAAATCATATATCTGGTGAGGGGTTAATATCCAAACTAGATAAAGAACTCATACAAAATAACAGGAAAAAAAATCTGATCTCACTTATATATGAAATCTTAAAACACAAACTCATAGATACAGAGAACTGATTTATGGTTAATGGAGGCAGGAAGTAGAGGGTGGGCAAAGTAGGTGAAGGTGCTCAAAAGGTATAAAATTTCATTTTTAAGATTAGTAAGTCCTGGGTATATAATGTACGGTACGGTGACTATAATTAACAATGCTGTATTATATACTTGAAAGTTGCTGAGAGTAATTTTAAAAGTTCTTATCATGAGGGAAAAAAATTATAACTATGTGTGATGATGGATGTTAACTAAACTTATTGTAGTAATCATTTTGTAATACATTTACTAAATCACTAAGTTGTACACCTAAAACTAATACAATGATGTGTCTATTATATCTCAATAAAAAATAATAGAAAAATAAAACATAAAAAAATCACATTCTTTAATATCACCTTTGATCTTAGGGCAGTCTTTAAATGTTGGGAAGAAGTCAATAAAACCACTCATAATGGCAGATACAAGTTTTCCAAAATTCTAATTTCTGCTTGAAATTTAAAATTTTATAACTGGCAACAAATACTTTGTGACAAGCTCACTTTGTTCATTTTCAAGAAAATGTCTGCCAAATACCCAAGTCTAAAGGACCATAGTCTGCCCATTCTTTCAAGTAAAAATGGTGTTCCAGGAAAGAAGCAGCTAATTCTTCTTTTTTCTTCCTCTGCATTTCAATTCTACTTATATTAGACCTTATTGGCCATATTCTATTTATTTGTTATGCTTTTTCTGTATTTCCCCTTCCTTTTCTCTCTCTGGGTTTCATTCTGGATTATTTTCTTTTTCTTTCCTTTTAAAGTTTTATTTATTTAAGTAATCTCTACACTCAGTGTGAGGCTTGAACTCACAACCCCGAGATCGAGAGTTGCACGTTCTTCTGACTGAGCCAGCTGGGCACTTCATTCTAGATATTTTCTACTATCCATATAATTAGTTCACTAATCCTCTCTTCAGCTGGTCTACTATAAACTCACCAGTTGAGTTTCTAATTACAGTTATTTAAAGTTTTGGTTCTAGAATTTTCATTTGATTCTTTTTAAAATAGGTTGCAGTTCTCTGTTGAAATTCTCCACCTTCTATTTTCTTGAACATATTAATCATAATTAGTTTAAAGTCCATGTTTGATAACATCAGTATCTGGCTCTATTCTTACTGTTTTGTTTTCTTAGTCTTTTGGTAGACCAGTCTTATTTCTTGGTATGTCTGCTAATTCTGGGGAAAAAAAAAAAACCCACTTTTTTTTTTTACATTGAATAAATGTCTTTATTAGGAAAACTGTAGGTGCATTATACATCTTCTCATTGATATGACTTCAAAGTAGAAATAATTGTTTCTTAAATGGAGTTGTTACTTGTTAAAAAAAAAAAAGCACACTGCATACAGGAAGCTGCCTTCTCCTGGACCACTTTCAATTATAGATCCAATTTAAACAATACAAAATACAGTATTTATCACATTTAACAGAGACCGGGCGTCCAGCAAGGGTCCAACTGCCAAACATTTTTAATAAGAGGATATTCTTTTCCTCTGGCAGTTAGGTTAAGGAAGTGATTCTCAAACTTCCATCTGCATCAGCATTTCTTAGGGGGCTTGTAAAATAAATTGTTAGGCCCCACCCCCAAAAGTCCTGATTCATTAGGTCTGGAGTAGGGTCTAAGAATTTGCATTTCTAATTAGGTCTCCATGATGCTTCTGATCTGGAGACCATCCTCTGAGAACTACAGGGCCAAGGCAAATGACCTTCATCTACTTTGACATTAAGCTGAATGGAAGCTAGCCTTCAGTCTTTGCAAGGGCTGGTCTATTTCTGGTAAGCCCTCACTTCTAGAATGTAGCCCTTCAGTGGTCCCAGATGAATGTATGGGGCCCCACATCCTGAACTCGTTTTTGTTCCCTCAGCTCCATGAGACCACTGAAAATCCTGCCCAGTTTCTTAGCCTTGTAGCTACTGCTTTATTAATCAGCAAATGCCTCAAGGGGAAAAGCACAGCCAAATGTTGGGCTCACCTCTTTATGCTTTCCTTCTCTCCAGGATCTTGATCCCTCAAGTCCTCACTTCCTTAATAACTCTCCAATATCTTCAAAGATACTTTTTAATATTTGTCCAGTTTTCCTAGTTATTCTCAGTGGGAGAGTTTGTCTAATACAAGATATGCCAGAACCTGAAGTAAAGTCCCCAACCAAGCTATATTTTAACAGTGATACTTTTCCCCTCTTGGAATTCTGATACATGTATCAATCCACTGTAATTTTGGTAGGTTTGAGTCCTTTCTTAATATGTTCCTCTCCTCTGGGTGAACTGAAAAAAAAAAAAATAAGTCTCCAAACATGCAAAGCTCCCTGGACCAAACCCTGGAATTGGTGACCCTTGAGGACTAACTTCCCATGAAATTCTGTCTGGGTTACCAACTGGCCTACACACATGTGCCTGCAAAATATATAGAGCACCACTCTTATACTTAATTCTTGACTGTTAAACCTTTCTTTGCATACTAGATAGGAGCCAGAGTGAAAGAAAAGAGCTTCACACTGGCTTATCCCACTTCATAGTCTAGAGTTTTATTGAATGAGAGAAATAGTAAAAACAGGCCTGGTAGGTAAGAAGTCTTAAATATTTGAAGTCATACATGTTTTTCATAGAAAAATTAGAAGACAAAAATGTAAAAACAAAAATAAACTAAAATTCCACTACATGAAAATAACCCATTTGCATTCTATTACATCTATGTCTAGACTATTATCTATGTATGTATCTACGTATTTAGTATACTATTATTTTAGTGAATATCATGTAGACTATTTTGTTACCTGTGTCAATATATGAGATGTTTATGATTTAAACTGTAAAAAAAAAAAATCTAAAGACAAAACCCAGGAAACTCCAGTACTTGAATTTGTAAATATTTTGAGGAAGGAAGCAACATTTTCATTCATTTTCCTTTACCTAGATGTAGGTTCCAAGGTTCACAAAAGTGACACACCTAACTTACGGTTGCCTTGAGGACGTACGAAGTTTTAAGTAGAGTCCAGGTCCTTGCAGTTTCTAAAACCTAGACTAGGTGGTGAACTAACTCTGGTCCTGAGCCAAATCTGGCCTGCCATATTTTTGTAAATAAAATAAAGTTTTACCTAACTACGGCAACAGAGTTTAATATTTACAATGGAGACAAAGTAGCCTGCAAAGCCTAAAATATTCACTATCTGGCCCTTTACAGAAAAAATTTGGTGACTCCTACACCAAACCTATGCTCAACACACCTTGCTCTTTCTGAGAAGCATCTGAGCCATCCACGAAATCTGAGTACTACACAATTCCTTATTGCTATGAAAAGAAGATGGGTCTATGTTCACTAAATAGTACAATAGAAAATATAACAGAAGCCATGGCTTTACATCTATCTCTGGCTTTCTGACATCCCCCTAAAACTAGGCTAACACCCCCAATTCAGTGGTATAGAAAGGAATTGCAATGCCAAAGTCCTTTGATTACCATATTTGTCTACTATGTTTCCTAGAGGGCAGGAAGCATTTTTCTTTGCGTTTGCTATGACTTTGAGGTCATATAATCAGTGGAATTCAACTAATTACAAATAATTAGCATGACCTCACAAAAATAATTTGTTCTCTGCATCTAAAATCCATAGTGCCCCTTTATATACTAGAGATGGACTAATTTTATCTTAAGAAGCTGTGAAAAATGCCTAGCAAATCACCAGTGAACCTGAAGAAAGTCACAATAAATAGTAATAGAAGACCTAAAATACCTTCTGACAAGGACAGTGTAGTGATAAAGTACCCTGGTGTGGGAATCAAACTGCTTGGGTTTGAACCCTGGCTCTTCAACGTCCTTGCTAGATGATGATCTTGGATAAAATATTTAAGTACTCCAAACCCAACTTTCTTATACGATGAAGATATTAACAGCTGGGATAGATATTAGCAGGTGTAGATCGGGTTCTCGTGAAGATTAAGTACAAAAACACATAAAGTGCCTAGACCACGAACTGGCACGCAGGAAGTACTCAGCACAGCGCAGCTGCTGCCGCTGCCAGAGCGCCACCACGCTGCCAACTACATTATTTTCACCGCCACAGTAAAAGCTCAGCTGTGGTCACTGGAAAAGAAAGGCTGCGTGTACCGTAACAGGCAACCCATCTAATCTAATAAAAGAGTTCCCCTTAATTATTCTTACCACAAATGGATAATTCACTTGGAAGAGGTCTTGATTCCCTTGAAAATATGCCCTAGGAAGGTTCAAAGGGCTATCTAAGTAAAATAAAACTACTGTAAGTCGAAGAATGAAAGAGAAATTTCCATGATCTCCAAGGCAAGAACAAAGCTGTTTTCTCTAGAATGATGAGAGAGTAAAATTTTTGTCTGGAATCTACCAATAGGAAATTGGTTTTTGAAATAGCTTTAAAGAGTCCCATATCTAAAATCTACTAAAAAGAG
Organism: Eumetopias jubatus; assembly: GCF_037043125.1. Taxonomy (NCBI): domain Eukaryota; kingdom Metazoa; phylum Chordata; class Mammalia; order Carnivora; family Otariidae; genus Eumetopias; species Eumetopias jubatus. Next base: position 27,939,821 of record NW_028274818.1, read on the forward strand.
AGGGTACTTACATGGTTAGCTTCAAAATAGGGAATGACCACATTTAGTATGTTTTTTTATAGCACTCATGAGGCCATGGTCATTAATTTCAGAATATCTAAATGGTCTTATAAGACAGCTTGCCATTCCTTGGACTATATCCTGTGTATAAGGGTATGGAGACAAAGGTATTCCAGAAAAGGCCAAAAAGAACCGCTTCGACATCAATCTGGAAGCACATACAGATAGCTCTAGGGGAGGGGGACAACTTAGAGGATTAACAGGCTCATAAACCCATGGCTAAAGACTTCATGACTTCAAGGAGTCATCTGATCTAATTCCAAGACTTCAGCTAGAGAAGACAAATTCCTGTTTTAGAGATGAGTCGATATAAGCCTAAGGAAACATTAACATACTTGCCAAAGCTCACAATGTTGTTCAGCCACAGGCCTAAAGGGACTATAACCGTGGTCTCCTGCTTTGAGTATAGCTTTTCTTAGATTACACCACTGAAATGAAAACTGTTTCTTCCACCCAGCACTGTGGATGGTACCCTGATTATGTGGGTTTATGGAGCAGGACGTTTCTTTTTCCCAATCTAGCAATGTCAGGAATTAGTGGATAAAGATGGCTTGCATTAGACTTTTCCTACCTTCCCCTGATGTTTCCCAAAAGTATGCCAATATCAACACTCTATCTTGGGAAAGAATGATGTTTACATTTTCAGAGGTTGCCACCAACATGCTATAAAACTGTCATGAACAAAGTACAAGTGACAGGTGATATGAAGGATTAAAGTCTCCTTCAGAGGATGTAGCTGACTCTACAGTTGCCAGGGCCCTAGCAGGTAGGCTTGAGTTCAAGTTTCCCTTGTTATTTCTAACTGGGTATGGGATGCTAACACTGTGGTACAGCAGAAAGAACACGTACCTGGGTTCTAGTTTCAGTTCTTCCATTAACTACTTGTTTAACCTTAAGAGAATCATGTAATTTCTTGGTACCTTAGTTTCCTCACTTACAAAATAAAGGGTAAGTCTATAGTTTTAAGGTCCCATGTAGCTTTAAATTCTAGTGAATCCATATTTATGCTGATTCTGGACAAACAGTCTCTAAGTCTTCTCACTAAAATGCCTATTCATAGTCCAACGGAACTTTGTACGATAATGGAAAAGTTGTATACCTGCACGGTCCAATACAGTAGTTGCTGGTCACGTGTGACATCTGAGCACCTAAAATGTGCTAGTGTGACAGAAGAAATGAATTTTTAATCTTATTTAATTTTTAGTTAACTTAAATTTAAATATCCGCTCACGGCTACTGGCTACCATATTGGAAAGCACAGCTCCAGAAGTCCTGAGAATCGAATTAAGAGACATTATCACCAAGCTCTCTCCTTAAACCTGAAAACCAGATTCAGCTCGTGAAACATCAGCCTAAGAGAATGCAGTTTGTCAGCCAGCTAAGTTTAAAAATCAATTGATTTGATTTGATTTCCAAAGATTAAGTTCCCATTTTTCTTCTGTGCCTCTCAGAGGCATTATTACATTAATTTTGCATTTTTACATGTGGTGCTTTTAAGTCCTATAACATAGTGCTGGGGCTCCTCTCTTTAAGATATTTAAAGATACAGCAAATAGGAATAAGCTCACAGATACAGCACACCTCAGAGATACTTTTTTCCTAATGTCAGCATTTATTCTGTTAACCCCATATGCCTTATCCCGTACCACCATACTTTCCCTCTGCCCCCTTTACAAAGAGAGCGCCAAGAAAACAGACTGTTACCTCCTCACGCAGGCCTGCATTGCAGAATGAAGGTCAAAAGATGTGTGGCGACGAGTGGCATGAGAGGTAAGTGGATGCTGGGCAAGACTGCAGTCTCAGCACCCGGTCTCCCTTGGAAACTAGAAAAGGCTTGCACTTCCACTGCTCTACAGCAAGCCAGAGGCAAAGCTTGCAATTTGCTAAGAACCTACTACTAAGAAGGAGGAGGAGAAGGAAGGGGAGGAGAAAAGGCGAGGAAGGCAAAATCCTGGGGCTCGGCAGAGCCAACGCTGCTAATAGTGCCCAAAATACCACTCCATTAGATGCATATTTTATACACTGTACCAAACCAATCGATACCACTTCTCATTTCATAGAAAGGGGAGAGGGGAGGAACTCTCCTTCATGTGAAAGACGACAGACTAAGAGAGATGCCGTTTTCTTATTCTGGATATTATTTCATCTGCCCTTGGGCTACCCTAGTTGCCGCATCTATCCAAGTGAGCTGTAAATACCGCCTCTCTAGAGGCTCAGGCCCAGCCAACTGGCAAGGTCAACAGTGGTAAAGAGAGAGACAAAAAAAGAACACACGACAGACAAATGCAGGGACAAATTTCAGATCTGGCATAAGTGGGTTAAAGTTAAATACAGGGAGACTGTAAGTACTGCTCAATTCGATAAGCTACCTACAGATCAGAAAGACTTCTAGATAGGATCTGTGTCACACATCAGGATATGATCTGATTTCATAGTTTAGGGACAACTGTACTCAAGTGCTCATTTGACATATCCTCCTCTCCAATTCAACACTGAGATCAGAGCAAAAGTTTAAACAAGGAATCAGAGCTGCACCTCCACTACACAGAATAATTATTTAAAAAGCAGAGAGGATTTCCCTCAGCTAAACAGATGCATTTTCTGAATACTCTAGACCAGTAGTTCTCAACAGGGAACAATTTTGTCCCCCCGGGGGCAACGACAAAGAATTATCTGGCCCCAAACATCAATACTGCCAAGTTTGCAAACTTGTTCTGTAAAGGGCCAGACAGCTTATCTTCCAGGCTTTGCAAGGCTATGGAACACCTCCAGTGTAGTACCAAAGCAGTCACGGACAATAGAGAAACGAATGAGCAAGGCTGTGTGCCTACTGCTCACTGTACTGCAGGGGCAGAGCTGAGCAGGTGCAACAGAGATCACGTGGCCCATAAAGCCCAAAACATTTACTGTCTGGCCCTTTACAGAAAAAGTCTGCTGATCCCTGCTCTAACCTCTTAAGTTATATGGCACCATATGACAGCTTAGAGAACTCTTTTTGCTTTACAAAAATGTGAGTCTGGTGTGACCTATCTTTGATAAAGTACTATATTGCCTCAAATTCTTGTACCTCTGAACATCTGTTCCATTAAAAACAGATAGGTGTGACCTATCTTTGATAAGTACTATATTGCCTCAAATTCTTGTACCTCTGAACATCTGTTCCATTAAAAACACTCCAGCTTCAAGTGCCAAAGCCACTTTCACAAATGACAATGTTTTACTTATTTAGGTCACTCTACAGTTAGTTCACTGGTCAGAACAGGTGTTAGGGATGCCAAGAATGGCAGATTCAGGCGCCAAAAGCGCAAGTGCTGCTTTATTTCATACCCACAGGCTGTACCAACTGGACTTGGCCAACTGTCTCCAACATTTATCACTAACTACAAAATAGACCAGGTAAAATTCAGCACCACCACTCAATTTTTTTTTAAGAAGAAAATACAAAAAGTCAACACACAAAATATTCATGGAAATAATCTAAATATGAAACAACAGGGGGAACAATTGAATAGATTATGGAACATTCATATGACAAAGTCTATATAGACGTTAGAAGACAAACTACAAACTACTATAGATACATAACTTGCAAAATATTAGTATCTTGAATATGTAAAGAACTTATACCAATTTAAAGAAGGACCAAAAACGCAAGAGAAAATAATAACAAAGCATATAATCAGGGAATTTACAAAACAGGAAACCCAAAAAGCCTATAAACATAAGAGAAAATGTTCAGTTTCACTTAATGATCATGAAATGCAAATTAAAACAAGGAGAAACCACTTTATCTTCCTTCGATTCACAAAAGCAAAAACCACTGACGTTATCAAGAATAACATTAGTTGTAAAGACGTAGAAACTCTCATACATTGCCAGTGAGAGTGTAAACAGGAGAGCAATCTGGCATCTCAAGTGAAGAGGTATTCACTCTTTAGATCCAGAAATTCCATTTGAAAATAAATACCCTTAAGAAACTGTTACACATTTAGATAAGGAAACATGAACAAGAATGTACACAGCAACACAGCAGAATAATTAGTATTAGCAAAAGAGAGAGAGAGAGAAAATGACCTAAATGTCCAAAACCAAACTATGGTATATCTACACAGTGGACTAAAATGAGCATTCAAAATGAACAAAAGAATGCTAAGTAAAAACAGAAGGTTTGAGAATGATGTGTGCAGAATGAAACAATTTATATAAAGAATAAAAACATGTAAAAGTAGTAATATGTGTATACAAAACAGAATAATAATAAAAATTTGCAAATGATAAACACCAAATTCAGTAGAGTGACTACCTCTAGCTAGGGAGGGAGTCAAGGGGATGAGACTGAGACATACGTAGGGGCTTCAACTATATTTTTAATATTTTATTTAAAAAATATTGACGCTAATGTACCCAGGACTTAATTGAGCCAGAACATCGATATGTTGGGTATTTGTAATATTTAATAAAAATATTTAAATAAGAAAAAACTATAGTATAATCTCAAAATCAACACAACATATAAAGATGTTAGCAGGGATATTGCTGAATGGTAAGATTATGGAAACATAATTATTTTCTGCTTAAAATATGCACATTGTGGAAAACTTTATAAACTTTAAAACCTTTAAAGATTTTATTTATTTATTTATTTGATAGAGAGAGAGAGAGGGTGTGAGCGTGTGCGCAAGTGGGGGCAGGGGTGGGGGGGAGGGAGAGGGACAAGCAGACTCTGCGCTGAGTGCAGAGCCCGATGCGGGGGCTCGATCTCATCACCCTAAGGTCTTGACCTGAGCCGAAATCAGGAGTTGGACGCTTAACCGACTGAGCCACCCAGGCGCCCCAAACTTCAAAAACTGATTATTAGGGGCGCCTGAGTGGCTTAGTCATTAAGCGTCTGCCTTCGGCTCGGCTCATGATCCCAGGGTTCTGGGATCGAGCCCCGCATCAGGCTCCCTGCTCCACGGGAAGCCTGCTTCTCCCTCTCCCACTTCCCCTACTTGTGTTCCCTCTCTCGCTGTGTCTCTCTCTGTTAAATAAATAAATAAAATCTAAAAAAACCCCAAAAATAAAAAAAAACCCTGATCATTAATATTCAAAGGACTGTTTCAAAGAGTAGGATGTAGTTATATTCCACACTTAGAAAAATCCTTTATCATATCTGGCAGTGACATAGAAAACACAGGTACTTTCTAGGATGTACTAAAGTAATATAAATATTTTAGGAAAAAAATGCCCTTTGGTCAGCCTTAGGACAGAGAGGAGTGAGAGTTTAGGTTTAAGAAGGTAGAAATAGGGGCTTAACCCCTGTAAGTAGGGAAATTAGGAAAGGCCTATGTTAGCACCAGGTGGGCTCTAAGGCCTAAGGTCAGTGGACTCACAGACTCCTCTCGCCCACTCCAGAAACTGGTCTGCAGCTGCTCTAATCACTAGCATGGTCTTCCTTAGGAAAGAGGGGGCACCTGGAAAGTAGGAAAGCACCCAAACCTGTGCTTTTTAACCTCTACTGACAGTAACGTACTTATGACAACCAGATTTAAGCTGTCATCTCTTCCCAGAAAAAAAAAAAAGCAATTATGTCTAACAAAATTTTGCTAACAATTTCAGGGATTTCTAGACTTTCCTGAAGCTTGGGTTAAGAAGAGAAGGATCTAGAATGGAAGAACTCCTTCAAGGACCTAAATCAGATTTCTCTTCAGAGAAGGCCTATAAAACAGATCTATTATCTTCTCTATCTAATCACCCCACTTTTCAGATGACTCAGATTCCTTTAATTAAGCCTCAGTGGCACTTTTTAAAAGTCAGGTTTCCTGAGATATAATTTACACACAGTAAAATTTGCCCTAAAAAGTATACAGGCCAATGAGTGATAAGTTTTGACAAGTGTGTATAATAACATAACCATCACCACAAATCAAGATACAGAACAGTTCCATCACCCACCAAAATTCTCATGCCCCTTTGTAGTCAATCTTCCCCAAGTCCCAGCCTAAGCGGAATTTTGTGTAATTACACAAAAAGTTTTAAAACTCAATACTGAAGGAATGCATTGACTTTTTCAATCACACTAAAAAGTGATAGATAGGGGCGCCTGGGTGGCCCAGTCATTAAACGTCTGCCTTCGGCTCAGGTCATGATCCCAGGGTTCTGGGATCGAGCCCCACATCGGGTTCCCTGCTTGGCAGGGAGCCTGCTTCTCCCTCTCCCTCTACTATTCCCCCTGCTTGTGCTCTCTCGCTCTCTCTGTCAAATAAATAAATAAAATCTTAAAAATAAGTAAATAAAATAAAATAAAAAGTAATAGATAAACTGCCCTAGCCCACTAAATTAGGTGTTAGCCACTATCCTATAGATCGTAACAAAAATGAGCCTAAGATCTCGTGAAATGAAATTCCTTCTATTCTATGCACCACTAGCCACCATTCTATAAGTTTTAGGAAGGTGGGAGCTATTTTTTGTCATTACATCATTAACATTTAGCACTGTGCCTAGCTTATGGTAGGTGCTCCAACATGGTTACTGGACTCAATTAAGGTTATGGAGGAAATTTAGAATCCAAGTTATTATAGTTTTGTCTTAGGATTGGTCCCAATTACCTACTCGTTTGTTTATTTACCATTTTAAAAGTTTCATCAACAGGGTGCTGATCCATTCATTCGTTTCCTTCATTCCATTTAACCAACCATTGCCCCATCCTACACTTTTTTCACCTACTCCAGATACTGTATTCAAAATAAAGAAGGCCTGATTTCCAGCAGGACCTTGTGAGGAAGTTGTACATAAAAGGAGTGATAATTAAATTTAAGATAAGAAATGCCATGCCATAAAGAGATCGTGCTCTGGATAGGAAACCCAGGACTACCTGAGGGGTGAGAAAGAAAAACAGAGGAGGTGATGTGAACAGAATCTAGAAAGACTGGGAAGAGGCTTCCTAAACCAAGACCGGAGACAACATTGTTTACGGCACCGTTCTTGGATTTCAAGCAGGAGAGTGAGCCGACCAGACCTGCACTGCAGAGGATGGACTGGTGGGATGGGGCAGGGGAGAAGAAGGCCAAGGGTCCAGCTGGGAGGGCCCAAGTTAACAGAGGAAGTGCGGATGGAGAGGAGAGAGTGGAATTGAAGGGTTCTTGACAATGAAAGACAGGACTCGGTGAGGAGTACGTCACTTCTCAGTGGGAAGTAAAAGAGAAGGCTTCTAGTTTGATTTCTGTTTCTCAACTGGGTGACACTTATGCGGGACCATTAACAAAGACTTTGTAAAATACGTGAAAACTGGGGCGTGCTTGGGTGGCTTGGTTGGTTCAGTGTCTTACTCTTGATTTTGGCTCAGGTCATGACCTCAGGGTCCTGGGATCCTGCCCTGTGTAGGGGCTCAGCGGGGAGTCTGCTTAGAGACTCTCTCCCTCTCACTCTGCCCCTCCCCACCCACTCACATTCAATCTCTCTCTCTCTCTCTCTCAAATAAATAAATAAATCTTAAAGAAATACATGAAAACTAACAGACTTTTCTCTCTCTTTCCAGCCTTTCTGGGTCAGAGGGAAGGAAATGGGTTTTGTTTGTTTATACTCTCTTTCTATGGAAGACTAGAGAATCCTTAAAAACGTGCACTTGTAATAACACTTAAAATTATGAATATTGGGGAAAGGAAAACAGCCAGAAATGGCTGTTGTTAGGTGTGGCTACTGGAAGTCAAGCACTATTCTACGTAAGTCCTTTCCATGCGGTACCATGAAGCTCAGCAGAGAAGTCGGGGCTAGAAATAGTCAAGTGATAGCTGAGGTGACTGCAGTAGACAAGATCAACTAGAGAGTCCTGAGAAAAGAAAAGAAGGAAGCCTGAGGAACAATATGTAAGGTGTTTGCAGAAGAAAACAGGCTAAAAAGGACACAAAGAGCAGTCAGAAAGGACAGAAATGAGCCAAGGAAGAATGGTATCTCAGAGATCAAGGTAGAATAAAGATTTAAAAAGGCAGCAGTCAACATCATAATGTGCTGCTGGGAGTTCAAGGTAACAGATGAAGCGACTAAGGAATCTGATCATTAGGAAAGCCACCGGGCCCTGTGCTAGAGCAGTTTCACTGGACAGGCAAGTGGGGCAGAATTTCTACTTTAATAGGCTGAGGAGAGAGTAGAAGCCTAGGAAGTAAATAAAATGACATAAGGGCTTTTCCAAGAGTAAGAGCGAAGACAGAGTGAGACATGGTGACCCCAGAGGGCAGTGCAGCACCAAAGGTATGTCTATTAAGCCAGAAGAGACAAGCACCTGTCAAGGACAAACAAAATCTCTGTGCAGGAGTATTTTTGTCATAGATATAGTCAAGCTTGCAGCTGTGGTTCCCATTACTTATGAATTTTGTGTGCCAAACGTTCTTCCTTTTAAAGAAAGAACTATAAGCTTCATTAAAAAGGAACGTAGTTCTTGAAGGATCCTTGAGCTATTACTATATTTTATTTACATGGCAAATGAGCAGTGAGCCACTTTCAGCACAAGTACACCAGATTTGTGAATCACACTCAATTTCCCTTTTTCAGGTTAGAAGACTATGATTTATTCAGAGGAAACAATTTACAGAGCTGGGTCATTATACTACCCAGGATTAGCTAAGAGACTCTGGGGAAGAAGGGAAAAAATGGTTTAAAGACAAACAAGAAACAACGAATCATTCAAGTAATTGTTGTCATCCAATGCCAATTTTTTAATATTTCTTAAAATAGAAATAAGCCTGCCCATGGCTCTGGAATTCTCCCAAAACTAAACTTCTCATATCCAGCATCCTCACAAAACACTGAACAAGCCAGTGGACCTATAAAACAACTTCCCATTTGTTTCCCAAAAACCCTTATTTCCTATTTCGATTTCAGATGGGACAGAAAGTGTTCGATTTGCTTTATTTTCAGAAGTGGTATCTCCCAAGACAAATACTTCCTAGAAGTTCTGTCTTCCCTTCAAAAAAATATCAAGAGATTTTAACTACTGTGCTCATTGCTAGCTTATGGTTTGGAACGGTCGAACTAAGACTTGGGCCCTGGCACACATCTGCTCAGTGATGTACAGCAAACATGGACTTTAAAGTACAAAAGATGTGGTTTTGAATCCTGGTTTTGCTGTTTACTAGCTCTGTGATTGTGGGCAGGTTCCATAATCTATCTGAGCCTTAATCTTTTAAGAAAACAATATTACTTATCTCACAAAGCCGTGAGGATTAAATGCATCTAGGAGAGTACCGGTGTATAACAAGCTTCCAAAAATTGGAATTTTCTTACCCCATTTAAACCTTCCATATGTTTGAAAGCCAACTCAAATTCTATCTTCACTGGCTTCATGAAGCCCTTTCTAACCTTCCCATCCTACATCATTCATTCATCTTCTCTGAACTCCTAATACACCTAAACACAATTTTGCACTCAAGGATATACAGTTCCTTAATGTATACTCTCAGTTTACTACATAGTAGTGATCTTCAGGGCACCACCTAGGACATATCCCTTTCTTATTATACTCAGCACAATACTGAGCACAGAAACGGTCAGATGGTCATCAAAGGCTTAGAATCCAGTGATTTTACAATCCAATACTACCTACAAATCTCCTATCTCCACTGATTAACCAGTTAAGGCACTGAGACTAAAGAAGTTAAATGGCTTGCTTGAGAGGGAATACATTGTGTGTTCAGCTGAAGAGTAAGCTGGGGCTCCTGCCTTGCCACCAGGGAGCCTGCTGCGCTGTTGTGAAGCAGCACCCCAGCAATGTCCACAAAGGGTCTCCCCATGCCAGAAAACACCTGCACTCCATATATTAAAACACTTCACATGGAATGGGGTAAATATGCTTATCTGCAAACTGACCCAAACACAAAATAGGGTCTTTGGGCACCTTACATGAAGTAGATCAACTGACGTTCTTCTGCTGCCACCTTCTGGAAAGAGTATATTACTACATGGGGGCTCATTTTCACTGAGAATTTTCTTCAATACATACGTACCCAACCCCTACTATGTATTGGGCTCTGTGGTATGAAGAAAACCTAATAAAAAAGGCACTCTCAAGAAGCTCACAATGTAGTAATGAGGAGGGACAACACCTGCGCTAATTAATTAAACCAGTCCTAAGAAAAGTGCTACCAAAGAACACTGAGGAGAATATACTGGTGGCAGCCTGGAGCTGGGGAAGCAGGGTAGCCAAGTGGTGGGGTTTCACCTGCAGGAGTCCTTACAGTATGAATAGAATTTTGTTCAGCAGGGAAGGTGACAGAAGGCCATTCAAGAAAGAAGGTCGAGCACAAAGAGGGTCATAAAAGTAAAACATGTTCAGGAGCCAGAATTTCCTACCTGAGTACATAAAGGGATATGATGCCAAAGACATAAAGCACAAGAAGAAAAGTACAGAGGGACAGATGAGAAGAGTAGAAGTTTAGTTCTGGACAAGCTGAGCTCAGAGTCTAGTGAGTGATCTCTCTACAGGACTGAAATGACTATCCATCCACAAAATCCTCTGCACTGCCTGACGCAGTACGATTTTGAATTTTGTCTAGAAACTGGTCCTCTGAACATAAAAGATCACTTAGGAAACTTCTCTTGTAGGTATGAGAAAACATTTACTTCCATGAAGATTCAATGTGACTGTATAGTTTGTAGCATGTAAGTAGTCTCTGCATGTTACAATTTCCTGTTCAAAGGCCAATTCAAGGAGCAGTCTAACCTTTCATTTACCTAAACCAGCTTCTCTCTGCAATTGCCCTACATACCCAACAATTTTTTCTTTGTTTCATTTACTTAAAATACATAATATTTAAGATTTAAAAAGATATACAGAATACCACCACCAGGGGCGCCTGGATGGTGTAGTTGGTTAAGCGTCCAGTTCTTGGTTTCAGCTCAGGCCATGCCTTAGGGTCATGGGATCGAGCCCCATGTCAGGCTCTGCGCTCAGCAAGGAGTCTGCTTAAGACTCTCTCTCTACCCTCCCTCCTCTCTAAAATAAATAAATCTTAAAAAAGAAAAAAAAAAAGGAATACAACCACTACCTATCATCCAACTTAAGAATACGTTACTGATAACAGTTTCCTCTTTGAAAGAGAAGCATGTTTCTATTTCTTGAAATTCTTGACTGTCCTCTGCCACTCTAACCTCTTGGGTGGGATCCTTAAGTCAGTGCACATGTTTAAATTCTTTAGGAATCTGAAGAAACACCAGAGAAGATCTAAACCGGCTGTTTTGAACACTGCACATCTTATTCTTAAACATCCACCTTCCCCCTTCTCTCAACCACACCACCACGAAAACAAAGTATGCAATCAAGTCAGCTTCCCAAAGGACCATCAGGAAGAGAAGAGGACTGAGAGTGGAAACACACATCTAGGATATCAAAGCCATCAAGCAAAGAAATTTTACCTGCTGCTTCCGCTATTCCATGCCCGTTCCTGATGTTGCAACTCAGCACACCGAGTTAGCTCCCACAGAAGGTGCTAGTAAATTATGGCAGGGGCTTGATTCAATTCCCCAGAACACAAAGATCAACTTCCTGTGCCTTGGATTTCCATAAAACCAGGAACAGTAAGGAACTCCACTGCCAGATCAAATCATTCTAGGTGAGAACAGGTCAAGCTACTTCAGACACACCTTGCCACACACCTGTGCAGCAGCTTCCCAGAAGCCCAATTTTCAACAAACAGGTGGCCACTCCTCAGACTGTCCTTCCCTAGTAACCTAGTAAACACCAGAGCTCATTTTATGAGATTGTCACAAGTGACCGTCTTTTTCTGACATGGGAAAATCAACTGGTAGGAGAGAAAGGGGAGGGGGGTTTGAGAGAGGGCACAACATTTTGGTCCCTCCCATATGTCACCAATACTCACAGCTCTGAAAAAAGAACCACTTTATCAGAAGGAGATTAACTGTAAAAACATAGCTGATAAGGGCTTTGAGTAGCAGGTGTTGGGTGACTTCTCACTTTACTCTGAAGTGGTTGGGGAATTGGCATAGAACCACCAGAGGCTCTGCTGCATCAGGGAATGGATTCTTGTTCTTTCTTTGGAATGCATGTATCCCAAAGGGGTGGGGGAAACATTTTAAACCTCCACTCCTGAACTGTTAAGTGGTGTACTGAGGAATTACGTGACAAACGCCATTGTCTCTGGAAAATGAAGTGAGTTTGTGTCTCAATAGCTGTGTTTAGCAATAGGAATACAGGAAAAAGATAACAGACTTGTAAATTCAAGACCCTTAAATCTTAATTGTAGTAATTCTTAGCAGGCACCATCCAGCTCTTCTTTCTCAGAACAGTTCAGTGGACCTAAATGGTTATTTTTAAACAGCTTTACTGAGATACAATTCACATCCCCAGTTAAGTGTACCATTCAGAGCTTTTAGTACATTTACAGTTACGTAATTATCACCATCATCAATTTTGAAACATTTTCATCACCTCAAAAAGAAACCACATATGCATTAGCACTTTCCAGTTCATAGTTTTAAATATAGATCAACAGCATCATTCCCACTGGCTAAATGGGACCACATTGTATCAAATCTAAACCATCATCCATTTCAAGATACAGCGCCACTTTACCACCAAGAAAGAAAAAGCAGTGCCAATCACACATGCTTTTCAGCACTTGATTTAATAGTTATTGAAAGGGATCTTTTAGATTTAGACATATTTTGTACCAGCAATGTACATATCTCAGTGGCAGTAACAGAACACATATGACCAAATTCTCATGTGCAAGAACAACAACCAGCAGTAAGACATCCTGGCGCTAGAGACATTGAAATGTGAAAAATGTTCGCTCTAGAATCAACAGTATCAAATATTGCATGCACGGTATGGAGCGTCCTTGGTTACAAAACAACAGAAACTGACCTCACTAACTAGGCAGGAAAGGAATCACACAAGCATAATCTATATAAGCTAATAAGCTAACATAATAAATCATCATCTAAGCAACCCAGAAACACCCAGAATGGGGCAGAAAATGTATCTACTGCTATATACATTTCACTCTCTTCCTGTTCCACAGTCACAGGAAGAGAGAGAACTATCTCTCTCAGTAGAGAAAAATGTAGTAATAAGTTCAGCTTTTTTGCAGTCTTTTAGAGAGCGAAAATACTTATTTTTTTTTAAGAATTTATTTATTTGTTTGGCAGAGAGAGATATAGCGAGAGAGGGAACACAAGCAGGGGGAGTGGGAGAGGGAGAAGGAAGCTCCCTGCTGAGGAGGGAGCACGATGCCATGCGGGGCTCGATCCCAGGACCCTGGGATCATGACCTGAGCCAAAGGCAGACGCTTAAAGACTGAGCCACCCAGGCGCCCCAGAAAATACTTATTTTAGAACCAAAATGGAGAGAGAGTGGAGGAGCTGTGGAGTCTCCTTTCTAGAGTGCCTTTTCCAATTGACAACTGCCTGTCTTTAGCTTGGAGACAGTGAAATGAGTCAAACGACTTCAAAAAACCATGACTCAGAGTTTAATTACTTGGTTTAAATTTCTAACATTCCAAAGACGATGCCAAGTTAATTTGCTGACAGCTTCACATTAGCACGAATAATTATCTAGCTTATAAGGACCGAAGGTCCATAAGTGTGGTATATATTACTCAGCCAATACTGACCATGTCCTGACCAAGCACAGTCGCACGTGGGCTATCTGGGAAAGAGAAATAATTTTAGCTTCTTTTGGAGAAAAACTATTTTAGCCGTTTCTATAAAGAAAAGAAAGGGCACCAATAAAAAAGATGTAAAATTCAGAATTAAGTGGTAATATTTTGCAATCTAGATTTCATTTCCTACTGAAGTTGAATACATTAAAAAAAGAAAGATGTAAAATTCAGGGTTGGGTTGAGAGGGAAAAAGCTAGAGGAGAAACGGAGCAAAAGGATCAAAGGCAGACGCTATCCGACTCTAATATTAGCCAAGGGGACTGTTTACATTTTGTTGCTAAGGAAAACTGGGCGCTTTGGAAAACGAACCCAACCACTACACTATTGCGACAGCTGCCGCTTGGCTCTGATACCCTTGCAGAGTTATGTGCCAACTGTTTGCCACTTGCCATTTCTGTCCTGCTGTCTGCCAGCAAGATCAACCCCTGTACAATCAGATGACCCTGCTGGTTTCTGTAATCCTCAGGGACACTCCAAAGACTGGATGGCGGTGATTACGGTGCCACGAAGGTAGACTGCTGCATGCTGGGCTACCGACTAAGATGTACGGGTCCCCGAATCAAAACCTTTATTCTTAAATCCAAAAGAAGAAACGGTTATTGAGTTCAATGACAAGGGGAAAAGAGGCTTGGGTGACGATCTCCACTGTGCCTCCGACTCAAGGTGTGCTATTAGGCAAATCACTCCATGCTCTTAGGGCCTCAGCATTTCCATTTGTAAGACAGGGAGTTTAACTCCTGTTCTTTCCGTCATGTAAAGAGAATATTTTGAGCACACTTGAGCTTTTCAGGAAAGAGAACAAAAGGAACTTTGTAAATTCAAGATCATGCCTTTCTTAAAAGTACTAAACTATTTCAGAAGTCCTGCCCTGAGCTTATGTAACAAAATCATAAATTATCTAAAATCCTGCAAACCTTGAATCCCTTGACTCTTTTTTTTTTTTTAAGATTTTATTTATTTATTAGAGAGAGAGCACGAGAGGAGGGAGGGTCAGAGGGGAGAAGCAGACTCCCTGCTGAGCAGGGAGCCTGATGCGGGACTTGATCCAGGAACTCCAGGATCATGACCTGAGCCGAAGGCAGTCGTTTTAACAACTGAGCCACCCAGGCGCCCGAATCTCTTGACTCTTGTGGTTTACTCTTCAGTGACTATGGCCATTTTCACAGACTTACATCGTAAGAAAGACTATTGCTCCTAGAGTTAAATTTTTTTTCGAGCTCTCCTTCCCCTGCCTTGCTTATAACGGTAATACTTTATCACTCTGGAATTTTGGAATATACAGAAAAAAACCCAAAAGAAAATAAAAAATTATCCGTAATCCGCCCCCCTCCGAAAAATCTAGTGTTAAGATTTCCATGTTTATCATTGTTTGGTATCATAATCTAGTTTTTGTATCTAGCTCTGTCCGTTTAATAATGTATCTGTAGTTAACGAACTGAATAAAGCACACAGGGAGTAAAGCTGAGACTCATCATGAGCCAATCGGTATGCACACACCCTTCTGAGGACCAAACATTCTCAGAAAAGAAAAGCCAGCTGTGCAGCTTTAATGGTAAGACCCACTCCCCAGTCCCCGTGCTCTGATTACACTGCAAATGGAGATTCTTTCTGAGAGAAGGCTTTTCCACTGGGTAGGTCTCTCTGTGGCCCGTTTTAAAGCCCCATTTATCCCAGTGCTCACTAATTGTTTCAAATTGGACCTGTGAACGTGAGCTTCAGGCCTCCATCATGGTTCCCAGCAGGAGTCCAAATGCTTCCACAATGAGCTGATTACAGAGAAAGCTGCCCCTTCAAGAGAAGAACTAGCACCCAGCATGCTCTTTCAGAAGGAAAATTTAGCTGTTTTCAAAACATGCGATATTTTTTTTCTTTCAGCTTATGTTTGTCTAGAGGGAGAAATTCTAAATGGCTTTAATTCTGTAAAGGCTTAAATGATATGTTTTATTTGATCAAGTCATTCCCCAGCTGAAAATACTTCAGTGGTATTCCATAGCTTTGAAAACAGAAGTTCAAGTTTCTTAGCATAGCACAACAAAAATCTCCATGACTTCGTTCCTGCCTACCTCTCTAGCTCCACAATTTCCAAAGTATACCCAGTGGAATACCAGTCTTGGGTTTCTGTGAAAAAAAACAAAACAAAACTATTCGATGGACACAAATTTGGAAAATGCTGCAAATTCTAACCACACCCACACTCCCCTCTCTACACCCAACTCCCTCCCACCGCCCCCATCACCCCCCTGAGAGGAATGATCCTGAGAAGGTTTTGGAATAATCCTGTTTAACTTCCTTTAACCCATTCTTTCACAAACTCATTTGCCCACAGACTGTTATTTATTTATTTTTTAATTCATCTAAATCTATTTCACAAAGACACTTTCAGAAATACAACACTAGCCTTGCCTTCTCCCAGCTTCAGGCATATTAAACTTGTTTCTTGAATTTCTTGTGTTCCCTCTAAAATACCAGCCTCCTATTACTACTTATAGTTCACTTCTAGTTGCCTTCAAAATTCAACTCCAGTCACCTCCTCTGGTACACCTTCTCTGTCACCCTACTCAGGCTAATTTAGATTCCCCTCCTCTGTGCCCCCATAGCAATCTATACATATCTTTATCAGAGCACTTAACAACTGACTATATTATTTGATTTGCTTGTTTGCCTTCCCACAATAGATAAATTTAAGCTCTCAAGGGCAGGAAAGATGTTTTTCTTTGACCTTGTATCTTTAATAACTGTGCCTGGCACATGGCAGTCTCTCAATAAATGGTTAGATGCTTTATATATGTAGGTTCCCATGTATAGGACTCTATATAGAAATAACACATTTCCAAAATATTTTATTCTAGGAACCACTTCTGGTTAATTTGCCATTTTTATAGATGTGTCTATCCTCAGTACAACTGGTCACTTCTAATTATTGTTACCAAATTAAATAATAGTCTGAGGTTTCTGTTTTGCATCCAAAAATTCTACTACATAGTGATCTGCATGTAACACTTCTAAAAGTAAGTATCTAAGAAGCTGCATCTGTTAACTTTTCCTCAGAGTGGTTCATTTCCTGTGTGAGTCTGTCTGTGGTAGGCAACTGTTTTATAGAAATCCTTTGTACCCTGGGTTGTCGATGTGTTTCTTCAGGGTGGTTTTACATTGTCTGTGCCAATGGCGCCAGAGTTTCAAGAGTGCAGACTTAGTTTCTATGTTAAATTCTTGGCTTCTGGGGCAGGGGGCGGGGAGCCTGGGTGGCACAATGGGTTAAGCATCCGACCGTTGGTTTCAGCTCAGGTCATGATCTCAGGGTCATGAGGTCAAGGCCAGCATCAGGCTCCGCACTCAGCGTGGAGTCTGCCTGAGATTCTTTCTCCCTCCTTCTGTCCCTCCCCACCGTGCTCTCTCTCTCAAATAAATAAATAAACCTTTTTATTTTAAAGATTTTTATTTAATTTGACAGAGAGCGAGAGAGGGAACACAAGCAGGGGGAGTGGGAGAGGGAGAAGCAGGCCTCCTGCTGAGCAGGGAGCCCGATGCGGGGCTCGATCCCAGGACCCTGGGATCATGACCTGAGCCAAAGGCAGACACTTAATGACTGAGCCACCCAGGCGCCCCTAAATAAATAAATCTTAAAAAAAAAAATTCTTGGCTTAGGATTTCCACACTATATGTGTAGTAAAAATTTCCCACAAAAGATTTTTCTGTCCCTGCTCAGACCCTTGAATAGGCGCCATCCTTGACATTTTTGGGGGCCATAGACAAAGTACCCTTTTCATGAACTGGCAGCCTTTTGAGAACTCCAGCTTTATATAGGTTATTACTTACAGTTCCTAGCCTAGTCAGGTCCAAAGCCATGCTTCCTACACCCAGGCATGGCACTAAAACCTGAGCCTCCAGACGCTAACATCTACTCTAGACGTCTTATACCAACCCTGGGCCACTCAAACCATTCTGGCCTTTGGATTCTCTTCATTTTTGTCACCTAGCAGTTCCCTTTCACTTTTCTGAACTCAGCTACATTTTCCTACGTTTATAATGGGAAAGGAGTCCTTATAAATCCATCTACCATGTTGCTAGAACCTTTTCCTAAATAAATTTTGAGTCCATTTACTTTTCTCCATCCCTTTTACTACTACCTCTGTGCAAGCCAATGTTCTCTCTCATGCACCCTTCTTTTGCAATAGTGTCCTTACTGCTCATCTCACATCTATTCCTGTCCATTCTTCCCCTGTCCAATTCATATGGAATACTGTACCCAGAGTTTAAAAGCCAGAATTCTAAAAAATGTAAACCAGATCATGTTATCTTTTTGCTTTTTGCATATTTTCTGTATGACCCAGCAATTCTACTCCTACATATATATCCAAAAGAAAGAAAAACATATGTCCACACAAAAACTCATACGTGAATGTTTATAGTAACATTATTCAAAATAGCCAAAAGGTGGAAAGAACCCAAATGTCCACCAACTTACAAGTGGCAAACAAAATGCAGTATATCCACACAATGGAATAGTGTTTGGCCATTAAAAAAATAAAGTGCTGATACATGCTACAACATGGATGTACCTTGAACACATTATTCTAAGTGAAAGAAGTCAGTCACAAAAGAACACATATTGATTCCATTTACATGAAATGCCCAAAATAGGCAACTCTACAGAAACAGAAGATAGATCAGTAGTTGCTGAGGTCTAGGGGATGGGAAGATGGGGTGGGAGTAGGGGGCACCATAACTAAAGGTATGGGATTTCTTTTTAAGATGATGAAAATGTCCTAAAATTGACTGTGGTAATCATTGCACATATCTGTGAATATACCAAAAAATGACTGAACTGTACACCTTAAATTATATGGTATATATAAATTATATCTTTATAAAGCTGTTCAAAAAAAATGCTTCAAGTAGCTCATCATGGTTCTTAACATATATATCCAAAATCTTTGTCCTCAGCTGTAAGACTGCATGATATAGCTCCTATTTATTCCTCAAGCCTCACCTTAGACTGCTCTCTCCCTAACTCTCTACCCCAAAGCCACAACATCTTCTCTCAAATTCTCCAAAGGATCAAGCACCTTCCCACCTTAGTGGCTTTTCAACAGCCATATTTTCTGCCAGGAATGCTTATCCCCTTCTCCGAGCTATTATTTGTCCACAAGAGCATCATACTCTTAAGATAACCTTCTGTAGGAGAAGGGAAGTCTTCTGTAGGCAGATCTTCTGTCATAACAACTCACACTACTTCTTCATAGTATATATCACAATTATTTAGTGTTTGTTTTTCTTCACTACCACATACATTCCCCAAGGGCTGAGATTGTTTTCCTTGTTCACTGCTGTATTACCTGGGTTCATCATAGTACTTTGCAATGGCACATGTTCAAATATTTTGAAAAGAATGAATGCTAGTGACTGAGTCCAACAGCTCTTTATGTAATATCTTCTTATTTATTTATCTTGTGCCATTACCCTATTTAATTTGTCTAAGATTATTTATCTAATAAATATCTAATATCCCCGTTTATTATCTTGTGCCATCCTAAAAATTCACTTATCTTGATATACCACATTCACATAATTCAGTGATATTTTGATTTAATTCTTCTTATATTTGCTGCTTCTTGAGGAATTATGTCCTAGTGATAATACATGGCACACAGTATATAATCAATAAATATTTGTGGCTTAAGTAAAACTTCTAAAACAAAATTAAAATCTGTAGCAGGTGCTATCTTATTGTTCATAGGTTGTAAAAATTCCAGAAGACAGTAACTGTCTCTCTAGGTTTCTCTAAATAATGGTGCATGCAACTAAATATTTAATAATGCAGTTTGATAAAAAGCCTGATTTACCCATCCTTACAGGGATCATGATCTTAATGATGAATTTAACTCCTTTTACTTGTCTCAGCCCAGAAGGAATTTTTAAAGGGAGTTTTTTTCAGCTAATATTCAGAAAATGTTACTTTTGCATTTAGTTCCTAGATGAAACTAATAATACCTAAATTCCATCTGAGCTATTAAATATATAAACATTAAATAGTCAAGATTGATTTATTAAAATTTCCTTGGCTGGAAACCAGGAAAAGATGATGCTCTGCAACCTGTTAGCCCAGAAAACTGACTTTCTTCTATTTTTATATAAAGAAATGAAAAAAGAAAGGAAGAAAAAAAACACTATTTTTCAACTCACTTAACATCTCCCTTCCACTTCTCAAAATTTTAATTTTAGAACTGTCTTTATAATAAACAAACATCTAAAAAGTTTAACTCGTTGTATCTTGTAGATGATAAGACTTCTTGACTTATTACACATATATACACACTCACAAACATAAAATCTTCCTTTGGATAGTCAAAAGAAAATGAAGCCAAACTGAAATCTAAATTTTGATAAGATTTCACTTCCTTTTATAGTCTTAAAAAAGGGATAAGTATGGCTTCAGTTTTTAAGTAGATCTGAAACAGCCAAATGGAGTGCATTCTATTTTTTACACTTTTTCAAATGGGAGAAAATGTCCCATTCTTCTTGGTCACATCTTCGAACATCTCCTAATAATGACAATCAAAAAGTTCTTCTTAGCTTCTACCTTAAATCTCTCCTGTGCCAATTCATGACTGCTCTCTCATAATTTTTCTCTAAAGAAACTGTACGGTTACTAGTCACTATCCTTCTACCATATCATCATATACTATTCAGTTCTTTTTCTGGTATTCCTAAATTAATTAAAATTATATCCTAGCTTTATTTCTCTGAGCCTTTCTCATGATACTGCTTTTCTTTCCTGCCAGAGAAATCTTCATGGACTCCTCAGAACAAAAGAAAAGATCCTTCTCTGTGCTTCAGGTTCTCCATCACAAAATGGGGAAATAATGCCTGACCCTGATTTCTTTTATAAGACAAATAGAAAAAAGATAAGTATCTATGTTAAATATTATCAGAAATAATTAAGATCTCTGTCAAAAATCTCCCAGAGGCAAAATAGAAAACCCAAACTGTAATATAAAGATCTACTTTCATAAATGTATCTGGGATTGGGGGAAAGACTTCACACCCACTCCTTTATCTCCTACCTCAAAGCAGAACCCCGCAAATGAAATCAGTATAGAACATACCTCCTCCTGTCCCTGGCTTCCACAGAGGAGTCTGTTCCAGGAGTGGAGAGCAGAGTGGCAGTTGTAACCCCATTGGCAGTGTTAGGTGGAGGGCGATTAGTGATCACACAGAGCGGGGTGCTAGAAGAGACATTGTCTGCTGTTTTCTCTGCTGTTGAGTCAGCCTGGGATTTGTAAGGAGTCCTGAAATAAAAAACACAGACACACAAAAACACAAGCAGAAAGAGAATGGTTAGGCATGCTACATAACAAAGCACTAGCACACAGACAGAGGGTTTGAGATAAGTTTAACTAGAGAATCTTCTTGCTCCAATTTTGTTGGCTGGTTGACTGGTTTTTTAAATTCTGAGCTCTTAATTCATACAACAGTATGATTATATACATTTAGTTTGATATCCTCTGCCCAAAGAGTTATATTTCATGAAAAAAAATTTTTTTTGCTTGAGATTAAAAATTTTTTTAAAAATGAGCTATGGCACAAGGAAGATAGTGACATATGCAAGAGTGCTTTAAATGACTCCTGAGCACCATCTGGTCTCCACACACACACACACACACACACACACAGAGGCAGGGCCTTTCCACACACATGAAAACAACACTAAAGTCACTTACGATATTATTCTCCACCTGCCCCTTAATTCTTGGCAGTGAGAGTCTTTGGTAGTCCTCAGCCTGGATTAGATGACCATCTTCTTGGATTCCAGAGATATTTGATAAATACAACCTCATATGTTTAGTTCTTTCCCACCTAGCTCAGCAACTGCTCTCTTTATATTTAACCAAATGCCTGATTGCCTGTATTCTTAAGTGCATACATGAGCAACAGAAACAAAAACTAATAAGATTCTATATGTAACCTTAACTGCAGACTTTCCAACAGCAAGCTGTATAATTAAACTCATTTACATGAAAACAAGATCTTTGTTTCTTAACAAAGAGTTGAGAGCAACCATTGGCTCTCCACCCAAAAAGCTATCATTTGTGATGTCACAGCTTGTTGCTGGGGTAACAGAGATCCAAAATTGATATTCAGAGAGATGGGAAAAGCAATGAAAATAATGAATGCTAAAAATCTGTTTGTTTTTTTTTTCACCTACTCACAATTACCAGAAATGCTTATAAGTAGCTATAAGCTCATTTTCAAATAATCACATCATTAGACTAAACTTGAAAGCAATAATCAGATCGTAAAAAATCTAAATATGGTACCTAGATGCAATTATAAAAATAGAACAGTTTTGAAGTGGTATCTAAAAAACACAAGCCACTTCTCCAGAAACAATTAATGACTCAGAAAAAAGGTGAAATTAAATTCCTCAGACTTATAAAATGTATGAGTCTATAGGACACACAAATAAAATTAGCCAGAACCAAACTATAAAAAATTGGTGGCTGGGTGATAGACACTGGGGAGGGTATGTGCTATGGTGAGCACTGTGAATTGTGTAAGACTGCTGAATCACAGACCTGTACCTCTGAAACAAATAATACATTATATGTTAAAAAAAAAAAAGAAGATAGCAGGAAGGGAAGAATGAAGGGGGGTAAATTGGAGGGGGAGACAAACCATAAGAGACTATGGACTCTGAGAAACAAACTGAGGGTTCTAGAGGGGAGGGGGGTGGGGGGATGGGCATGTACTGCATGGAGCACTGGGTGTTATATGCAAACAATGAATTATGGAACACTACATCAAAAACTAATGATGTAATGTATGGTGATTAACATAACATAAAAAAACAACAAAAAAAAAAACACCTTACCTGACATTCTTTTTAGGTTAATAACATGTTTTGTTCTCCCTGAGATTTTTTTCTGCTGTGGAAACGCCAAGGATTTTATTTTATTGAATTACAGAATAGAACTTGTACTATTATTTTGATATATGGTATAATTTTCTAAGTAGAATGTTAAGAACAGAATAGGAAGGGACGCCTGCGTGGCTCAGCTGGTTAAGCGTCTGCCTTCAGCCCAGGTTATGATCCCAGGGTCCTGGGATGGAGTCCCGCATGGGACTCCCTGCTCAGCAGGAAGTTTGCTTCTCCCTCTGCTCCCCCTGCTTATGCTCTCTCACTCTCTCTCTCTCTAATAAATAAATAAAATCTTAAAAAAAAAAAAACGATTGCCAGAATAGGAAAAGCTGCAGAGCAGGGGTCAGAGGCTCTGGAACCATGTGGGGTTACATTTCAGCCAAGTTAACCTCTCTAGTCTCTTCATTTGTAAAACGGGAATAATGATACCTTAAAATGCAGGGGTCTTGTGATAACTAAATAAAATAATGTATGAAGAACATTAGTATTGAGCTCAGAATAAAACATAAGCTCAGTGGAAACAAAATAGTGAAACAGGATCTCTGACATGGACAAATCTAGGTTCAAACCCTGCCTCAGTTCCTTACTAGATATGTGACCTCGGGCAGATGATTAAGTTTTGGGTCTCAGTTACTACACCCATAAAATAAAAATGGTACTTCATACGCTGGAGGCCTCTCTATAAACAATATGTGTGCCTGAGATAGCAAGTTGCCCAACCTATATTCATTTTCCTTTTCTTACTAACAGAACCCGTCAATTATTGAGGGCAGCATTGCACCTAGTTAAAAATTCACATCTTCCAAAGTCTCCCTGGCTGCTACAGGTAGCCAGTGAGGCATAAGTAGAAAATTAGTGCTTTGGGGGAAAACCTCAGTTCAGAGGCCTTCTCTCTTTTTGTATTGCCCCCTTTCTTTCTTCTTCCTGCCTAGAATGCAGTCATGTCAGCTAGAGCTTCAGCAGCTATTTTACGTCATGAGGCAACCTGTGGAAACGGAAGCATGATCTAAGGATTGTGAGGCAGAAAGACAGAAGGATCCAGGATTCTTTAAGGACTTTGAAGCTGTGGTGCCAGCCCTGCCTATTTCTGGACTTTCTTAAGTGGGAGAAAAAAATAAATAAACCTTTACCATATTTTAGCCTCAATTATTTAGATTTACTGTTACATGTGAGTAAACCAACGCTCATGTAATTTCTGTAAGTACCTAAGCCAATGCTTGGCACGTGATAGGGTTCAACAAATGGCAGCTGTTACTATTTTTCCCTAGTTTCAGCTCTTAATACTTAAGCAAGTAACCTGTGTTTCAGTTTCTTCACCTATGGTATAATATTTACTATGCCTGTGCAGATGAATTATTATGAGGACCTAATAAATTTCTACATAATTATCAGTATTATTATTAATAATCCATCTTGAGCCTATCCCTCCTGGCCAAACAAATGATCGCCACTTACTTTAAGGAAAGAAATCTAATAAATGGACAAAAATCAATCAAGTACTACCATCAACAGTGTTCTTGCAGCAACAAGCAACACTATCATCATTAATGTTTTTCATTTTCTTTGTGTCAGTTCTAGAAACAAGCCCTCAAAAAGTCCCTTTGCCATACCCCAAAGTAAAAAGGTCTCTGAGCATACATACAGGGTTGAAAGCCATAGCCAAAACCACAGCTGAAGTCTATTGTGCTTTCACGATGAAGCCCTGTCCATGCTACCCCCATGCTACCCCTTAGACAGACTAGACACCATGGCCCCGGGAATACCACAAATCTAGACAAATTTATACAAACATAAATCTCTTCCCTCCCGCGTGTTTCCAGCAAAATGCTCCGATTGGCTGGGAATTTCCAGAAAGCTATAGGAAGCTTTTGGAACAAGAGCTAGCTTTTCTTCTGATTTGGGTTTGTATGCCATCCTCTGAAAAAAAGAGTAAGTAGAAGAGATTCCTACTCACTGGAAAATTAATGTAAGTTAAGTATGGGGATATTTTTAATATGTGCTTTCCCATAATAGGATGAGACCCTTACATAGTAATCACACAAAAGCAGTCATTTTCAGTTGATGCCTAAACACCAAGTACCAAGATATATACCCTATGATTTTTCAATGAGCAACTGCTGAGTGGCTAATACAAGTCCAAACAAAACCTCCTTGTTAAATCATGGACATTTTCACAAGAATTCAAACTTGCTTCCCCAGTGCCAAAGTCTCTTTGGTTCGAATCTCATATGTGCATCCAGAGGCATGAGTTTTGGTGACTGTAACTCAAATGGCCCCAAGAAGCCTTACCTGCCATGGTGTACAGATGCAGTAGTGTTTGCACTGATTGGTGCAGGGCAAGAAGAGGCAGGTTGCCACTTGTTGCCCCGAGAGGTAGATGAACCAATGGTAATGGGTGAGGTAGCAGATGAATTGCGATTGGCTGAAATGTAGGGACTTGTGGGGTCACTACTTCTACCAAAGGAAGCACTGCAAAACAGCACACAGTCACTTTCTTCAGGACATGCTGCTCACCCACCATTTCCCAGCACCACCTTCCCCCCAGATTGTGCATTTAAAAGGAATGTAGACCAAAGAGAGGGTATGGCAACTGGGAAGTGGAGTGAGTGATCAACTCCAGCTAGAGCTGGGTCACCGGCAGCAAGCAGGCATTTGTCAATCATCCAAAAGAGTGAAGGAACATGGAGGAGAAATGATATGCAATAAGAGAAAGCAGAAGAATAGTATATAGGAACAGAATAGGGGCTAAGAAATATTAGCAAATAGAATAATTTTATTAGAAAAAGTAATTCCCAACAAACCCCAAAGGCAAAAAAATCATGCAACCCCAAATGTCTACCTGATACAGAAGTAGCACTGCAGAAGCTAAAGTAAGACCAAGAATTTGGAGAGGTTTGGAGTAGAAATTTAAAATTAAAGAGTGGAGAAGAATAAAAAAGCTCTGTGGAAAAAAAAAAATGTCTGAGAACTGTGGTTATGTAGCCTAGTCTTGGGAGGATTCAAAGTTTTAAGTCTAGAAAATAATATTGCATGGGCAGCAGAAGGCAACTTTCCTTTGTTTCAAATGAAGATAAGTAAGAACCATCTCAATTAGCAAAAAATTATTTGGATTAGAATTTTTTAAAAAAACATTTTGACTATTATACTAATGACACTAGCAGGGGTGACCAAAACAAGCTATGAAGCCTTTTACTTTAAGATGCATTTTACTGGGACACAGGAAAGGAATTTCTGCCTAAGGACAAGAGATGAACTAGAAAATGGAAAGTTTGCTGAGGCCCGGTGGAGCCCAAGATGGCCAAATGTCTTCTCGTACTTTCTTTTTTAAATAGTGATAGCATACAATTCCCTTTTGAAAAGATCATAAAATGAGATTCTGTATAATCAAAAAATGCTTTAAGGGTGACAGAAGTTTGGAAATCCAAAGCATGAAGCAAATTGTGGATCTTCTTTCAAAAAGCACTCACATAATTAAGCAAGCTTTCCACCCTAAATAGAGGCAGTCCCCTTCCCTCTGTTTACCATAATTGTGCCAACTATACCTGTCTATCCAGATGCTACTCACTCAACCCATTTGTTAATGATTTGGATCACGAAAAAGAACAACCCCACCACAATGTAACAACATGCTTGGAAATTAAATGCAGCTTTCTTTCCTAGTACTAGAATGTTATTTTCTTAGAAAAGTTTTCTTGGTCTTGGATGCAACCATAAGGCGTAATGATGTATCTAGACAGACTAAGACCTTAGTCCTGAAGACAAATAAGTGATAGCTTCATTAAGCCAAAAACACTGAGTTTGTATATATAATGAAGCTTCAGTGAGAACGCTGAATGATCTCTGCAGAACGGAAGACCATCAAAAGGCTACAGTGGCTGTTTGTTTTATGGCTTACTAGTTCCCATGTTCTGATATTAACTAGTTGACAAGATTCCTCTAATCAAGTGGAATTAAGTTTTAAACCCAAACACATAGTTTATGGCAAAAGGCTGTTTCTTGGGCAGCCAACCAATCCTATAAAACCTAATGATGAAGTCCATGGCATGAAGAGGCAATTGGAGGGGTTGAGTAAATAAAAGTGAAGAAAGAATTCAAAGTAAGAAATGAGAATCACTCTTGACATCAGCAGCAAAGTTCAAATTAAAATACTCATTAAGTATATCTTATAGTTTAATGGCTCTGGCAAAGGTGCTTTGCTTGCTGGCTGGTACATGGCAAAGAAAATAATTGCAGAAAAGAGAATATAGATGAGAAAAGGGGAAGGAAACCCATGTACCTTCTCTGCACCAAACTTGCGAGTTTCACATCTTGATGGATCTGAGGGCCATTAAAGTCATAAAAAAAAAAACAACTCAAGTCCCTAAATTAACAGGCTTCAATATGAAACTTCTTTAATGCAATTCAAAACTGTCCCCATTACCCACCCCCCTCACCACCCTATAGGGTCCCTCCCTTCCTCCCCATAAAAATGTAACTTGAGATATGAACTACTCTAGTTTTAGAAAAAGGAAAGCTAGCTACTGGACAAAGGTGATTTAAATTCAGTCCTGCTCAGGGATTACTAGAAGTCACTTCCAGTTGAAGATTTTAATAGGACTGAGAGGAGAAAGTATAAATTCAGATCTGTCTGTGGTGAGAATTTGGAATTAGCTTACTTTAATTCAGTTAGGAAAATAAATTAATGTTAATTTAAAATTAGTCAAGCTGTTACTCCCAAGAAATCTAAAAGTAATTCGTTTTTTGATTCATTTTCATGGTGCTAATTGGATATAAAACGGCATGCAATTATTACCCATACACCCATGACCAGAGTGAAGAAAAATCATCTCCCATCCCGTGGAACCTGGTACCTTTTCAAGTAGGTCGATACATAGGTAGAAGGAGCAACTGTCTGTGGAGTTTCACTTCCCTTTGCTTCATCCCTCCACAGCTGCCGTGTATATGAACCACTCCTCACTAGATTAACAGCTGATTCTCTGTAGAGGCATGAAAGAAAAATAAAACAAAGCACTGATTCCTACCACCAGTTTTGTCCACGATACAATGCAAACTGGGAGGGGTGCCTGGGAGGCTCAGTTGGTTAAGCGTCTGCCTTTGGCTCAGGTCATGATCTCAGGGTCCTAGAATCAAGCCCCACATCAGGCTCCCTGCTCAGCAGGGAGTCTGCTTCTCCCTCTGGGGGGGTGGGGGTGGGAGAGAAGAGCCAGGGATAGAAACTGTAATATGATGGCTAAAGAAATAGACACACTTTTCAAGTGATACTTGGTTTCATATAAACCTGTTTTCTGTATACATAGAGAATGGGTCAAGTATTACTACTGCCTGCTTTCTTTTATCAACTTCAAAGCCAACTAACTTCAATAGGTACCAAATCCTTATATCAAATACCATTACCAATTCTTTGGTAATGAGAACCCACTTTTGTTTCTCCTTTAAAGGGCTTTACAAGGCCAAGAGGTTGTTCATAAGTAAGCAGAGACGAGGATGATGGGGAAGGTGAGGAAGTCTGTCACAAGAGAAAGAGGTAACTACCGCAGAGGAGGAAAAGAGAAGAACCTGCTGGAAGTCTCCTTAGTGTTATAAATAAAAGTCGTCCAGGAAAGGGCTGTAGTAGGATTTCTAATTCACAACTGTTCATTCAGGGCCTTTGCGACCAAAGCTGTGGCTCTCCAGAGCAGTCCTTCTCAAACTTCAATGTGCATTTGAAGGACCTAGAGAATTTTTGTTAAAATCCAAGTTCTAATTCAGCAGGTCTGAGGTGGGGCCTGAGATTCTGCACTTTTAACATGCTTCCAGGTGAAACCAATGCTGCTGGTTGGGAAGACCACACCTTAAAAAGCACGGTTCTCAATCAGGTTCTGCTCTGAGATGCAGCAGTACCTCAAAATCCTCACATTCATTTTAAGTGATGAGGAAGACTTGAAATTTTATGTACATACACATTAGAAGTTGATCACTAATTAAATAACAATACCTTTAGTGTTTACCATGGAATAGGTCGTGTGCTAGGCACTACGGGTCCCTGAGAAACCAGACATAGATCCTACCTTTACAGAGCCTGCTGGTGTATTAAAACAAATTCACCCTCAGAAGGGCCGGGGAAGACTTCCTAAAGACAGTAATACCCAAGCTGAAGTGAGAGCCTGAAGGGCGAAGGGCAAAGCAAGAGAGCAAGGGCTGGGAGGAGCTCTAAGCAGAAGGAATAAACAATTCATAATGTGTTAAGGGCACCTGTGGAGAGTTGGCCGCAGAGCGATGGCCAAGGCATCACTATGCCTAGGAAAGTTACAGAGGACCATCTTTTGGCCTGTATTAGGATTACCTGTTCTCCTTTTCTTCAATGTCACTTGTGCTGCTGAGCCTCCGGGGTGCTAGTGAACTAATATAGCTTTTGTTTTCTCTCTCCTGTAAAATCAAAACAAGTAAAGCACAGAGAAGGTACAATACTGACACCGTGTAACATTCTGGGTAAAAAAGCAGAGATCAATACACCTATATCATCTTATTTCTAGATCCAATACCAATTCTGGTTTGAGTGGTATTACAAAAGGTTACCTTTCAAAGGCTAATTCCTACCTCTCCTCCATTAAAAGACCAGGGAAATAATTCTCATGCGAAAGGCCAAAACGATCAAAAAAGGAAAACAGCAGCACAAATTACACAAAGCAACAGCCCTGCCAAGAGAGATGGAGCCTTTGAAAAGCCACAAACAGAAAACTCCACTCTAAAGTTCTTAATGAAATAAGCCTTATTTCTTCCCCAGCCTATATCTTCTCTTTGAAATGCAGCTTCAGGCACAACAAATATGCTGCAGAATTCATCCAACCAATATGACTCATCTCCTGGAGGAGTCTCCAGAAACACAATATTGAGCAGGGGACTACGGTTATAGGGCAGACCTGACCCCAGAGAAGAGCATCAGGTAAGCCCTAGAAAATCTGGAACCAAAAGTTAAGAAATAAAATTGCACTGATCTTGGACGATTATGTGGATGAGCTGTTTGTGAAGTTAGCCCGATCATATATCTAGTAACAAAAAAAAATAAGGCACTTAAACACTTTTTTCTAAGTGCTAATTTGCCTGAGCTTCATTAGGATCGAAAGTCCGGCTAAGGAACTTTGCTTCCAAACACTGAAACAATAAATTACTGGTATTGGTTCAGGGGAACCTTAGGCCATGTCCAAATTTTCATGTTTCTAACTAAATTTATTTTGCTTTATTTTATTATTTATTTGCCCTACGTAAGGAGGGTAAGGAAGAATGAACATAAGCTATGCCAAAAGATAAAGGGTTTTTCTTTTTTGGCCAAGTAATAATAGCAAGCAAATAGGTAACTGTTTAAACTATCAATGTGCCATCTCCCTTTAAAGACTTTGTACTTCCAGAATCAAATCAGGGACTAGAACACACTTTCATTTGCTCCTGAAACTGAATTTTCACAGAAGGGAACTGCCCAGGAACTCCCCCGTACCCTGCCTAAACTGCACCTTATCTTTGTTGTCCAGCAGAGCAGAAATCCGAGGGCTTGATGATGACCGGTAGATGGAAGAGCCTCGGTCCCTTAGAGCTTCCCTAGAATTGGCCACCTCACTCAGCATGTTGTGGCTGCCAGTTTTTCTGAGTCCCAGTCTCCACGAAGAAGGAGATTCATCTTTGGGTTCTTCTGGCTTATTAAAAAGGCTGGAGGAGAACTACAAGGGAAGAAGCAAAGAAAAGAAAAGGGGAAAAAAAAAAAAGTCCTGATGGTTCTTTTCAGCCTATTTGCCTTTTCCCACACTAAGTTCAGTGAGACAACATAAGGCAGTACAAGGAGAACAAATACATGGCAGGCTTTCTGCCAATGTTCCCTTCCTCACCTGGCAGACGCTAATAACTGCTCAAGACTGCCTTTCTCCCTGAGCCAGAAATAGTCTCAGATTCTTAACAGTGCTCCTACTGACAGAGTTGCTCTCTGAGAAATTAAACACTATTTGCTCTTAGCGTACTGACCTAGAACACCAGGAGATCCACGTTCTAGTAAAAACATCTTCTCTTGCTTGACTCACTGTGTAACTGAAAATGAGACATTTTATTTCTCTAGGTCTCAACATGCTCACCTGTAAAATGGTGATAATGAGCTTAATTCCTCTTTATAATATGTGGAGACTAGAGAACACAGATGAGCCAATGTATAAGTATGTTTTAAGGTACTGTGATAAGACTGTGGTAAGCTGACTTAATACTCATAAAAATACTAAAACTCACTCCCCTCAAATTCTAATTGCTTATTTCAAGAAAATAGTTTAAGCTTTGCGCAGTGGCAGTATCGTAGCCAATGAGGTTCATCCCAGGAGCGATTATTGCTAATTGAAGAAAATAGTTTATTTGATCTTGAGCAGCAGTTCCAAGTGCTTCAGATTTCACCGAGCAGCAAAATTAAAAAAGAAGAAAAATGGCAGAAGTCATAGAGTTGCCACCTTTTAGATTTTGCCGGGAGAACATCTTTCAAAAACTTGCTTACCATTTCCATCACTATCATTTCATTAAAAAAAGAAAAACATTTTAACCTCAGAAAAGAAAGCTTTCTGGAAAGCTTACATTATCTTTATCTCATTTTGCCATAAACCACAGAAAACATCATAGACTAGTGTTAACCCCAAACACCAGTCTGAAGTAACTGGTCTTTAGAACTGCAGTCAACAGTCCATTCCGGGGATCTGGGGGACCTCTACAAGATGGCTTTGGTCTTACTCCAGGTATCAGGCCACCTTTACTGCCTGGTATAGTGAAAATACAATAGAAACACTAAATCACTTGTCTCCAACTCACGCTCAGATTTTCTCTTTTAATTAGTCATCTGAATGTATATATTTATGTACTCCTTCCAGCTTTAGAAGCTCAATCATGTCAGCTCTTTATAAGCCACCCTGACTCTGAGAGTCACACACACTCTCTCTCTCTTTCAAAAATAAAAAAAAAAATAAATTAAATTAAAAGAAAGCAAGAAGTCCAGTCACACCTAGAAGCAGTGGGAGTATGTGAGGTACAGCTAAATGCCAGGGTGCAGAGTGAGGTCTGTGTCCTATCTGAGACATCTCTACACATTCAAAGTGATGCTCGTAGGAATAAATAAGCAGGCAGGGCTTTGTTTCCTCATCTCCACAATGATACCATAATCCTGTCTTTTCAAGAAGATCAGTAAGTTAGTATCTATAAACCCACAGAGTTTTTTCAACAGCTTTCTTCCCAAGAACTCATATCGATTCTTAATCTCAAAACTAATTGTATCCTTTGTAGAGCAAG
Source organism: Eumetopias jubatus (assembly GCF_037043125.1). NCBI lineage: Eukaryota > Metazoa > Chordata > Mammalia > Carnivora > Otariidae > Eumetopias > Eumetopias jubatus. The sequence continues at coordinate 27,971,735 of NW_028274818.1, forward strand.
GTCATTATTCAACTCTGTCTCACTGACTAGAAGCGTATAGCTTCTCAGAGGCCTGGGCCGAACTGCAGGAGGAGCTGTCTCTGGTATCTCAGCAAGTTCTTTCTACCTCTGCTCTCTACTCATTATGAGTACTACCAAGACTTTACTTATGAAAGTAAAATTTTAAACAAGACATAAAAAAAAGGACATAAGTCATCAAATCAATTAATACTGAATGCTAGGGGCACTTGGGTGGCTCAGTCATTAAGCGTCTGCCTTCGGCTCAGGTCATGATCCCAGAGTCCTGGGATCGAGCCCCCCATTGGGCTCCCTGCTCCATGGGAAGCCTGCTTCTCCCTCTCCCACTCCCCCTGTTTGTGTTCCCTCTCTCGCTGTGTCTCTCTCTGTCAAATAAATAAATAAAATCTTAAAAAAAAATACTGAATGCTAGCTATCTTCCTAACCCAGTCTGAGCTTTATATATACTTACCTACTTAGCCACAGATATGAAGAAAATAAGCAATGGACAAAATTCTTTGGTCCCAGATACTATATCCTATGTTATCTAAACACATTGTACCCAAATTTGTTTGGTGATGGATTTATAGCTTTTGCAGGCAATGTGATAAAAGAAATGTTTGTGCGCACCCCTGCCCCCATCCATAATTTGAAGCTCTAATCCCCAGTGTGACTATAATATTTGGAGGTAAGGTGGCTGTCTGCAAACTAGGAAGAGATTCCTCACTAGGAACTGACTCAGCTAGCCCCGTGTGACACAGCTAGTCCCGTGATCTTGGATAGCCCAGCCTCCATAATTGGGAGAAATAAATTTCTGTTGTTTAAAGCCACCTGGTTGGTAGTATTTTGTTATGGCAACCTAAGGTGACTAGGACAGGCAAGATGTATCTGTATTATCTTGCAAGAATGTATCTTTAAGGCCTTTCAAACTGTATGTAACCATAGTAGGAGAAATATAATATTCAAATTAGTTCCAAAATACTCACTCTCCGAGCTGAAGAGGCAGAGAAGGTATTCTGAGCCGGTGGTGGTATCTGTTCGGTGATAATACTCTTGCTTTCAGAGTTGGAATGGTTGACAATGGCTTCTAGCTTTTTATCTATTATTGAAGACAAGAGAAGCAACAAGTGCAAGTATGAAAACCTTATCTGTGTGTATGTATGTACTTTTCTGCTAACAGAAAAGGTTTACCCATATCAAAACAGATTATTAGGGTCATGTAATGCTTGGACTCAAACTAAAATGAAATCTCTAGCAACGCTGCCAAAAGGAAATAAACTCAATGGTAAAATTCCTTTCTTGGTAGGCTCCAATTCCCAGATATATAACTGAAAACTTTCTCCACATTATGTATCATATATAAAATTCGTCAGTAAGTACGTAATAAGAATCTACTCTGTTTTGGGAGATTGGGCAGGAAAAACCAGATAGATCTTGCTTTCTAGGTAATTATAATCAAGACATGCGATAAGATGCATAATGATTATAGTAACAATAGAAGATCATATATAAGTTAGGTGCTAAATTGGTTGAGTTGGATCAATGGGGCTTTATGAGTTCAGAGTAAATCCTCTGAGGGAGGAAACAAGGAAAGATGCATAGAGAAAACTGGAAGACAAATACCAACTGGCAGGAGGAAGAAAGGGTATGAGTAATGAATCAGAAATCAAAATATACACATCTGTTGGTCAGTAAATTTAAGTCTACGCAGGCCTAATTTAAGCAGGCCTAATTAAAGTAATGCATATTCTTGGGATTACAACAGGAAATAAAGGTAGAAAGGATTACAGAGGATATTGCGAGTTAAGCTACAGAGCTGTAGTAGGTGAACCCTCTTAATAAATAACAGTAGTCCATGTTATAGGGCCATCAAGTGGAAACCCTGTCTGTCTCGTTCACTGCTACATCAGTGCCTGCACCTAGTAGGTGTGGCCTTCTGATCTACGTACTCTGGAAACAGGGCCCCAGAGTAATCCACCTATGAATTACGTGACAAATTTAAGCCACATTTTAGCTGTGTGACACTGGGCAAATTACTTAACATATATGAACCTCTCTTTTCTCACTGATTAATCAGGAATTTTAATTCTTACCTATGAGTTGCTATAAAGTCTAGAGATAATGTTTTTAAATTGCATCGTTCAATGTCTGGCCATAATAAGTCCCTAGTAAACAGTAATTTATTATTAATGTTATTTCTTGTGGTCATTATGAAATATTCAAGGCATTCTTTAAATATTATCTGAATATCTCTAACCCCAAGAAGTATACCTTACTACCTAAATGTGACAGATCATTATAGTAAGAACTCCCAATGAATCTATACCCCTGTGAGTGGTCTCTCAGATTGACTCTGGGCTTGGCAATGTGACTCTCCATGACCACTGGGATATTAGTAAAGTGATACAAACAGAGGCTTGGAAAGTACTTGTGCACTGAACCTTGCCCTCTTATCTTGTGGAATCCAACAGCCGTGTGAAGAAGCAGGGGCTAGTCCGCTTGATGAACATGGCCCACTTGCCTCAAACATCCTAACCAACTACCAGAAAGGTGAGTAAGGCCATCTGGGACCAGCCAGCCCCCAGCTGACTTACCAACTGACCACCAACACATGAGTAAGCCCAGTATTACCACACGGAGGAAAGAAAAGCCACCCCAGTGAAGCCCTTCCCAAACTGCTAACCCATAGAATTGGGTGTATATAAATAGTTGTTTTAAGCACCACTAAATTTGAGGATGGCTTGTTATTTAGCAATAGATAACTAATATACCAAATGTTTAAGTCAAATAAATAAAAGGAAGGGGAAAATAGAAATCCAAATCAAACTGCCTACATTCACCTCAAAAGAGAATTAGTATTCTTTACAATTACATTTATATATAAGACATATGAAAACTGTCATTTTATGAGGTTGTATCTGTGGATCTTTAAAAACAGGATAAATGCATTCAACAAATACTTGTTCAGTACATACATAATGTGTCGGGCATCATTTGGAAAGGTTTAGACATAATCCAGTTCCCCACATTTTCCAGTATACATTTATAAATAATGTATATTTATAGGGACCTACCATATAGAAGGCCCAGTGCTAGGCATTATGGAAGACAGAAAGATAAACAAGACACACAATACATTTCAGTGCTTCTGAAACTTGCTGGTAGGGGAAGAAGAGAGGAGATGAGAAACAAACAGAAATAACACTACTACTAGGTAATGGAAGTAATATAAAAGAGGTTCAAACAAATAGCTACCAGTCAGAGGAGGGGAGAAAAACTTGTATCTGTGATGGTAAGTCTTCATAAAAGAAGCTGATTTAAGCTGGGCTTTGAAATATGAGTAAAACTTCAACTGGCAGAAATGAGCAGGGAAGCTTGCTGGAACCATCTGGCTTCTGCCTACATCAGGCTACAGAAACTGCTGAGATTACCAGACTCCCTAAATGCTGTCTCTTTCTTGACCTCTCCCTTCCCACTCCTACCCTGGCTTTTCTTTCTTTCTCTTTAGGATTTTATGTATTTGACAGAGAGAGAGGGAGAGAGCACGCACAAGCAGGGGGAGCGGAAGGCAGAGGGAGAGGGAGAGGGAGGCGGAGGGAGAAGGAGAAGCAGGCTCCCTGCGGAGCAAGGAGCCTGACGTGGGGCTCGATCCCAGGACCCTGGGATCATGACCTGAACTGAAGGCAGATGCTTAACGACTGAGCCACACAGGCAGCCCCTTACCCTGGCTTTTCTGATGCAGAAACACACATCCTGGTTTTCCTCAACCTGCCTGACCATACTGTCTTTGCCTCTTTTTACTTCCTGAACACAGCATGCCCCACGATTCTTTCTGTACATCTTTTCTCTACCATCTTTCCGTTGGGAAATCTCATCCTTTTCCACACCTTTAGCTGCCACCTTTTCGGCAGATAATTTCCACATTTCACTTCGCCCCTGCTACTCTGAGGAGTCCTAGATCAAAGTCAGGATCTCAGGCACACCACTTGCCAGCTATGAGACCCAGTTTGCCTCACCCCTTACAGGGTCAATTTCCCACTCTAAAATGTGGTGATAATACATCCCTCAGGGTGTGGTTGTAAGTACACTGTAGAGTAAAAAGCACTACCCAAATGTAAAGTGTTGTTATAATCCCCCAAACTAAATATAATCTTTCTTACTAGTGAATACCATTGACAACATTTATCTCTCTCATGTGGCATGTATTTTATTCATGTATATGCCTTCCTATTCCCCTGTATGTCCTAGATGTATCCAACAAAAAGCATTTAATGAATGTGAATGCTTGTCCTGTGTCGGGCATCATGCAGAGACCTAGGAGTAAATGAAAAACCTAGAGTTCTCAGCCAAAATGATGAGTGTTACAACAGAGATAAGTATGAAGCGCTAGAGGGATACAGACGGGAGCAATTATCATGGGGTGGGGGAACGGTGAAGTGGTCCACTCCTTTTCACTTTTTTAATATAGGAAAACCTGAAGAAAGGCTTCTTCATCCTGGTAAATCCTATAGCTTGTAACAGAAATCACTCCATAAGGATTTGATGGTCAGAAATGAATTCTAAGGTGCAAATAAAAGTTCAGGGGTAGGAAAGCTCAGGGCATGTTTGGGGAAACCAAGCAATCTAGCTTGGCTAGTAGATGACACTGCCTATGGATAGCACTGGAAAGGTCAGCTGGAGATAGATTGTGAAAAAACTTGAAGGTTTCAGAACTTGGGATTTATTCTACAGGCAAAGATGGGAGAGGGGAAGGTGGTCGTAGATGGCTTCTGGACAGGGGTGTAGTATACCCTAAGGGCGCTGTGAGTGCTTTACTCCAACAGCAATGTAGAGATGGGTTGCAGGGACCAGAGACCTGAGGCATGGGTACATATAACGAAGCAATTATCGTAGTTCAGGTAGCTCCCTCCCATTTTTCTAACGCCTTGATAGTTAACAAAGTGATCTAGCACAGAGCAAGACCAAATAGAAATACTTGAAAGCTTAAGACATGTAAGTCCTTAATAAATAATAAAAACATAAAAAAGATGAACATCTATAAATTTTGATAGGTACTACACTAGCATTTCCAGAGCAAGCTGTGCCTACTTAATAACAGAAGTTCAAGGCTCCATGAGTAAAAGATCATCTCCTATGCTATAAACTTAGTTGGTGCCTATCTTCTCTACAAAATCAAGGGTCTCTAATTTCCTTTGGTGACATTCAATGAGCTGATACTAGTGCTGTTAGTACAAGCCAGTGAGGGTAGGACACATGTACTGTAAAAACCTTAGTTATCGTTAACTTCCAATTACCCATGAGCGCTATTCTGTTGCAGGTGAACCGCTACTCAGTAAAACCCAGTATCTCTTTTCTCAGTGTTTGCCTGACTGTGTATCAGAACCTACGGCTGCTTCTACACCTTGTGGATCTGACCATGCCCAGCACCTCGCTCGCACTGTTGGGTTTCCTGTCTTGCCATATAATAAACTTAAGAAGTGCCATATGAAGTATATATAATATTAATAACAGTCATAAAGGTAAATATGATTTTGTTCCTTCTTCAATCCCCACCTCAGGAATTGAAGGAGCTTCACATAATCAGAAGGAAAACGACAAGATCTTGGGATTTTGTTCAGGGAATCAGGTGAACCTGAGAACTAAATGCAAATTTTCACCAGCTGGTTAAAGATACTTGAACAAATATGACTCTGCAAGATCTCACCTCCTCAGCCTCTTAGCATACTGAATTTTGGAATCTGGTCTCTACACCCTACCAAACTGAGGTCAGACAGTTGGCTCCTTTACACAAGAATTTCTGGGGGGCTCCTGGGTGGCTTAGTTGGTTGAGTGTCTGACTTTGATTTCCACTCAGGTCATGATCTCAGGGTTGTGGGATCAAGCTCCCATTAGAGCTCCACGCTCTGACTACTGTGGAGTCAGCTTGAGATTCTCTCCCTCTCCCCCACACGCCTGCTTGCAGGCACGCGCATGGGCACTCTCAATCAATCAATCAATCAATCAATCTTTTTTTTAAAAGGAATTTTTTTGTGCGCCTTATCATATGGCTACATAGAAACCAATACACATATTCTAGCCTAGCTCATAGCTTTTACAACCAAGTTTTCACTCAAAATTTGGTATCTTATCTTTGAAAACTAAAGTTAAAGAACTTAAAGCTCTTTTTGGAGCCCTCTGACACCTCCTAGCTCTGACAAGCAGTGATCTCCTTGCATTATGGAAACAGAGGACCTTTACTATGAATATCTTTACATTACCTGCTTCCTTCTCAGTTTCTGACTCAGAAGCTTCATCTTCATCTTCACCTTCCTCCTCCTCTGAGCTGGAGCTGCTAGACTCTTTGCTTTCTTCCTCCATTTCTTGGGACTTGGATACCTCTTCTTCATAAAGCATCTTCTCTTTGCTAAATTAAAGATGACAATTTGAGTGTAACTCAGAAACGGCAAACTATTTAAGTTCACTGGCAATCAAGCATAAGGAGAACAAGTCTATAAACCCCTGTGTAGAAGCAATAACAGAAATACTTCAAATCCTTCTTTACATTCTTCTGAATCCTTGGGTTCTTGCAGACTAACGTTCAGTATTTGACTTTGGAGTATGACTTAAGTAGATCTAGCCTGTTCAACACACAGGAAAAAGGAGGACTATGAATCTTGACGGTGATAAAGCAGGTAAATATTTTTAAAAAGTCATTTAACAAATGTTTCCTGAATGTTTATTACCTGCCAGGAATCATGCTAGGCCCTGGTACAGTGGTAAACAAAACACACATGGTCCCTGAGTTCACAGAACTTAGAGTTAGGGATGTAACTAGGACTAGGAACCTGTAAGCTGGGGGGAAAATGTTGTACACTGTCTCAATTAATTTCTGAATTTAAAACACATTCACCTGGGGCACCTGGGTGGCTCAGTTGGTTGAGCATCAGCCTTCGGCTCAGGTCGTGAAACCAGGGTCCTGGGATTGAGCCCACGTCCCCTGCATCAGGCTCCCTGCTCATCAAGGAGTCCGCTTCTCCCTCCCCTTCTGCCCCTCCCCCTGCTCATGCTCACACACTCTCTCAAATAAATAAAATCTTAAAAATAAATTAAAAAAAAAAACACGTTCACCCACCTCAGTGTCTCCCCCATATATCAATGCCACTTCTTTGCCCCTCAAACATCCCACACGTTTAAAGATCATTTGGCTTAAATCAAACACAGTTTCTTTCCTGTATAAATTCTCAAGCTATGTCATACACACATATGCACCCAAACACAGCAGAGCTCATCCCATTTCTCAAGCCCTGAACACCTTACTTCTTAAAAAGTCCACTCTGCAACTTGCTGTTCAGGTCTGACTCAATGAGCTTATTCCGTGTCTCTTTTTCGCTTCGAAGCTGGAAATTGAGAAAACAGAGAGGAAAGGGAAGAAGTTGACTATTAGTACAAATCAGCAGCAATGAGAAGAACTCAAAATGGTACTGTCATTCTGAAGAAAACGGGACCGATACCAAAAGAGAAGAAAGAACTGAGAAAAAGAGAAACGCATCAGTTGGGTCTCCTTACAAGATAATGACAAAGAAAAATCCTCATCCAAGGTAAGAAAAAAACCATGGTGTTAGAGCTTCAATAAAACTGCTCGTATGAAATATCCAAACCCAATCTTCAAAAAACCCTGGCTTCTAGTGGAGGCTGGCTGGCTCATTCAGAAGATCATGTGACTCTTGATGTGGGGGTTGTGACTTCAAGCCCCACGTTGGGTGTTGAGAGATTACTAAAAAAAATAAGTAAACCTAAAAAAAAAAAAAAAAAAAAAGCCTAGCTTCTGATGGATTAAAAAAAAAGGGAAGGAACTTTGAAAAAATTCTTTAAGACCACATACCGAATTAGGTTGGCATAGTTCTCAAGAAAAGAATGGTACCAAAGGGGAAATAAGTCCCTAGAATAAACTGTCTGGTATTTAGATAGATGCTCTAGACAAAATGAGTTTATATCCCTGGACCCAAAAGTTATGCAGGGAGCAAAGATAAGCACCATTCCCAGTGCAGAAATGTTATTTAGTGAAAATATTATTTATGTTCAAAAACCAAACCATGCTGGGTAAAGGATACATAGAAACTCTCTATTATTTTCACAACTTCTTCGTGGGTCTAAAAATTATTTCAGAATGAAAAGTTTAAAACACAACAAAAACCTAACTAAACAAAGCATACATCTTAGGAAGGCCAATGCTGTTAGATAATAGCCCCAGTACTGTGTGTAGTGAGTCCCAAGTTTTAGCCTAGATTCCACAGCTCACCAAAGAAAACAAGATGAACTGTAAGTTGTGTTTGTCTGAGCTTTATATATGCAATTGTCCCACTAAGCCTTGAAGTAACGGGGATCTTCACTCTACCAGTCCAGACGTGGTGCTAAACATGTGTGCGGTGAGATACGGTTGATCTGTCCCACCAGTGAACTCCATAGTTATTTTTTTCAGAACTGCTCTAAGTTTCTCTCCTTTGTCCTAAACTTGAGTTCACATGCCCTGAGCCACAATTCATGCAAAGAAAAACACAAAGGAAAGCTAGTGATTTTTTTCTGTCCCACTCTGTTCAGACAGCAGCCCTGATCATCAGTAGCTGATCTTTATTCTCCTTGTCCAAATTAATCATCCCACTTACAGATAGAAAAAGTGAATTATTCATTGTTTATCTGGATATTGGGTGGGTTTTTTCCTTCTGCAGTCTGTACATGGATATGATACTTAGGTCGTTCTCCTACATAGCACCAAGCAACAGAATGGTACGTGCAAGCAAACAATAAAAGATTTAAAATGAGAAGGGAGAGGAGGATTGAATTCTGGATATCTGATGAATCCTGAGTAAGTATGAATCACTGGCCAAGTACTGTCCAATACCAAAAGACAGGTTTAGTTTTGTGGTCTTGTTTGCTTTGTAAGAAAGAAATATATTCCTCCCTTTCATGAATTTACTTTAAATAAACATGTCCTTTCAGTAAATAAGAGGAGAAAAAAGTTATGAGGTGTCCTCTACCCTGGTACTCCCTATTTGGAAAAAACTCTGATTTGAATATACCACATTCATTTCCTAGAACTCCAGGGTAATAATTACTTTGTTGTTCTTGTCATTTTTTACTTTCAGCTGCTTGAAGGCTATCTTATAATGAGTAAACTTCAACAACAATGGTTTCTGGGATATTTTCTAACAGACTGTTGCTAGTCCCTGAAGTGAACAATTATCATCTCTGGAATGTAGATATGTCCATTTCAGCTCTCAGGAGACATAACTAAAACAAGGTATGAGATACCTGCACTGTTATAAAAGCTTTTAAAAGCATTAGCCAAAGACTTACCACATTCTGCTTCTTCTGGAGCATCTCCAAGTGCTCCACAAGACCCTCATCAGCCACATCAAATGGTGTCTGGCCCTGGCAGAGAAAAGGGGGTACCATGATCAAAAGAAAATAGAAGTAGTGATTTTGTGACTTTATCAGAGAACTATTCAATACTCATTTTATGCCTTTGTTCCAGTGATGGCTGCTTCCCTAACTTATCTACTCTACATTATAATAATGCCTTCATCTATCACAGAGAAAACGTAACAAGAAACAGCATGTCTGTTGGGGAGCCTGGGTAGCTCAGTTGGTTAAGCGTCTGACTTAAGTCATAATCTCAGGGTCGTGAGATTGAGCCCTGCATGAGGCTCTGTGCGTGGAACCTACTTAAGATTCTGTACTACCTCCCCCCCTTACCCACTCACACACTCTTCCTCTAAAACAAAGCAAAACATATCAAGTCCTTTAAATACATGTTTTTATATTTAATAAAACAGTATTGAGGAAATCACCACATTATCTCTAATGCTTACTGCCTCTTGGCATATAATCAATTGAAATCTCTACTTCTACCTGTTCTAAAATGGTCTTAATTGTTATAATAAATTCAATAAGGGGCTTTTCTTAAAAGCCTCAGAAGGGGGTCCAGGCACATGTGCACTAAAGATTAAGTCACAGCAGTTATCTCCCTTCAAGAGGGTATCTCTTTTAGGAAACATCAGCACAATTCAGGACCATAACCCATAAACTGGGGATGAAAGCTGGGTTCAGGAGAGATGTGAAGCAGATAAGAACATCTACTAAATAAAAAGCCATGTCTCTGGATTCCTAAAAAAAAAAAAACTAGTTTTAGGGACAGGAGTTCTAGGGCCTCTAAAGTTGCTTGAAGTGAGGCTGAATAACTATTTTCAGCCAGACTCAAGGATCTTTGTCATTATAATGTTTTTTTAATGACTGGATGAGAGTAGAATTCAGCTATCAAAAGTCTTCGAATTAAAAATAAAGTAAAATAAAATCTTTCATACTTCACCATAAACAGCAACCTTAGGATTTCCCAGTGCTCATTTTTCCCAAGGGCAAATATCTTTTTTTCCTATTTATTTTAGGGGTTTCAACATAAATAGAATCAGAATGCTGATCAGTAGAGTTTTATTTTACATAGCAAACATCTCTGTGTTGATAATGGGGTCACGGGGAAGGAGGAGGGTGCAGAGAACAGAGCCATAGCTACCTGTGATGTAATATTTCCCCAGACAGTAAGCCTGGTCATTTAACTGAGACTTTAAGCCTTTTGTTCTAGAGACCCAGACACCAATTTCACTGCCCTTTTAGAGGGTCAGGCATACTAACCAGTTTGTTCCTGATATCCATGTCACAGAGTGCTTCTGCCAGGATGGAGCAAGCCTCCTTCACTCCCCAGTGTGCAGCAGCATGGAGGGGAGTCCAGCCATCGTAATCCTGAACATTGAGTTCATAGCCAGCCTGGATTAAAAGTCTAAGAAGAAAACCCCAAATAAGACACCTATACCCTCTAAATTACAGTTTTCTGCCAAATAAACTATCACCTAATTGATATTCACTTTGGCCCTGAACCACCAGGAAACTGTGATTACTTCTGTCCTCTAAGGCACAGCTCGGGCTTCACGGTTCCTACACTGAGAACCTATCACAGAGAGCAGTTATCAACCCGCTCTGAAAGGTCAGAGTGTATTTCCTAGGTACATCCATGTGACACCACACAAGAGGAGTATTTAGAAAGGTGTATCCCTTTGAGATTCACCAAAGCCTGATTAAATTTGCCAAACCACACAACTCTGTTACAAGGTGTGTTTTCCATTTCCTAGTGCGGGTAGGAAAGAACATATAAAATGAGAACTCCCATCAACAGTGTAAGAGGGTCCCGTTTCTCCACATCCTCGCCAACACTTGTTGTTTCCTGCCTTGTTAATTTTTGCCATTCTAACTGGTGTAAGGTGGTATCTCAATGTGGTTTTGATCTGAATTTCCCTGATGGCTAATGATGTTGAACATTTTCACCCAATGTTCATAGCACCAATGTCCACAATAGCCAAACTGTGGAAGGGCCAAGATGCCCTTCAACAGATGAATGGATAAAGAAGATGTCATTCATATATACGATGGAATATTACTCAGCCATCAGAAAGGATGAATACCCACCATTTGCATCGACATGGATGGAACTGGAGGGGATTATGCTAAGTGAAATAAGTCAAGCAGAGAAAGACAATTATCATATGGTTTCACTCATATGTGGAATGTAAGCAATAGCAAGGAGGACAATAGGGGAAGGAAGGGAAAATTGAAGTGGGGGAATCAGAGAGGGACTAACCATGAGAGACTCTGGACTCCAGGAAACAAACTGAGGGTTTTGGGGTGGGGGGAGATGGGGTAGCCAGGTGATGGGGATTAAAGAGGGCATGTGTTGTGATTAGCACTGGGTGTTATACGCAACTAATGAATCACTGAACACTACATCTGAAACTCATGATGTACTGTATGGTGGCGAACTGAACATGAAAGAAAGAAAAAGGAAGAAAGGAAGAAAGGAGAAAGAAAAAGAACTCACTCACTCACTCAATACTCTTCAGGGCACTTTACTTACGAACTTTCTAGTTGATCTTTCCAGGATCCCATATGTTTACTGTAGACTCTCAAACTTCCAACTCTGCGAAGTATTTGCAGGGACTTCTTGCTAACTACAAAGCTATAATCTGTGTGCATGGAGGAAGAAAGGTATGACTCCTGAGGCCCCAAACTGCACTGGCCTGATTGAGGTTACCCATATCATGGGCCTCCAGACACCTTCTAAGAAGTGAGCGGAATATGAATGTCACTCTCAGGCAAAACAGTATACTAACATACTGCCACACCTATTAGATACCCCATATTCGGTGGAGTATGAAGCACTGGAAGAATCTGGCAACAACCATGCACACGAAGCTATTAGCTGCCCATGTATTTGGGAGAGCCTGTCAACAGTAAGCACCAGAAGCTACCTAAAGCATGTATGGATGTAAGAAAAAATGGAACAGGTAGAGCAGTAGAATCCAAATCCCTCATATCAGTTTAACTCTCCTACTCTAACTGGACACTGCACACTCAAGATCTGTACCCTTAATCTAAAGAGCCCAAAGAAATTCTCTATGTCCAAAAAGGACCAAAATGATCACAAGTGTGTCCTGTATTACACATCACCAGAGGAGAAGACTGTAGGGATAGTAATGATAAATCACAGCACTAGAGGAGATCATGTAAGGTCATCTCCTAAGCTAGTGTACCTGAACTGTTTCTTATCATACATGTCAGTGAGAAACTCACGTGACAGTAGGAGGGTGGGAGACCATCTATGGATTAATATCAGCAAAAGAGAAGAAAAGACTGAATAATCAGAGAGGAAAACAATAAAGAAAGAAACATATCATAGCTGAAAATCTAATTCATCCCCTGCTTCCAAAACCCAGCTCATCTTCTCCCAGTTTACCAAACTCCTGACTGATGTAAACGGACAATACCTGAGGACCTCAGAGTAGCCCTTGGCAGCAGCCACATGGAGGGCTGTGGCCCCTGAGCGAGGCTGCCTTACATCCTCTAGTTTCCCGCTGTTGAGCCACTGGCGGGCATCCTGTAACATCTGTTGTTCCTCTTCTTTTCGTGACTGCTCTAGATCAACTCCTGCAGAAACCAGAGAGCCAGCATTACTCAAGGCCCATTTAAATCTGACAGGATATTTTCCTTAGATTCCAAACACATCATAAATAAAACTGCAAATAACAGTTTAGTCATCAAGTTGGGTATTCATCAAATGTACTCTTTATTTAGAAGAGCAATGACATTTATACACATACTAGTAGTTTTACCAGGGTTAAATCATCATTTTAAATACTGTGTGATGGCAGATCCATTAAAGGAACACGCTTAAAATTGTTTTCAATTTTAAAGAACAAAAAGACCAAACTGGACATTATTTTTGTATTATAGTATTTGTACAATGCTATACACTTCAAAGACCTTTTACATGTTACACCATTTTAGTTTCCCAACAATCCTTTGAGGTAAATATAATAGATATCACTATCACCATTTAACAGACGAGGAAATAAACATAGAAAGGTTAGGCGCCTCGCTCAAGGCCATAAAACACATTACAGCTGTAACTAGAACTCTGGCATCCTAGGTCCCTGTCTACTGTTTGTTCCCACTTACTACTCCAGAAGATTGGTACAAAAAAATCTTGGTTTCAGGTATGATATACTTTAAAAAAATAATCTACCTCTAATGTTCACTTCCATATGTAGGGAAATATACTGACTTGAAGCTATATAATCTAGAGCAGCTGAGTAGGTCATGTGCAGTTAAAACTTCCAAGGGAATGTAGCTTTTGTTTTGCTTTAAAACATTATAGAGGAATTCCAAAAAGTTCCTCCCTTTAGCCAGCAACTGTCCAACATCTGTGCCACTGGGCTGGGGTGGGGCATTCCCTCTTATATAAAATAATGACATGATCAATTCACAGAAATTAGTTGCATTTCTATACGCCAACGAGACAGAAGAAAGAGAAATTAAGGAGTCGATCCCATTTATAATTGCACCCAAAACCGTAAGATATCTAGGAATAAACCTAACCAAAGAGGCAAAGGATCTATACTCAGAAAACTATAGAATACCCATGAAAGAAATAGAGGAGGACACAAAAAAATGGAAAAACGTTCCATGCTCATGGATTGGAAGAACAAATATTGTTAAAATGTCAATGCTACCTAGAGCAATCTACACATTCAATGCAATCCCTATCAAAATACCTTCAACTTTTTTCACAGCACTGGAACAAATAATCCTAAAATTTGTATGGAACCAGAAAAGACCCCGAATAACCAAAGGAATGTTGAAAAAGAAAACCAAAGCTGGTGGCATCACAATTCTGGACTTCAAGCTCTATTACAAAGCTGTAATCATCAAGACAGTACGGTACTGACACAAAAACAGACATACAGATCAATGGAACAGAATAGCGAACCCAGAAATAGATCCTCAACTCTACCATCAACTAATCTTCAACAAAGGACAAAAGAATATACATTGAAAAAAAGACACTCTCTTCAACAAATGGTGTTGGGAAAATTGGACAGCCACATGTAGAAGAATGAAACTGGACCATTTCCTTACACCATACACAAAAATATACTCAAAATGGTTGAAAGACCTAAATGTGAGACAGGAATCCATCAAATTCCTTGAGAACACAGGCAGCAACCTCTTTGACCTCGGTTGTAGCAACTTCTTGCTAGACACGTCTCCAAAGGCAAGGGAAGCAAGGGCAAAAATGAACTATTGGGACTTCATCAAGATACACAGCTTTTGTTGATGTAATGTATGGTGATTAACGTAACAATAAAAAAATTTAAAAAAAAAGATACATAGCTTTTGCACAGCAAAGGAAACAGTCAACAAAACCAAAAGACAACCAACAGAATAGAAGATATTTGCAAATGACATATCAGATAAAGGGTTAGTATCCAAAATCTATAAAGAACTTATCAAACTCAACACCCAAAGAACAAATAATCCAATCAAGAAATGGGCAGAAGGCATGAACAGACATTTCTGCAAAAAAGATAACCAAATGGCCAACAGACATATGAAAAAGTGCTCAACATCACTCGGCATTAGGGAAATACAAAAATCAAAACCACAATGAGATACCACCGCACACCAGTCAGAATGGCTAAAATTAACAAATCAGGAAATGACAGACATTGGCGAGGATGCAAAGAAAAGGGAACCCTCCTACACTGTTGGTGGGAATGCAAGCTGGTGTAGCCACTCTGGAAAAACAGTACGGAGGTTCCTCAAAAAGTTGAAAATAGAGCTACCCTATGACCCAGCAATTGCACTACTGAGTATTTACCCCAAAGATACAAATGTAGTGATCTGGAGGGGCACCTGCACCCCAATGTTTATAGCAGCAATGTCCACAACAGTGAAACTATGGAAAGAGCCCAGATGTCCATCAACAGATGAATGGATAAAGATATGGAATGGAATATTACGCAGCCACCACAAAAATGAAATCTTGCCATTTGCAATGATATGGATGGAACTAGAAGGTATTATGCTAAGTGAAATAAGTCTATCAGAGAAAGACAATTATCATATGATCTCAGTGATATGTGGAATTTGAGAAACAAGGCAGAGAATCATAGGGGAAGAGAGGAAAAAATGAAACAAGATGAAACCAGAGAGGGAGACAAACCATAAGAGACTCTTAATCTTAGGAAATAAACTGAGGGCTGCTGGAGGGGAGGGGGGGTGAGGGGATGGGGTAACTGGGTGATGGACACTGAGGAGGGTATGTGTTGTAATGAGCACTGGATATTATAGAAGACTAATGAGTCACAGACCTGCACCTCTGAAACAAATAATACATTATATGTTAATTAAAAAAATACCCCAAAAAATGACATGTCCCAAATACAAACATAGCCATCCAAAGAGTTCTATACTCATGAGCAGGCTTTATCTGTGCTTGGTCTACCCCCTTCCAACTCACTTCCTAAATGAAAACCTGTGAGCTACCTAAGGATTATCTGTCTGATTTGGGGAGACTGATGGGGTGAAAGGGTAAGCAATTTATTTCTTTTTTTTTTCCAGAGTCACTGAGATACAATAGACATATAACACTGTCTACGTTAAATTTGTACATGTTGATTTGATACTTATATATGCAAAATGATCACTACAATAAAGTTAGTTAACAACAGTATCACCTCACATAATTATCATTTCTTTTTTGTGCTGGAAACATTTAAAATCGCTTAGTAACTTTCAAGTTCATAATACAGTATTGTTAATTACAGTTACCATGCTGTACATTAGATCCACAGAACTTATTTTATAACCGGAAGTTTGTACCCTTTGACCAATATCTCCCCATTCATCCCCACCCCTAGCCCCTGGAAACCACCATTCTACTCTCTGATCATATAATATTTGTTTCTTTCTCTGTCTGACTTATTTCACTTAGCATAATGCCCTCAAGGCCCACCCACATTGTTGTACATAGCAATATTTCCTTCTTTCTCATGGCTGAATAATATTCCATTATATATATATATAAAACATCTTTATCCATTCATCCATAGACTGACACTTAGGTTGCTTCCACATTTTGGCTATTGTGAATAATGCTGCATTGAAAAGAGGAGTACAGATATCTCTTTGAGATCCTTTTTTTTTTTAAGATTTATTTATTTTAGGGGAGGAGGGGCAGAGGGAGAAGGAATCCTCAAGCAGACTCCCCACTGAGCAAGGAACCTGACGTGGGGCTCAGACTCAGGACCCTGAGATCATGACCTGAGCCAAAATCAAGAGTCGGCTGCATAACTGACTGAGCCACCTAGATGCCCTTCTCTTGAGATTTTACTTTCATTTTCTTTGGATATATACCCTGAAGTGGGACTACTGGGTCATATGATAGTACTATTTTTAATTTTTTAAGGAAATTCCATGCAGTTTTCCATAGTTGCTATACCAATTTACATTCACACCACCTGTGTACAAGGGTTCCCTTTTCTCCACAGCCTTGCCAACACTTAGTATTTCTTGTCTTTTTGATGATAGCCATTTGAACAGGTGTGAGGTGGTATCTCACAGTGGTTTTGATTTGTTTCCCTGATGATTAGTGATGCTGAACATCTTCACATAAACCTGTTTGTACATCTTCTTTGAAAAAATGTCCATCCAGTTCTTCTGCCCATTTTGTTTGTTTTTGCTGTTGAGTTGTATGAGTTCCTTATGTATTTATCAGATATATGATTTGCAGATATTTTTTCCCCATTCTGTAGGATGTCTTCATTTTGTTCATTGTTTCTTTTGCTGTGCAGAAACTCCTTAGTTTGATGTCGTCCTGCTTATTTATTTTCGCCTTTGTTGCTTGAGCTTTTTGTGTCATATCCCAAAAATTATTGTCAAGACCAATGTAAAGGAGGTTTTCCCCCATGTTTTCTTCTGGGAGTTTTATAGCTTCAAGTCATATGCATTGGTTTTAACTCCATTTTGAGTTAATTTCTGTGAGTGTTATAAGATAGGGGTCCCATTTCATTTTTCTGCATGGGATTATGCAGTTTTCCTGACACCATTTATTGAAAAGACTATCCCTTCCCTAATGAGTCCTCTTGGCTCTCTTGTTCAAGTATTAGTTAACTATGTATGTGAAGGTTTATTTTTGGGCTCTCCATTCTGTTCCATTGGTCTGTGTGTCTATTTTTATGCCAATACCACACTGCTTTGATTACTATAGCTTAGTATATAGTTTTGGAATCAGGAAGTGTGATGCCTCCAGCTTTGTTCTTTTTCAGGATTACTTTGGCAATTTGGGGTCTTTTGTGGTTCCATACAAACTTTAGGATTGTTTTTTTCTATTTCCATGAAAAATGCCTCTGAAATTTTGATAGGGATTACATTGAATCTATAGCTGGCTTTGGACATTTTAACAATATTAATTCTTTCAATCCATGGCTGGATTTCCATTTATATATGTCTTCTTCAATTTCTTTCTTTTCAGATCTTTCACTTCCTTGGTTAAATTTATTCCTAATCAATTTATTGTTTTTGGTGCTAAGAGTTTTTTGGTAGTCTTCAGAATTTTCTATACACGAGATCATAATCATCTGCACACAAAGAAAATTTTAGTTCTTCCTTTCTGATTTACATGCCTTGTATTTCTTTTTCTTGCTTGACTACTCTGGCTAGGACTTCTAGTAATATGTTGAATAGAAGTGGTGAGAGTGGGCACCCTTGCTTGTTCCTGATCATAAAGGAAAAGTTTTCAACCTTTCACCATTGAGTATGATGTTAACTATGGGCTTGTCATATATGGCCTTTATTATGTTGAAATAATTCCTTCTATATCCAATTTGTTCAGAAGTTTTACCATGAAAGGTTGTTGTATTTTATCAGATGCTTTTTCTGAATCTGTTGAGATGATAATTTTTACCCTTCATTCTATTAATGTTGTGTATCATATTTATTGATTTATGTATGTTGAACCACTCTTGCATCTCAGAGATAAACCCCACTTGATCACAGTGTATGATCTTTCTGTTGTGCTGCTGAATTTGGTTTGCTAATATTTTGTTGAGAATTTTTGCATCTATATTCAGCAGGGATATTGGCCTATACTTTCCTTTTCTTGTACTGTCCTTATCTGGCTTTGGTATCAGGGTAATGCTGGCCTCATAAAATGAGTTTGGGAGTGTTCCCTCCTCTTCACTTTTTTTGAAACAATTTGAGAAGGATTGGTATTAATTCTTCTTTAAATGTTTGGTAGAATTAACCTAAGAAATCATCTGGTCCTGGGCTTTTCTTATTGTTTGATGACTGATCCAATCTCCTTATTTGTTATCAGTCTGTTCAGATTTTCTGTTTCTTCCTGATTCAGTCTTGGTAGTTGCAAATTTCTAGAAATTTATCTATTTCGTCTAGGTTAACCATAGTTGTTCATAGTGGTCTTTTATCATGCTTTGTATTTCTGTGGTATCAGCTGTAATGCCTCTTCTTTCATTTGGTTTTATTTCAGTCTTCTCTTTTCTTCTTAGTCTAACTTAAGGTTTGTCAATTTTTTTTAAAGACTTTATTTATTTATTTGACAGAGAAAGAGACAGTGAGAGCAGGAACACAAGCAGGGGAGTAGGAGGGAGAAGCAGGCTTCCTGTCAAATAGGGAGCCCAATGCGAGACTCGATCCCAGGACCCTGGGATCATGACCTGAGCCGAAGGCAGACACTTAACAACGGAGCCACCCACGCACCCGAGGTTTGTCAATTTTATTTATCTTTCAAAAAACAGCTCTTAGTTTCATTAATCTTTTCTATTTTTTTTTCTGGTCTCTGTTTCATTTATTTCTGCTCTGATCTTTGTTATTTCCATCCTTCTGCTAACTTGGGCTTAGTTTATTCCTTTTTCTAGTTCTCTGAAATGTAAAGGTGAGTTGTTTATTTGAGATATTTCTTTTTTCCTAATGTAAGCATTTGTCACTATAAACTTCCCTCTAAGATCTGCTTTTGCTGCATTCCGTAAGTTTTAGCATGCTGTGTTTCCATTTTCGTGTTTTTCAAGATATTTTTAAATTCTGGGCGCCTGGGTGGCTCAGTTGGTTAAGCAACTGCCTTCGGCTCGGGTCATGATCCTGGGGTCCCGGGATCGAGTCCCACATCGGGCTCCCTGCTCAGCAGGGAGTCTGCTTCTCCCTCTGACCCTCTTCCCTCTCGTGCTCTCTATCTCTCATTCTCTCTCTCAAAATAAAAAAATAAAATCTTTAAAAAAAAAAGATATTTTTAAATTCTTCTTTTGATTTCTTCTTTGACCCACTGGGTGTTTAGTAGCACATTGTTTAATCTCTACATATTTGTGAGTTTGAGTTTTCCAGTCCAGTTTTCCTCCTCTTATTGATGGAATGTTCTGTATATGTCTATTAGGTCCACAGGGTCTACAGTATAGTTCAAGTCCAATGTTTCCTTGTTGGTTTTCTGTTCAGATGATCTATCCATTGTTGAAAGTGGGGTACTGACGTCCCCTTCTATTATTGTATCATTGTCTATTTTTCCCTTCAGATCTGTCAGTATTTGTTTAATATATTTAGGTGTTCAAAAGTTGGGTGCATATTAATTTATGACTGTTATATCCTCTTGAAACTGAAAGGGATATCTGATTTAGAATATACCAGAATTCCACACAAAGAGAGAACAGTGCTAAATTGTTAAGCATACATTTGAATACCTCTTATTCCTTAATTGAACAGAGCATATTCCTTAATTAAAGAGCATATTCCTTAATTGAAGAGTCAGAAATCCAAATAGAAAAGTTGGTTGCTTGGGGCGCCTGAGTGGCTCAGTCAGTTGAGTGTCTGGTTCATGATTTAGGTTCAGGTCATGATCTCATGGGTCACTCCCTGCACTCAGCGGGCAGTCTGCTTGAGATTTTCTCCCTCTGCCCTCCACCTTCTCTCTCTCAAATAAATAAATCTTTTTTTTTTTTTAAAGAAAAGTTGGTTTCAGGATGCCTGGGTGGCTCAGTCGTTAAGTGTCTGCCTTCGGCTCAGGTCATGATCCTGGAGTCCTGGGATCGAGTCCCACATCAGGCTCCTTGCTCAGTGAGGAGCCTGCTTCTCCCTCTCCCTCTACTGCTCCCCCTGCTTGTGCTCTCTCTCTCTCTGACAAATATACAAATAAAAATCTTTAAAGAAAAGTTGGTTTCTTAAATCAAAGCTATTATAAAAACCGTTTGTTTAAAAAAAAAGTTTTTGTAAATAGTGATGCCAATCTTAGCATAAGGCTGAGTGGGACTGAACGGTAAACTAAGTATAAAATTCTTTAATTCAAAGAGCACAAAAATTATACATGGGAAGGCAGTAAAAACAAGTATTAACTGCCCCAGAACATCATTATTTTAAGGTATTGGCATACTTTCCATAAAAAGCCAGATATCAAATATTTTCCACTTTGTGAGCCATTCGGTGTGTTCAACTCTGCTGTGGTAAGTGCAAACGCAGCTTTTGGTAATATGTGAACAAATGGATGTGGCCAGGACTGGCCTGCCTGTTCTAAAGGATCATATCAGGAAAGGCCACTGGAACTTAAATCTTTTGGAATGAAATGCAGATTGTGGGTAAGCTAATTTAACAGAAAGAGTAAACATCACAACAAACTATGTCCACAAAGTTTTTTGATGGTTCTAGCAAACTTCCTAAAACCTGTCCTCCCTGCCATCTGACTATTTGCAATATTTTTTTATTAAAAGAACACAGAAACTTCAGGAAAATCCTGACTTATTCTCTGATATGGATTTTTCTGAAAATTAAAATTAAGTATTTGTAGAGTTTATTCTTCTAAATAACAAACTGCAGAATAATTTTCATGGTCAGTATGGTTAAGGATCATTTCAGAGGTTTTATAATAAATACTTTTACCAGCACCACTTTCAGCTCTCATCAAGAGAAAAGATACAAAGTCACCAGCAGAATTTGCCCAATACTCAAATTTACACTGTATATCATCCTTTCTTTAGACTTTATAATGTGTAGCCAAATCCAGTACCATGTACACACAGTGAGAAACTTCATGCTCCTCATCAGTCTGATTTGTATTATCAAAGAATGCTCAGGTCACTCCCAACTATACAAAGGGTATACCGGATATGACAAAAACAAGGAATGACCAGTCCACCCTTTTGACATTAGGGCTATTCTTGTGTGAGTTATTAAGAGAATACATGATGTTGGTGATTGATGACTAATGCTGTGGAGACAGATCTAATCCTCTCTTATCATATGATAATGAAAAATTCTATACAGCAAATGGATAGAAAGTGGCAATGTTTGAAAGTCTCTCCTGGTCCCCTGAAATCGCTTAGGTTACCTTGCTTCTTCACTTGCTCCAGAAGAAGATCCTTCATGGCAGGCTCTTCTGCAAGGTCAGAGGGGACTTCACCTTCACTATTCACAATACCCACACTGGCTCCATGGTTAATGAAATACCTGTGTAGACAAGATCCAGGATCTACATTATCTCTGTCAGTCTAATAATAATTTATACTTGTGCATATGGTCTTCAATACAGAGCAAGGCCACTGTTTTGGGGTTTTAAATGTGGTCTCAGATAACATGTTCCATTATTAATTTCTAACTCCATTAGCCTTCAATAATTAGGACTGGAAGCTTCTCTATTTCGTGACAAGCAATACCAACAAACAGGATTTCTTTCACACTCATATTCTTTTTTTTTTTTAAAGATTTTATTTATTTATTTGACAGAGAGAGACACAGCAAGAGAGGGAACGCAAGCAGGGGGAGTGGGAGAGGGAGAAGAAGCAGGCTCCCCACCTAGCAGGGAGCCCGATGTGAGGCTTGATCCCAGGACCCTGGGATCATGACCTGAGCGGAAGGCAGACGTTTAACAACTGAGCTACCCAGGCACCCCTCACACTCATATTCCTAACTTCCACCCTCTCACTCCCATTGGATAGCAAGAGATTTTCTAAATACCATTAGGAAGACATGCAGCCATAAAAACTCACCCACCCTCCCTGAGATCCAAACACAGATTCCCAAAAGGATTTATACACTTGTAATATTGTCAGTAAGAGCCCTCAGAAGATATGTAAGGAAGTAATTCTCACAAAAACTTTCTCAATGCCTCATTAGAGTATATTAAGTAGTGCTGGGTATGAAAACAGAAAAGTAATGAAATAAAATGTGCATTAATCTGCCTAAATTATGCCTCCACAAAACTCTCCCTTCAACCAGCCATCTACGTGAAACCTTCTACACTAAATACAAAACTCAATTCTAAAGAAGAAAGGTCTGATCATTTTAATACCTTAAATGTATCCTTTTTGATTTTCAAAGTGCTTTCACATAAAATTACATAATGTGTCAGGCAATTTTAAGAAGTAGACAATATGGGCAGTACTACCTCCACAAGAAATTGAGGCTCATACATGTTATTTTCCTGAAATCATAGAAGTGGCAACTGACAGAAGTGGTGGCCCCAGCCTCCCATCTTCAAGTCTAGTTCATCTGTTCACTAGATCAAGTTGCTTTTGGGCCAATGAGAATCCCAGTAATGCTGGGAACTCTAACAAATACTCAGAGTATTTAAAGGGGGAAAGAACTCTGGAAAACAGTATGGAGGTTCCTCAAAAAGTTGAAAATAGAACTACCCTACAACCCAGCAATTGCACTACTAGGTATTTACCCCTAAGACACAAATGTAGTGATCTGAAGGAGCACCTGCACCCCAATGTTTATAGCAGCAATGTCCACAGTAGTCAAACTATGGAAAGAGCCCAGATGTCCATCAACAGATGAACGGATAAAGAAGACATGGTATGTGTGTACACACACACACACACAATGGAATATTACGCAGCCATCACAAAAATGTAATCTTGCCATTTGCAATGATGTGGATGGAACTACAAGGTATTATGTTAAGTGAAATAAG
Organism: Eumetopias jubatus; assembly: GCF_037043125.1. Taxonomy (NCBI): domain Eukaryota; kingdom Metazoa; phylum Chordata; class Mammalia; order Carnivora; family Otariidae; genus Eumetopias; species Eumetopias jubatus. The sequence continues at coordinate 27,995,064 of NW_028274818.1, forward strand.
TCAATCAGAGAAAGACAATTATCATATGATCTCACTGATATGTGGAATTTGAGAAACAAGGCAGAGGATCATAGGGGAAGAAAGGAAAAAATGAAACAAGACGAAACCAGAGAGGGAAACAAACCATAAGAGGCTCAATCTCAGGAAACAGGGTTGCTGGAGTGGAGGGGGGTGGGAGGGATGGGGTAACTGGGTGATGGACATTGGAGAGGGTATGTGCTATGGTTAGCACTGTGAATTGTGTAGGACTGATTAATCACAGACCTGTACCCCTGAAACAAATAGTACATTATATGTTAATAAAAAAATAAATAAAAAATAAAGGGGGAAAGAAAACTATTTAAATCAGCTTCAACAAGTCAGTGACCATTTATTGGTCCCCTACTATGTTTAAGGTACCACATTTTAGATATTGTAGATTTTTTTTAAATATTTTTTTTAAAAATTTTACTTATTTATTTGACAGAGAGAGACACAGCAAGAGAGAGGGACCACAAGCAGGGGGAGTGGGAGAGGGAGAAGCAGGCCTCCCACAGAGCAGGGAGCCCAATGTGGGGCTCGATCCCAGGACCCCGGGATCATGACCTGAGCCAAAGGCAGACGCTTAATGACTGAGCCACCCACGTGCCCCAGATATTGTAGATTTTCAAAAGATAATCAAGATATGGTCACTATATTCAAAAAGTTGGCAAAGAGAAAGAATCAACAGAGACTATATTAAAATCATGTTTGTGCTTTCTCAGTGCCTAGTACCTGGTATAACAGAGCCTCAATAAATGTGAATTTCTGGATCAGCTGCACATATATAAAGTGTAAAAGCATTCGCAAGTCATCTAATTTTCAGCTGTCCCTGTCCTTCCCTCACAGTCTCAGAGGAAGAAACTTTCTTCCAATTCAAAGGTTAATTCTCTATATCTACTTTCTTAGTTCTATCAAGTACCAGTCCTCTGTTCATCAATTACTCCTTCATTTCCACATATTCAATATCTTCTCTCTTCTGGTTCCTCAACGTCAGGCCAAAGAAACATTCAGTTACACCTCCCCCACCCTGAAAAGTCAAAATGGAAATAATCTACACAGTAAGCACTCAATGAATGCTTTTTGGGTTGACCTGTACTCTATATTCTAATCACATTGAACTACTAAATGTTCTCAAACATATCCCACTCTCACTCAGCAATCTTCCACAGCTCAGTAGTTTCCTCCAACTGGATGAAACACCCTCCCATCTCCTTTCCCTTCTAGAAACTCCATTTTCAATGTCCATTTAAAATGCTTTTGCCTTCATGCAGCCTTTGCTTGTTCTCACCAAATGAATCCTCTGTCTCCTTCCTTTAATTCCACCCTCCCCCCGCTGCCTTCCACAGCACTAATTCTGGACCTCTGCCAAGACACTATTGATGCAACCACCCAATTAGGCTGAAAGTTACTTGAGGGCAAGAACTGTGTCTTTCTCACTGTTATTGCTGTAACATTCTGACATCATCTCTTTTCTCTCGGCACTACATAAATAGTACCTGAAATAAATGAAACATCTTACCCACTCTGCTCTGACATCTATTCCTTCCCTTCCTGGATCGGGCACAATGTCACTTGGGTATACAGGCCCCTGCTTTTCCCTTTTCTGACATGTTCTTATGCTCAGGATCAAGAAGACTCATTTCTAGAAGGCAATCTGGCTCATCATGAATCAGAGATTACTGTTAAGCAAGGCTACCTTTCTAGACCATTTTTAGGAAAAAAAGAAGTAAAAACCTGTTTAGTTTCCCACTTTTACCTGAACAAGAATAAATATCATTCTATAAAGTTAATATTTACTTTACTCCTGAGAATCTTTATAGTTACCTAAAGGCTCAGAAATACCCATTATCTCAATAAATATGCCCCTCAGAAAATAAAGCCCTTCTATTTTTCCTAACTCACGACTGATATAAAGTATTTTCACTACTATCTAAAGGAGGAAGAAAGAAAATTTAATGTGTTTAAAAACTCAGAATAAATTAGCATCCCAATAAACTATAAATTCAAACTAAATGCTGTACCCTTGGGTCAACCCGCTGCTTCTAAGTTAAACACTTATTGGTAATAAAAATATAAAACATCCAGCTTACTAACAATAAGCCTGAACTCAAATTAAAATGAGAAAAATAATAGCCTCTTTTTTAAAAGTATATCATACTGAGTTCAAATATGAGACAAAAAGGTAATGGAACATGAAACAGAGTGCATTTCAATTCTTTTTTTTTTTAAAGATTTTATTTATTTGAGAGAGCAAGAGAGAGTGAGAGAGAGAGCATGAGCTGGGGGAGGGGTGGGCAGAGGGAGAGGGATAAGCAGACTCCCTGCTGAGCAGTGAGCCTGACACGGGGCTTGATCCCAGGACCCCAGGATCATAACCTGAGCCGAAGGCGGACACTTAACGAATTGAACCACCCAGGCGCCTCTTAGATTCTTCCTAGAAAGCTAGTTTGCCTTTTGTTTGTTTCCATTCCCTTGACATTTAGAATTCCTATGATTCAGAGCATAAGAGTGTAAAAATTTAAGATCTTTAAGATTAAAAAAAAAAGACAAAATGACCAAGGGCTAATCCTATCTAAAACACTGTTCATAGGACCTAAGGTAAAGCAACCGAAATGATAAAACAGTGGGGTTCTTTTCCATTGTACAGAAAGTATCACAAATAAGTAAATAATGACAAGGTCAAAACCTGTCTAATAATGATATGCATAATGAAAGATAAATTAAAGAAGGCCATCCCTACCACCACCCCACCTATGCAATAGATTCTAGTCTAGATCATCACTCTCCTGGTCAGACTTTCATATGTCTAATGAGTAATAATTTATATAAGGAAACAGTAACTCTTACTGATTCCTTTCACTCAAGGTACTATTTATTTGGGCAGGAGATTGTTAAATTTTGAACTTGTTTCCAAAGGAATTGTGTTCATCCAGAAAGATGAATTAAAGAAATCACTGTAAAAAAGCATTTACAATCATTCTCTGCACTCAACTTCACAAAAAGAGGAAAAAAAAGAGACTCCACGGACAATGCCAACACAAGTGATCCTAATTCCAAGCATGGGCTCTGCTGGTTACCTTCCAAAGGGTAAAAAGTGAAATTCTTGAGTGTAATGAGATCTGGTAACTCAAAAATCACAAACAAGCCATCTGAACAAATAATGACATACAAAAAATGAGGTGCTAACATGTTCTATAACTGTTTCTTAGATAAATTTTTAAAGTAAAAATCAAAATCTATGAGGAAGCCACCATAAGTCTTAGACTGGAGAATGTTGGCATTAGTGGTGAGGCTGAGAATCAGAGCCTTTCCTAGGAGATTCTAAAAAGAGGGCAGTCTGAGGGTTGAAGACGTGACTGATTTTTACTAAATGAGAACACGGAGAAGGACTGAGACTAAAGAAAACTGCATTGTTCGTTTCTGTTGGCTTTGGGGCCAATCCCGTTGTCCACTTTTTAGAACAAGCAGCCCAGTCAAACACCAGCACTGCTGCATAGCGCTTCTCTGGTCGGAGTCTCCCTTTGTTTAACTTCTCCCACTGAGCATCTCTGGCTCAAAAGCAAAACAGAGACACAGGCTCTCCCCCAGGAAACCTGGGCAAATCAGATTGTGTAGGAAGCCATTCCCAGGCCTCACACAGCTGCCAACATAATCCTCCCTGCTGCTTGCTAGATAAGAGAAATGTAATAGAGCTCTAATTATATGGAAAGGGGCCTTAAAACAAGCATCTGATTTTCAAAGGATCACAGAATATCATGATTTGATTCAGTGAATTTACCTTATCAACCTAAATCTACTCTCATCTAGAATACACTCGATTGTCTCATTTTAAAGATATTTCAACTGCTAAGCCCTCCTTCCTATTTAAAAAACAAACAAACAAACAAACAAACCGGGGTACCTGGGTGGCTCAGTTGGTTAAGCAACTGCCTTTGGCTCAGGTCATGATCCCAGGGTCCTGGGATCGAGCCCCACATCGGGCTCCCTGCTCCGCGGGAAGCCTGCTTCTCCCTCTCCCACTCCCCCTGCTTGTGTCCCCTCTCTCACTGTCTCTCTCTCTCTCTGTCAATTAAATAAATAAATAAAATATTAAAAAACAAACAAACCAACCAACCTTCAGAGGTGCCTGGCTGGCTCAGTTGGTTAAGTGTCTGACTCTTGATTTCTGCTCAGGTCATGATCTCAGGCTCATGAGATCAAACCTCCCCCTGCCCCAATAGGCTCTGCAAATCAGCAAATCCGCTTGAGATTCTCTCCCTCTGTCCCTCCCCGAACTCACATGCACATGCACTCTCTCTTTCTCTCGAAAATAAATAAACCTTAAAAAAATAAATAAATAACCTTCAAGGGTGCCCACCTAGCTCAATTGGTGGAGCATGTGACTCTTGATCTCTGGGTTGTGAGATTAAACCCCACGATGGACATAGAGATTACTTAAAAATACTGCATGGTTCAGCTGGTTAAGTGGCCAGAACTTGATTTCAGCTCAGGTCATGATCTCAGTGTCATGAGACTGAGCCCCACATCGGGCTCCATGCTCAGTATGGAGTCTGCTTGAGATTCTCTCTACCTCTGCCTCTGCCCCTCCCCCTACTTGCATGTGCACTCTCTCTCTCAAAATAAGTGAAATCTTAAAAAAAATTAAATTTTCAAAATAAATAAATAAGTAATATAAAAATAAAAATAACCTGGGGTGCCTGGGTGGCTCAGTTGGTTAAGCGGCTGCCTTTGGCTCAGGTCATGATCCCAGGGTCCTGGGATCGAGCCCTGTATCAGACTCCCTGCTTGGCGGAGAGCCTGCTTCTCACTCTACCTCTGTCTGCCGCTCTGCCTACTTGTGCTCTCTATTTCTGTTAAATAAATAAATAAAAATCTTTTAAAAAAATAAATAAATAAAAATAACCTTCATTCCTTCACTCAACATTTATTTAGTACCTCTTATATACCAGACATGATGTGGCCAGGATTCTCTGCCCAAGGCAGGGGCAACTAGTTGTGATGGAGGTCAAGAGCTACTTATGTGTCTTAATAAACATACCCATTCAACTAATGTGGAGAATACATGCCAATCCCTACCCTTCCTTTGCTCCATGTTTAGGCTCATTCTTCTGCTATTAACTATATGGGTATTGTGATCAGTATGCCAGGCCTTCTCTACCTTCATTTGTACTAAGCACTGATTTTTTTTCTTAAACAATAAAACAAGTTTACAAAGAAGTCCAGAAAAAAATCTTTAGGCCTGCCCACACATTGTTAGAGTTGCTCAAAAAGTGACCCAGAGAGTACAACAGAAGCTACCTCTAAATATCCAAACAAATATGAATTACCTGGGAATAGAAGCAAACAAAAAATTTCAACTAAAAAGCTGTGGATTTGGGGCACCTGGGTGGCTCAGCTGGTTAAGCACCTGACTCTTGGTTTCAGGTCTGGTCATGATCTCATGGGTCATGAGATGGAGCCCCATGTAGGGCTCTGCGCTCAGCGGGGAGTCTGCCTGAAGATTCCCTCCTTCTGTCCCTCCCATGACTTGTGCTGTCTTTCTTTCTCTCTCTAAAATAAATAAATAAATCCTTAAAAAAAAATTGTGGATTTAGCAGGTATATAAAAACAGTATCAATTATTCCTTAAAAATGATTCAAACTCCTGCTTTTATAATTTGTAATAGAAATTATAACTATTTATGAATTCAAATTTTTAAGAGCAGAAGAGAAATGAAGCCTATTCCTACAAATAATCCAAACCCATACAGAGACTCACTCTGCTATGTTGAGATAACCACAGGAAGCTGCTGCATGAAGGGGTGTCCAGCCCTCGTTGTCCTGCTGGTTTACATTGGCTCTGTTCTCCACCAGAAACTTCACCATGTCCAAATTTTCATCAATACAGGCCTGAAAAGAAAAGTCCAATCATTCACTGGACAAGTACTTACTGAGTTCTACTATGTGCCAGACACTCTCTGGGCATTGACAATACAACAGTTGTAATGATACATTAATTTCTATTTCTTGCATACTGATAAAGTGTCCAGAGAATGACTTCTAAGCTTTGTGATTTTATGCAAACCCCTGAATTGTCTGTATGTCTCAATATCTCAGCTGTGGGGGCACCTGGGTGGCTCAGTGGTTGAGTGTCCAACTCTTGGTTTTGGCTTAGGTCATAGTCTCGAGCTTATGGGATCGAACCCTGCATCGGGCTTTGTGCTCAGTGGGGAGTCTGCTGGAGATTCTCTCTCTCCCTTTCCCCTCACTCATGTGTGCACATACACGCACTCGCATGCACTCTCTAATAAATAATTAAGTTTTTTAAAACAAATCTCAGCTGTGAGATAGGTATAATGATACTTAATTTTATTTATAGTACTATTAGGATTAATTGTGAAAGTGATTTCTAAAGTACTATAAATGGGTGAGCTGTTTCATCATCATAATATAAAAGAGGACATGCTAGAAACCACTAATTTGCTTATGAATTTCAAAAGAAAACAATCACACAGAATCAAATGCAATTTTCTCAGTGGGAAGCTACAGTTGAAGATTCTAGGGTTGTCAAACAATCCCTGCTGTGGTGAGAAAGGATGAGGTGATCATTTCAAACTGAAGAAATGTACTTTCTTTTCATGTGTTTTTTGAATGGCTCCACACAATACGGCAAAGTATGTTTGTAGTTTGGATGGTTAGGGATCCTTAACTGCCCATCTCACAGCAACAATTAGGAGAAAGCAGAGGAGCTCTTTAAATAGAAACTTTAGGCTTACCATAAGCCTAAAAGAAACAGTAACAAATAGCAATGAGATCTGCAGACCAAAAGGCTGTCTTAACTTATCTATAGAATAAAAAGGAGGTAAAATGCCCACATTGATAAGGGCAATCATTATCAAGGCTTTGATTGTTCTAAAGCAGTTGGAATAATTCAGGACCTAGAAACAAATGAGACTCCTTTTTGAAAAAAAAAACTTGTCTTTAAATCCCTTCCTTGGGGCCTGGGGGTGTGTGTGGTGGGAGTTAAAACTTCAGCTGAGAAGCTATTTTCAGATCAAAATGATTTTCTCTAACAATATTAAGACATTATTTGCCCTTTTCACTGTGTTGACATTTGCACTAAGGATACATAAGGTATTATGGATAAAACTACCAGTGCCTTAATATGAATCAAGGCAGTAGCCTCAAAGGATAACCAGTACTCACTGTATTCTTCCCTACCACGTACTCGCAGTTTAAAACAAAACAAAACAGGGGCGCCTGGGTGGTCACAGTTTAAAACAAAACAAAACAGGGGCGCCTGCGTGGCTCAGTCGGTTAAGCGTCTGCCTTCGGCTCAGGTCATAATCCCAGGGTCCTGGGATCGAGCCCCGCACTGGGCTCCCTGCCCAGAGGAAAGCCTGCTTCTCTCTCCCACTCCCCGTGCTTGTGTTCCCTCTCTTGCTGTGTCTTGCAAACAAACAAATAAATAAAAATCTTTAAAAAACAAAACAAAACAGTTTTATTTAAGAATGACCTTGATGGGGGTGCCTGGGTGGCTCAGTCAGTTAAGTGTCTGCCTTTGGCTCAGGTCATGATCTCAAGGGTCCTGGGTTGGAGCCCCGCATCGGGCTCCCTACTCAGCAGGAAGTCTGCTTCTCCCTCTCCCTCTGCCCCTCCCCCCTGCTCCTGCTCTCTCTCTTTCTCACTTGCTCTCTCTCTATCTCACTTACTCTCTCTCTCTCTCCCTCTCAAATAAATAAACGAAATCTTTGTGAGAGACACAGAGAGCGCGCGAGTGAGCACAAGCAGGGGGAGCACAGGCAGAGGGAGAAGCAGGCTCCCTGCTGAGCAAGAAGTCTGATGCGGGGCTCGATCTCAGGACCCTGGGATCATGACCTGAGCCGAAGGCACAAGCTTAACCAACTGAGCCACCCAGGTGTCCCATAAAAATCTTAAAAAAATTTAAAAATGACCTTGTTGAAGCAGTAAAATATTATTAATTTTACTAAATCTCAATCCTTGGTTATAAGTCTTTTAAATATTATGTGTGACATAGGAGGTATACATAAAGCACTTCCGCTGTATCCCAAAGTATGATGGTTATCTCCAAGAAAAAAGCACTTGTGCCATCTATTGTGAGATGAACTAGGCACTTTTTCATGGAATGCTATTTTTACTCAAAAGAACTGACATGCAAATTATGGTTTAAGACTTGAAAATGGGGCGCCTGGGTGGCTCAGTTGGTTAAGTGACTGCCTTCAGCTCAGATCATGATCCTGGAGTCCCGGGATCAAGTCCTGCATCAGGCTCCTGCATCAGGCTCCCTGCTCAGCGGGGAGTCTGCTTCTCCCTCTGACCCTCTCCCTTCTCATGCTCTCTCTCTCTCATTCTCTCTCTCAAATAAATAAATAAAATCTTTAAAAAAAAAAAAAAGACTTGAAAATGACCAAGGTGAGTCTGTCACTTCAAAGAAAATAACTAGCATTTGTTGCCAGTGACAAAATTTGGCCATCCAAAAGAACTCGGAATTTTGGGAAACATACCACTACAATGAACTTGACAGCCTCTTAATACTTTTCTGATGAGATCAGTGGGACTATCCACAAATGTATAAGTAAATGCATTAACATTTAGAAAAATCTGCATAACTCAATGAACCCTTATTTTCCAAGTCCTAATGAAATACATGGTATAGATAATCATGCATGGGTAAAAGATTCATTCAAAGTATAAGTTAGACCACTCAATTTTGATGTCACAAAGTAAGAAAAATCCACTGACATGTTTCAGATTCTGCACTGCAACTAATATTTAAGAAACTCTTACTTGTTGGACTTTTAGTATAATATTCAAGAAGAGTATCCACAATTGTCTGTATAGGCTATTAAAATATTCTTCCCTTTTCCAAATTTATATATATATATATATATATATGGCTTAAGGAGTACATCTATTACTCAGAGAACTTAGAGGAACTTCCTCCAGAGATAAACCTCACATCAATTCTGCCTAGAAGCAAGGGCATGCATGAACAAAGACTGACTCAATTTGGATGAAAATTTAATTAGGTAACTCTGGTTACAAAAAGCATCTTTGTTCATTTTTCTCAAACCATTTGAAACTCTTTTTACAATTACTGAGATTAGCTAACATATCAGCCTAGATTTGATTTGATGCAATATAATATATTCCTCTAACTTGACCTTTGGAAGCCAGATGATTCTTACAGCCAAAATTCATAATGGTCTCTTTTTCAACAAGCAGCTCCAAAAATTACATTTCTTCTACTACGATGTTCTCTTAGGTTTACCAATTTCTATAAGCATTCCTCATTTACTCTTTATTTCTTTACCATGTAAAATATTTCATAACCATTATTATCACTAAATTTCAGATATATTGCATGTCTGCCAGTGTGCAATCCCCATAGGTAAGATTTGGCGAACTCATTGCAGAGTACCTTGCTAAAAATTGTTAATAAAGACCTTTTAGTGAAATGATGGAAGGCAATACTTTTTAAGAACGTACTAAAGTCTAAGGAGAAGAAAATGCTTTGCCCATGTAATAATAAACTCCTGTATCATGAAGATGAAATGTGCCATCTTAACCTGCGTTAAGCAGCTGGGCCAACTGCTTCATGCTCGGTTACAAAATTTCTTTGGCTCAACAGTCTAAAAACTTTAGCTCCAATGGCCAGGCCACCACCAGACTTTTGGAAGCCAAGGTTTTCAAAATCATTCTTTGTCCTTTGAAGATGAGAGCAGCCAAATCCCAGAGAGCCTAAAATAAGCCCAGTGAGTCCAGGTATCAAACAGGAGAAAACTTCTCTTTCCATGTCTCTTACTTCTCTCCCTTCCTTTTCTTAATCTCCTTCACCCTATCACCACTTCAGTTCTTTCCCTTTTCAGTTTTATATTTTTGTCTATGAATCTCAAATTCTTGATACAGTATTTTCAGTATTTTTAGACATTGTGAGGATGTTTGAGAACAAAAAACTAGCCTAATCTGCAATGTACTTTGGCAGATCATCAGTCTCCAAAGAATCATCTCAAAGAAAATAAAGTAGGTCAACAGTTAAATTATTCTCCATACCGTCCACAAAGTGAAGGACACTATATTGTTAAAAACATCAGCTTTGGGGGCGCCTGGGTGGCTCAGTTGTTAAGCGTCTGCCTTCCGCTGGGATCGAGCCCCACATCGGGCTCCCTGCTCAGTGGGAAGCCTGCTTCTCCTTCTCCCACTCCCCCTGCTTGTGTTCCCTCTCTCGATGTCTCTCTGTCAAATAAATAAATAAAATCTTAAAAAAACATCAGCTTTGAAGTCAGACAAACCCGGGATTGCATACCAGCTCTGCCAATATGTATAACCTGGAATGAAGTATGTAACCTGAGGATCAGTGAACTTATTCCTTTTTTTTTTTTTTAAGATTTCATTTATTTATTTGGGAGAGAGAGAGAGTGCGAGCATAAGCCAGGGGAAGAGGCAGAGGGAGAAGGAGAAGCAGACTCCCCTCTGAGCGGGGAGCCCAATGCGGGACTCGATCCCAGGACCCTGGGATCATGACCTGAGTTGAAGGCAGACGCTTAACCCACTGAGCCACCCAGGCGCCCCTAAATTTATTTTTAAGATTTTATTTGAGAAAGAACAAGAGCGATCACAGAGAGAGAGGGAGAAGAAAACTTCCTACTGAGCAGGGACCCCGTTGTAGGGCTTGATCCCAGGACCCTGAGATCATGACCTGAGTGGAAGGCAGACACTTAACCAACGAGCTGTCCAGGCACCCTCAGTGCACTCATCTATAGCATGAGAATACGACCTACCTCATAGGATTTTGTGAGGATTAAAGGAGCTAAACCCTGGCATTGTTGTTGTTTTAAAGCCACCAGTTCAACAAATAGCAGCTTCCCCAGGAAAGAGCACAAATTGTACTAACTCTTCACCCATCACTGCCCTCCCTCACCTCCAGGATCTTATAGGAGGAAGGCAGTTTGGTTAAAAAAAAAAGTCTTTGAACTATAAACATTTTAGAGCTTTTTATTAAGTCTGACTTCAAAAAATTCCCTCTCTAGTGTCCAGGATTCTGCAGGTTCCTAAATTCAGGAGCTATGTGAATAAAATAGTATGTACCATTGTTAAGCTGAAAGAGAATCATCCTCGGAGACAATCCACAGAGTTGTGCTCATGAAATATCTTGGAGTGACCATTCTCCATTCTTTTTGTTTCTATCTCCAGAAGAAGGAATATGACTAAAGCCATGAAGGCGAGACAAATAGTCACTGAAAACCTTCTCCAGTGAATAATGACTAAATTTAGATGCCCTTCTGCCCACTCCATTTGCAGCTGTGCTGCTGACTCATTCACGACTGAAGCATGGTGGATGAGCAGATTCGTCCATCTATAAAACCTTGTCCAGGGGCATGGACTCCCAACATGATGCCTCTACATAGAGCGATCATGAACCTTCCAGATAGATGAGTCTTTCCTTTCCTTGAATAGGCAAAGGATGCTAAAGAAGTTTCTGATGTTACTCATGACATCAATGGGAATATTCTTTGCATTTAATCCTATTCCTTCTGCTGTGGCTTATGTCATTTCCTTCTATGTTTCATTCCTGAGGATACACAGAACATTGCTAAAATAACAACTTCTCCTAAGCTCCTTAACAAAAGGAGATATTATTTAATTATTGGTCCAGAGAGATATTAGGAAAATTGCCACAGAATAATTTAAAACTTCCTAAAATCAGCATGTCACATTTCCTTGGCAATGATAAGCTATCTCCAAGGAAAAAGACTTGATTATACCAATAAAATGATAAAAGGGAACTATGATCTCTCTACTGTACCTAATATTCCTCTCTCTATATCAAAGACAAAAGTGGCTGATGGTTGATCGGTGCCAGAGTTAAATCTGGGAGTGCAGAGAAAGCCTTACAAAACAAAGCCTCCTCCATTCCCAAAATAGCCTGCAACTGTCACCACCACCAAGTGCTGCTGGCTCCAAGAGCTGACCTTGCTCTCGTGTCTCAGAATACTGCTAAAACTACCTGCCTTTGCCCCAGAACAACTCTCTTCCCCACAAAACTCAGCTCGAGATGCCAGGGCAGATGACACCTAGAAGCTGGGCTTTATGCTGCATACCAGCTGTGAGTTTGGACTTTTCAGCTCACACTTTTGATTTCAACAAATCATGCTGACCAACGTGTTGGGAGATGATGATGTTTGTAATATATCCCCATTCCATCCATTTCACTATTTTGTCCTTTAGCCTCCCAAAATTTATATAATTCAATAATAATAATAATTTACATATAAGGTATATAATTCAAAATTTATATAATCTCCCAAATTACATAATTTCAACTTTATGCTGGAAACCCTAAATGCTTGGAGATAAGACAAAGAGCATAATTTCTTTCACACAAACATTAATCAGCCAAACCCCACATTCCTGAATCACCTATATGAACATCTCAAAAGTCATCCCTAGCAAAGCTAGACTATAAATTCCACAAAGGCTAATGACAGACCTAGAAAACACCTACAGCAGCACCTGGCACACAAGAGGCCCTCAACAGATACTTGTTAAGTGGAAGAATAAATGCCCAAATGCATAGAAAGTCACATTTTCTGTACATTCAGTTGATTCTCAGATATCTAGAATCACCCAAAGACTTCTCTCTAAGCTGCCCAAGGTGATTCCATCAAAATCATACAGCACCTCCATGTATGGACTAGGCCCAGGCAAGGATGTTGTATATTGCTGCCTCCCACCCATTTTGTATTGTCCATGTGTCTCCTTTTCAATGGTGCAGTGTGTTGAATGGCTGCCCCCCAAAAGATATGTCCATGTCCTAGTCCCTGAAACCTGTGAATAAACCTTATTTTAACAAGAATAACCTGCCCAGGGGTCCCTGCAGATATAATTAAGGATGTTGAGATGACAAGATCAACTTATCAAAGCGGGCCCTAACTCCAATGACAAGTGTCCTTGTAAGAGCTAGAAAGAGGTCGCCTGGGTGGTATCGCCGGTTAAGCGTCTGACTCTTGGTTTTGGCTCAGGTCATGATCTCAGGGTTGTGGGATCGAGCCCCACATGGAGTCTGCTTAAGGATTCTCTCCCTTTCCCTCTGCCCCTCCCCTTGCTCAGTCTCTCTCTAAAAACAAACAAATAAATCTTTAAAAAAGAGAGAGAGAGAGGCAGGGGGAGATTTGAAACAGACCACAGAGGAGGAGGCAATGTGACCACAGAGGCAGAGACTGAGGTGACACAGCCACCAGTCAAGGAATGTTGATGGTCAGCAGAAACTGGAAGAGGCAAAGAACAAATATTCCTCTACAGCCTATAGAAGGAGTGCGGCCTTATCAACACCTGCATTTCAGGCTTCTAGCCTCCAGATAATACATTCTAACTTGTGCAATAATAAATTTCTGTTGTTTTAAGCCACCATGTTTATGGTAATTTATTATTGAAGCCACAGGAAAACACAATTGGCAGAAAACAGGAAATCAGAACCTGAAGAGTCTGCCACATCCTTATCCCTTGGTATTAATGAAAATCACAGCAGTGAGTCATCCTTTCTTTGCCAGATGAAAAATGGTTAAAACATTAATTATACCACTTTTTAAAACACAACTACATTTAACAGAAAGTTTTTGAAGGTTTTTTTTCTAGTAGTTAGCCCTAATAGCAAATGCCTTGAAAGACCTGCCCATGGTTCTCCCACTAGGTATTTTGCTGGAAGAACTCTGGCTGAGGACCGAAACTGAAACTAGGGTGGCAGGACTGACTGAGGAGTTTGCTGTGAAACCCAACATTTCAAAGCTCCAAGTCCCCCTGCTCCAATGAGGTAGCCTCAGCACAGAACAAGAATTTATGCCAGCAAATTAAAGGTGATAAAGGAGTCAGTAAATTTGGAAACGTCAACCATCAGCAGATCATCACTACGAGAAGGCTTTCACATATCAGTAGCTGAGATTGACTGATCCAACGCTTGAGTCAGTCCTTCCAAGTACCTGTCTCTCTGTTCTAATCATGATATAGTATAACTACTACTCAAGTGAAAATCATAATAGCATTCTGCTCCAACACGACAGATGACTCCGGCGACTGTCAGCCCTGTGTAAAAAACTCACAACCCCACTGGCATGGACAGTTTGGCTCCCAGATGGTGAGAACTATATCTGATTATGTACTCAGTGGTCAGACAGGCTCTGGACAACCCCCGACCTACAACAACCTTGTTGTAGCCTTTCGGGAGAGAGAGCCAAGAGAAAGAGCAGAAGTAAAGAATTTCCCATGGAGTGTCATACTGACTAAGATTTTGTTCTCAGTAAACTGGCATATTACCTGCAAGACTATAAACGTTTACAATTTGGGAACAGAAAACACCTTCCTTCAGTTAAGAGCAAGTATCATACTTGCTCTTGCATATCAAATATGTTCATTTTGAATTCTACTAAGGCCTCCTCTAAATGCCCCGAGCCCTTACCCTTCAAATAATGTTTCCTTCAACCTTCTCCACTCCCCATGCATTTATCCCCTTAAAAGAAGAAAAGCCCATTAAGTTGTCTTAAGGTATGACTTTGGCAAATTTTGTGCCATACAAGGCTATATACATTAGACCTACCTCTTGTTAGATCAAGGCAGGTTTTTAGAAAGTTGAGAAGAAAGAATAAAGGGCCCATCTTTTTAAAGCCCATGGTTATTCTTCAAACAGAACTTTTATAGTTCCAGTGTCCAAATCTCTGTTTCATGATTCAATGATAATCCTGATTTTGAGGAACAATAAACGAGGCCTACTAATAATGATAAAAATCCCAAGCATGAGTTTCTCTCAGATCAAGAGTGTACACAGCTGAGTCACTCGGACACTTGTATATAAATAAGAAACCCCTTCTTGAAGTTTTTTTCTTACAAACTCTGCACATAAGAGCTGAGGCACACTAATGGGATGATTCACCTTTAAAGACTTGATCAAAAGAGGTTCCTTGGAAAAAGCATGTTACAACAAAAATGTAAAAGAAGGAAAGAACATGGTAGCTAACACAATAAACACTAGGACTGGGTGCCCGGGTGGCTCAGTTGGTTGAGCGACTGCCTTCGGCTCAGGTCATGATCCTGGAGTCCCGGGATCGAGTCCCACATCGGGCTCCCTGCTGAACAGGGAGTCTGCTTCTCCCTCTGACCCTCCCCCCTCTCATGCTCTCTCTCTCTCTCATTCTCTCTCTCAAATAAATAAAATCTTTAAAAAAAAAAAGAAAAACACACTAAAAAAAATTTTTTTAAATAAAAAAATAAAACACTAGGACTTTTCATGTTACAGAGAAACTAGTCCCGGGAAAGTTAAATGACTTATTTAAGGTCACATATTCAGTTGCAGAAGTACCTAAGTGTTTTCTACCTACCAATTTAGAGGTATCCAAAATAGAGTTCATGGGCCAGTCTCCAGACACCACTTGGCCCATGGAACATTTTTAATACCTGATACTATCTTCCTAAAAATAACTTTGCTTTAGCATATATAGGGTAAACTGATATTAGTCTAACTCTCCAATAATTTCATATGAGGAATGTACCCAATTGGTTGATCTGAGTTGGTCACTCCTGGCTAGACTACATGCAAAACACAAAGATCCCATTAAAGTGCTTTGGTTACCACTCTGTTTATTAGCATGAGTCTGGATTAGAAACCTCCCTCATATCTTGGCTACCTATCTTAACCACAGCCCCCCAAGGTCTACGGTGCTGCCAACTTGGCATGTAGAGTAAACTGCTGTCCTGGGAGAGGGATTTTTCTATTTCACTCCAGATCACATCGTGCCCATAAACAAGTGTTTCATAAGCCGCGAGAGTACGGCCTGAAAGCTACGACATGGGCGATGATCCACAGCTGTCAAGTAAGCCTTGGGAAAAGAGGGCAGGCACTTCTGGGTCTGAGTTGGGTAAGGAGTAAAAGCCGCAAAAAAATTACAGGAAGACTGACTTCTCAGAAAGTATAAATCAGTACAGCAAATTTCATCCCTAAAAGGAGATATTAAAATAAGAGGTTACTCTTTTCCAAGCACATTTTCATCAAGAGTTTTATACGGGCAAAGCTAGTCATATGTGAGTCCCAATCACTTACTGGCATGTCTCCCCACATGCAGGGTCCTCTGTGGTAAAGAAAGCACCCCCACCCAGAACAGTATACTGGTTAAGAATGCAGACTATGGAAGAGACTTCCTGGGTTCAAATCCCAAGTCAACTAAATTTGTGTTCTTAAAACAAGTTATCTCTGTATGCTCCAGTTTCCTCATCTATAAAATCATCACACCAATTATGGTACCTACTTCATGGGGTTACAAATGAGCTAATGTACATAAAAATACTTAATGTACAGCATATAGTTAAATGCCACGTGTTGGCTGCTGCTAGTATTATTATTATTATTACTGCTCCCCACCCCCACCGCCCTCATCTCTAAGAGATAGCAAGAACACTCCTTTCCACACCAGAAAGGGCAAAAAATATATACTTAAAATAAATATAAATATAGCATAAACTCTCTGTAAGTTCTAGTAGATGTCAACAGACCACAGTCAGGTTTTGTTAAAAGACAAGGAAGTAAATCAGAAGGATCAGAGGAAAGGGAAAACAGTGAGCCAGGAGTGGAAGAATGACTCTTCTTCAGCTGGCAAAGGAAGTTCAGGGGCTGCATGCTGGGTTTTGCCCTAACAGTCCCTGGCTACAGAGGGGACCATCAAGTCTATTGTTAGCACAGGCAGAAAATCTGAGAACACAGATTTAAGTACCGGATCTGACACTGACTCACATTACCAAAGAACAGGTTAAGAATTTATCTTAGTAATACGTTCCTTGACTGTAAAGTGTCTTTCCATTTATTCATGTAACAAACATTTACTGAGGCCTATACTCTGCCAGACATAATCCTTAGGAGAAGATGCAGGAATCAAAAATGAATAAGGCTTTACCATTTTGTGGTAGAAAGAGATATGTAAATGATACATGTAACAGAAATCATACTCTAATATAAAATGAGTGATATGTACAAAGTATTATAATACAGAGTAAGAAGTCACTAACTTTGGGGGTAACAGGGAATACTTTGCAGAATGGATATTATTCACTTGAGTTATAAAAGAGAAGGAGTTAGCCAGTTTAAAAAGCAGGGATGAAAATAACATAACATAACATAACATAACATAAAATAAAATAAAATAAAATAAAAAGCAGAGATAAAGAACATCAGAAGCAAAGGGAAGAGTAATACAAAGGTCTGGAGAAAAGGAAAAAAAAAAGAAAGTCTTTTGGAATGGTGAGAAGTTTGGCATTTTGTACTCAGATGGGGATGGGAGCACACATGAAAATCTGAACAGGGCTTCATTTGCCATACTGAAGAATCTGAATTTTACCCTACAGGTTAACGGGAAATGGAAGGAAGAGAGGCTGGTAGGATAGGTTGGCAGCAATGAAGGTCCCTGTATCTCATGATAGAGAGTTTAACCTTCATCCTGAAGGCAACAGGGAGGTACTGAGCCTTTTAAACCAGGGAGTGACATTACCAGAATTGTATCTTAAGAACAGTAACTGTAGTGGGAATATGAAGATTGAACTGCTGGCAGGAAAAATTCACAACAGAGACAACCACTGAGAAAACTATAATCAAGGCTAGAGAGGATGAGGTCTTCAAGTAAGGTCCTGGCAGTGGAGGCATGGAGGAGGGGATGGATTTGAGAAGCATCCCTGAGGTAGAAGGGACAGCACAGCTGATTAGAATGCCCACGGTGAAAAAGGATAACACAGAGACTGTTAAGAGCTTAGGACCCTTGGTAGCCTGCGACACCACCATCACGTAGCCAGAACAGGGAATATAAGGAAGTCTTAGAAGTCTTTTCTGTTGCTGATTCCTACCTAGTGCTCATTTCTGTTCAAGCCTAAGTGACTTATATCCAGGAACTACATCTGAGCAGCAAGCTAGCATGTACTACTCACTGCCCTTTCCCTATTAAATAATCCTAAAGTGAGCCCAGGGAAATTGAAGCCAACCAGCCCAATCTCACAGCTGTTCCCAGCCCCACAGCAAAGCCCCGGTTGGGTCAGTGTCATGAATACGGCGGCACGGCCCTGGCAAAGCATTATCGTACAGCAGCCCACAGAGCAGGGGAATTGAGGTTATGGCAGAAGGTCTCCGCTACCGCTGAGGTCTCTTCAAAGTCACATGTTAGTGGTAACAATGGTGACTTTACAATTCAAGCGGACACCTCCAATTTTTCCTCTAAAATTAAAATCTTTGGGATAGAAAAATGGTAAATTAAAAGCCTTTTCTTTGGCCCGTGTGGCATTTTAAAAATAAAGATTTTTCACATTAAAAAATTCCACATTTGAGATTTTTTAAAAATTAGAATATCTGGCAATGCAAAGTAACAATTAGAGTTGAGTGGCAGTTGTCTTCTCTAGGCAGAGCATGAGTACCTGATGCCCCATGCCCCACCATCCTCTACTGTTTTATACTTAGCCTACTTTATTAAGTTATATTACCTGCCTATCCTTTTTAGGCATTTTCTCCAAATATTTTATTATGAAAATGTTCAAACATAGAAAAGTTGAAAGAATTTCACAGTGAATACCCATTTACCTTCACATGGCCTGTAGTCCACCATTAACACTGTGCTACACTTAATCACATGTCCATCCCTTCATTCATCTCATTTCAGATATTCATAATAATTTCCCCAAACATGTCACATGCATATTAGCAAGAGTTCAACACTTGTTTAGAGTATTATTTTTCTTTTGAAGTAAAATTTACATATAGTGAAAAGCACAGATCGTCAGTACACATTTAGTGAGTTTCGACAAATATACACACTTGTGTTATTCATCGCTCTAGGCATTTCAGCATCCCTGAGGCATCTGACCCCTGGGACAGAGAAATGTTTTTCTACATTGCTCTGACCTCAGCACTGTCAGTGGCTAAGAAAATACTGGCTATCAGTGGAAACATAGTTGACCTCTCTTAAGGTACCATCTTGTTTCTGACGCACCTTAACAGACCAAATCTGGGTATAATCAATTTTGCTAATAAAATCAATTCACTACTTGGGCTGAAAGAGAAGACTCTGGTGGTTAAGACTTTGAAAATCTGAATAACTTATTTTTTCCTGAAGGCATCAAGCTCAATAATATAAGAAACATGGCCTATAGTTCAACCCTCAGACTGCTATGTCCTAGAGGTAGGAGAGTGCGATGAATAATAAAAAGCAATAGGGTGCCTGGGTGGCTCAGTTGGTTAAGCAACTGCCTTCGGCTCAGGTCATGATCCTGGAGTTCCAGGATCAAGTCCCGCATCGGGCTCCCTGTTCAGCAGGGAGTCTGTTTCTCCCTCTAACCCTCCCTCCTCTCATGTGCTCTCTCTCTCTCAAATAAATAAATAAAATCTTTAAAAAAAATAAAAAGCAATAGATAACACAAACATCCCTTGAGGTCACACATAAGAGTTAGACTTCACTCTCCCTGACTAGCTTGGTGGTAGTGCCGAGGTAACCAGGAAAGTTCCTTTATTTAAGAGGCAGCATTCCTAAGCTCAGAAAAGATCAGGAACAGCAAAAAAGCAGAAACCTCAAGCTCCAAAGGCAGAATAATGGACAAGTGAAAACCTAAAAAAAAAAAAAAGACTCAAAATTTACTGTTAAGTCAAAGACTTTCCACATAGCCCACCAATGCAATGGCATCCTTTATGGAAAGGAGAATGAGAAATGCCCCTGTCTCCTTTGATGGTAAGTGCTTACTTATCTGAAATCAAATACAAGCCTCCTGGAGCACTTCACGGGCAGTGTGCTCAGAATAAGTCGAACCTTGCCAAGAAGAGAATTTCAGACACTGTTGCAGAGGTGCTGAAGGTTAAGGAAAGAGTGTGTGTTACCTTGCTCTTTCAATCTATCTCAACTGTCTCATTTACGGAGTGGCCCTGAGCCCAAGCTCTGAGCAACTGTATATCTAGGACAGAGGTAGAGGGCAAATTTCAGAACAGAGTGCGGGGTATTATAAGACACTGTACAGGCAAAAGAGTCTAACTTCAGTGTCACAGCCCATCCCAATCTTCCCACAACTAGGTTTCCTAGCTGTAAGATAGAAAGCAACAAACTTAACCTTCCTTTTATTCAGGGTTGATGTGAGGACACATGAGATAACAAATATGAAAATAGATTTTTAAAAAGATAAGTAGTACATAAATCCAACTATTGCTATTAACACACACTCTTTGTTATTTTAGCAAACAAAATATACTATGAGACAATCTAGTGAATTGTTTTAGAGCAAAGGTCGACAAACTTTCTCTATAAGTCAGAGAGTAAGTATTTTAGGCTTTGCAGGTCATACAGTCTCTTGCAAATACTCAACTCTGCCAACCGTAGTGTGAAAGCAGCCATCACAAACCAATGAGTGTAGCTGTGTTTCAAGAAAATTTTATGGATACTGAAATTTGAATTTCATATAAGTCTCCATGTCACAGAATATTATTCTTCTTTTGCTTTTTGCAACTAATTAAAAATGCAAAAACCATTTTTAGCTTGTAGACTGTACAAAACCAGGCAGTGGGCTGAATCTGGCTTGTGGGCTATAGTTTGCCAACACCCAGTTTAGAGCACTGGCCAAAAAATGTGAGTTCAAATGCTAGCTGTGAAACTGAACGGCTATAAGACCATAGGTAAGTTACTTAACTTCTCTCTGCCTCGGTTACCTCATCTTTAAAATGGGAATAACAATAATAGTTTCCTTAGAGTGTCTTATGAGGACTACATGACTTACTATGTGTACATGTTAAGTATGTGACTGGCAGTGTGACCACTCACACATATTGCTACTCGCTGTCACCCACCATTCCCAGAACAATTCTCCGACATACCATACTTTCATATGTCTCTACACATTTATACATGCCATCTCCTAAGCCTGGACCATACTTCCCTGCTTAGAGCTTCTCTGTGGTCTCAAAGACTTAGTTTAAACATTACCTCCTCTATAAAGTCTGCCTTGACGGTCCTTCTCATGCTAGCAGAGTCAGTCACCACCACCTGTGTTCCTGAGGGCCTATTACAGTGCATTGCATTCTACTGTACTTACCTTTGTCAACTTACCAACCAGACTATGAACTCCGTCTATGCAGAGTATGACTTACTAATTGTATCCCCAGGGCCCAGAATAGTGCTGAACACACAGAAAGCATTCAGTATATATTTGCTTAATGGTATTATTAACAATATAGAACAGAACCTACTACATTAAGTGTAACTAGGATAGAAATCTCCTAGTTATATGACAAACATGTAACTATAAATATGAAAATAATTTCAAATATCCTATTTTTAGCATAATCAATCATGTAAATATTCATCCCGACGCACACCCAGTAAGCAACCAGTTTGTCCTGGCACGGTTAGCTGGCAGCAGACATCTCAGAATCCACACAGTGAAAATCACAATACTAGCTTTTAGTGATACAAAAGTCCATCTCCCACCTCAATGTATACAAAATAACCTGTGTTTGGTAGTGGGTGAAGGAGGGAACTAAATGGTGAAATTTGAAATTTCCACCAACAAACACTGCATATGTCAAGAGGTAAGGAGTTAACAGAATAGGAGCCCTTTTCTGATCCTGCCCTTAAATTCTTAAGGAAATACTCAATAATCAAAAGGCTTCACCAAGGCCACTGAAAGAGGTATGTTTTCTCAGCCAGTTAGGATCCTCACTCAAACGGAGTTACTTGAGCAACCCAAAGCACCACCCTTCCCACTCTCAGCCTGCCAGTGGTGTTCTGCCACTCTGTTTAGACCTCTGCCAGGCAAGCTATGATACTGTGCCCAGTTGATTCTGTGCCAGACACAACATTCCCTCTGACAGAAGATTCCTTGTGTCTGGTAATCCCGGGCTAACCAGTATACTTGGCATACTACCTCTTAAAAATCAAAGCTGTTTTGAAAGAACAGGTTAGAAGGGCAGGGGACTTCAAAGTAACTAGTGAACATTTCCTGAAAGGTAGTTTAATGTCATCAAAATCAATCAAATGCTATTAACAACCATGAAGAGGGTCCAGTGAGGACTCCGATCACAGCCTACCAGGTGACACTAACATGACATAACATGAAGTAGAAACTTCATTTTCTACTTTGTCACATTTGTAAAACCCCAGCTGGTTGCTGTGGAAATGACATCATAACTGGTCTTCCCTTGGGTTTCTGTTTTTGCTTTCTGGGGTGTAGGTGTGTGTGTGTGTGTGTGTGTGTGTGTGTGTGTGTGTGTGAGATGCACTGGCTGAGAATTCTCAGTTTCTGGGGTGTAGGTGTGTGTGTGTATGTGTGTGTGATGCACTGGCTGAGAATTCTGTGTGTGTGTGTGTGTGTGTGTGTGTGTGATGCACTGGCTGAGAATTCTGTGTGTGTGTGTGTGTGTGTGTGTGTGAGATGCACTGGCTGAGAATTCTCAGTTTCTGGGGTGTAGGTGTGTGTGTGTATGTGTGTGTGATGCACTGGCTGAGAATTCTGTGTGTGTGTGTGTGTGTGTGTGTGATGCACTGGCTGAGAATTCTGTGTGTGTGTGTGTGTGTGTGTGTGTGTGAGATGCACTGGCTGAGAATTCTCAGTTTCTGGGGTGTAGGTGTGTGTGTGTATGTGTGTGTGATGCACTGGCTGAGAATTCTGTGTGTGTGTGTGTGTGTGTGTGTGTGTGTGTGTGTGATGCACTGGCTGAGAATTCTCAGTTTCTGGGTGTAGGTGTGTGTGTGTGTGTGTGTGATGCATTGGCTGAGAATTCTGTGTGTGTGTGTGTGTGTGTGTGTGTGTGTGAGATGCACTGGCTGAGAATTCTCAGTTTCTCCAGAAGTCTCTTTCACTGGCTGAGAATTCTGTGTGTGTGTGTGTGTGTGTGTGTGTGTGAGTGAGATGCACTGGCTGAGAATTCTCAGTTTCTCCAGAAGTCTCTTTCCCTCTTCTAGGCCATGAGATCACACACTATGAGAATATGCCAAATTTAAGGAACAGAAAATTCAACATATAAAAGATACTTGTATTAGGAAGATGCTGAATTTTTGTCTTTGTCATTGTTATTACTTTTACTACTATCATCCTCACCCTCACCATCATCATTTCCTTCAGTGCCTGGAAATGGCTTCATGTATAGCGTTTGAACACTGCTGAATCTGGACACTCTCATGATTGCTAATTCATAGCACAATACTAGATACATCATATCAACAACTTTTTATTCCAATACTGTGATAACGCTGATCAGTAGGATTACGTTTTATTTTATTTTAGGGCCAGATTAATTTCAATGAAATAATAAAATATAAGTAAATTATAATGCTGTTCTTTCTTCCAATATACTCAAATTTTAAATATATTCCCATGGGTCTTCCCAGAAGTCCTCCAAGGAAGGGAAAGATTGGTGAATAATGATAATAATCTTGATAGCAGCCAATGTTTTTTGAGGACTATTTGAAGCTGGACCTGTGAACAAGATATGGAAAGAGAGTGGAGTGAGAAGACCTAGCACCAAGATTTGAAAATTCTAACATTTAAAAACCATGTAGAGAAGAATGTGCAAACAAGGAAGATGCAACAAGAGAAGAAGGAGGGGGGGAGCCAAGAAAAATTTATCATGAAAGTCTTAGGATAAAAAGGTGAGAGAGAAGGAGAGAATGGTTTATGTTGCTGAGAGTCAAGTAAGATGAAAAATGGAAATGTCAGAATTAGCAATCTGAAGGTCACTGATGATCTTAGCAAGAAGTGTTTCAATGCAGCAATGAGACGAAGTTGAGATAGGAAGGGAATAAAGAGTGAGGGGAAAGGAAAGCAAAGGTAAGTCTTGAAAAATATGGCTAAGAAAGGGAGGAAAACGGCAGGATGATACCGAGAGGCCAGGGAGGGGTCCTGGGAATTTTGTTATTCCAAGATGGAAAAGATCTGAGCATGTTTAATGACACCTGGAAGAGTCCAAATAAAAGGAAAAGCTTGAGGAGAGAAACTGAACAGTGTCTGGTTGCAGAAGAAGAGTTCCAAAACAAAGATGGGAGTGTTAGCATTAGATGTGAAGAACACCTCTGCTACTGCACCAGGAGGGAAGGAAAAAAGAGTGTTTCTGACTAAGGCAGAGTGGTCTGTAGATGAAAAGTTAAAGAATTCTAATTTCTCTGTTTCCTATCTTATCTGTGAAATAGTATTAATAATCATAATAGTAATGAAGGTGGTGGTAGGAGTAATAATAGTAATAGCGTTTATTATATTGAATACTAATATTTAATAAATACATATTAATTATATAAGTGACAGAATGTTATTTATAGATTAATTTATTGTTATTTATAGAATTATTAGAATGTGATTAATATGATTAACAAATATAACAATAATAATAATATTAACCAGCTAGTACTGTTGAGTACTATGGGTTAAGCACTGTGTTATACATTAATTTAATCCCCCTAGCAACCTTTAAGAAGGATATTTTTATTTTCACTCTTAAAAGGTTGGAGAGCCTGGGTGGCTCAGTCCATTAGGTGTCTGCCTTTGGCCCAGCTCATGATCCCAGGGTCCTGAGCAGGAAGCCTGCTTCTCCCTCTCCTGCCCCCCTGCTTGCATTCTCTCTCTCTCAAATAAGTAAACAAAATCTTTAAATAAATAAATGGTTAAGTAGTTTGTCCAAGGTCACATGGCTAAAAACTAAGCCAGCGTTCAAACCCATCAGTCTGGCTCCAGAGCCTACACTATGAACTACTTTAGTATACCAACTCTCAACTTAGACCTTGAGGGTCACCAGACTTTTAACAAGTCTCATGTTAAAGCTCTTTAAAGAGCTTTTTTTGGTGCAGTGATGGAGACAAAAACCAGATCAGAGATTCTGTGGAGTGGTAGGAGGTAACATCATCTGCTGACAAAAAAGGAGGAAATTGGGTGGTCAGAAGGGTGGGGAGAGTAAAGAAGTGGAGAATGATCTTTTCAAGGAAAGAAGTAGTGAGTTGAGATATAATGGAGTTTCCAGACAATGGGAAGATCTATTTAAATTTGGTGACCATGAATGTAAAGTGGTAAAAAATCCGCACTATTTTGTGATTTTTAGCCACTTGGGTGTAACCACAGAGGAATCAGAATTGGGTTCATCAAGGGTTAGAACTCTGTCTGAAAAGTTCAAAAATTTCAGAGAGGTAAAGAAGTTTAAGGGTTTAATTTAGTAACAGGGAAACTGTTATTGAAGTGCACACAGAATCTAAGCAAGATAATAAGGGGGGGTGCCTAGGTGGTGCAGTCAGTTGAGTGTCAGACTCTTGGTTTCGGCTCGGGTCGTGATCTAGGGTAATAGGATCGAGTCTGGGCAGGCTCCATGCTCAGAGTGGAGTCGGCCTGAGATTCTCTCTCCCTCTGCATTCCCCACCTGCTCTCTCACACTCACTTGCTCTCTCTCTCTCTCAAATAAATAAATAAGGGGTGCCTGGGTGGCTCAGTCAGTTAAGCATCTGACTCTTGGTTTCGGCTCAGGTCATGATCTCAGGGTCGTGGGATCCAGCCCTTTTCGGGCTCTCCGCTCAGCATGGAGTCTGCTTGTGATTCTCTCTCTCTCCCTCTGCCCCTCCCCCCTGCTCATGCTCTCCCTAAATAAATAAATAAATAAAAATAATTAAAAATAAATCTTTTTAAAAAAGATAATAAGGGAAGCAGATAAATTAGGAAGAAAGGGGATGGGGAGAAGAACTAGAGGTCCCAATAAGAATTTGGTTACAATGGGAGTAGGGACTGAACTAGTAATTACATGTTACCTTCAAAAAGCCAGATGCTTTGAGAAGTAGCTCTAGGTGAAAACTGTCATAGATGTGACTGTGGAAGTGAGTGACAGAGCAGGATGGAGGGAGAAGTCACCCAAAAGGAGGAAGTTAAACTAAGAGGCCAAAGTGTTGGATGCTCTGATAGTAATGAGACAGAGGAAGTTGTGAGTTGTCGTTGAAGAATGAGAAAGAAGGTGGCCTAGCCAAATGGCATGCAAATCAAAGGAGCAGAAGGTATTTTATTTTTATAAGAGGGTACGGAAAGTAATGCTCAGGAAGTGATAACGGTGAACATGGATATTAATCCTACTTCCTGATACTGAGTTACATGAGATATATGAGAATAAAACCACTCAAGAGGGCTTAAGTCTATGATCGTAACTTGACTAATGCTCTAGGGTTCCTAGCTGCCAGTCCAAGGTTCTATCCACTGCCAGATTAGACTGCAGCCTTTTTCTTCAAAATGATTTAAATAATTTTTTTAAGTAACACAAGAGTATATTTTTACTGTAAGAGTAAAAAAAATGAAAAGTAGCTATGTACAGTTTGGTATATATCCTTCTAAAATGTTTTCAAAACACATACTCATACAGGGACACATTTTTATATATTATTTAGAATTTTTAAAAGCATAGAGACATACGTATTAACTGCATTTTTCTTTCTATTCACAAATTTTTATAGACTTTCCATGTTAGTGGAGGTCATGAAGTCTACCTTTTGTTTATAACTGTAAAAGATTTCCAAACTATGAACATATAATTTATTTAATCATTCATTCTCCGGTTTATCTAAGTTTATATAAACTTAGAGTTTTTTTCCTAATGTTTTTATTACATAAACAAAGAATTAAATAGTATTTCTGGGGGCGCCTGGGTGGCTTAGTCAGTTCAGGGTCTGCCTTCAGCTCAGGTCATGATCCCAGGGTTCTGGGATCAAGGCTCGCATAGGGCTCCCTGCTCATCAGGGAGCTTGCTTCTTCCTCTCCCTCTACTGCTCCCCCTGTTTGTGGTCTCTCACTCTCTTTGTCAAATAAATAAATAAAATCTTTAAAAAAAAATATTTCCTTACAAACATCCTTCTGCACATGTTCCAGGAGAAGGAAAGAAATACAACTTGGGGGGTCAAATAATTTGCATTTGTTTTTATAAATTCTTCCAAACTGCCTTCGGAAAAGGATTTACCCACTTACAAGACAGTGTAATAAGAGTGCCCAGTTTCTCAATTCCATACCAATATCCACACTTGACAGAACCAATATAAAAATTTCTATTAAAGTGCTGAACAAAAATAATCAGTATTTCAATTTGCATTTTGCTGATTAATAATAAAAGTGGGAAGTTTCTCATTTTTTTAAATTTTAAAACAGCATTATTAAGATATAATTCACATACCATACAATTCACCCATTTAAAGTATGTAATTCAATGGTATGCTTACTTTTCTGTGTGTGTGTGTGGTTTTTGTTTGTTTCTGCTTTTTAGTATAGCCAGAGATAAGTGAATCAAACTATCATCACAGTCAATTTTTAGAAAAACTTATCACCTCAAATTTACTATTCAGGATTACCCTATTATCAGGTTAAACTTCTACTGCATCTAGAAAGCAGTCTTCTCACCCAGTAGAATCTGACCTAGATGATCACAATAGTCAAATACGAAGGGATAGGTAGAAAGGCATTGATATTTAGAGTTTGTTTTTAAAGTGTAATCACTGACCTGTTCCCCCCTCTCCCAAATCGCTAAAGAATTCTTTTCTACCCATAAGGGAATCAGAAAAAATTCTTGTACCACTGAAAGATATAAAATTAAGCCAGGTTTTGGGGCACCTGGGTGGCTCAGTTGTTCAGCATCTGCCTTCGGCTCAGGTCATGATCCCAGGGTCCTGGGATCGAGCCCCGCATCAGGCTCCCTGCTCAGCGGGAAGCCTGCTTCTCCCTCTCCCACTCCCCCTGCTTGTGTTCCCTCTCTCGCTGTCTCTCTCTGTCAAATAAATAAATAAATAAATAAAATGTTTTAAAAAAAAAATTAAGCCAGGTTTTAAAAGCAGCCAAACAGGGGCACCTGGGTGGCTCAGTCGGTTAATCAGTGGCCTTCAGCTCAGGTCATGATCCCAGGGTTCTGAGATCGAGCCCTGCATTGGGCTCCCTGCTCCGCTGAGAGCCTTCTTCTCCCTCTCCCTCTGCCTGCCACTCTGCCTACTTGTGCTCTCTCTCTGTCAAATAAATAAAAACCTTAAAAAAAAAAAAAATAAAAAGCAGCCAAATAGCCAGCACTTTAAGCCGTCTTTTTTGTGATACAGCTATCTACTTATCAACTTCTGAGATTAATTCAAATAAACCTTAAGTAGGGGCGCCTGGGTGGCTCAGGTGGTTAAGCGACTGCCTTCAGCTCAGGTCATGATCCTGGAGTCCCGGGATCGAGTCCCACATCGGGCTCCCTGCTCAGCAGGGAGTCTGCTTCTCCCTCTGACCCTCTTCCCTCTTGTGCTCTCTATCTCTCATTCTCTTTCTCTCAAATAAATAAATAAAATCTTTAAAAAAAAACAAAAACAAATAAACCTTAAGTAGCAGTACACCAACACAGACCTCATTCCCTAGGCTTGTAAAGTGCCAAAGTCTCTACTTAATTAAGAATTAAACAACAGGGGCTCCTGGGTGGCTCTGTCGCTGAACGTCTGCCTTCAGCTCAGGTCATGATCCCAGGGTCCTGGGATCAAGCCCCGCATCACACTCCATGCTCCGCGGGAAGCCTGCTTCTCCCTCTCCCACTCCCCCTGCTTGTGTTCCTGCTCTCGCTGTGTCTCTGTCAAATAAATAAATAAAATCTTAAAAAAAAAAGAATTAAACAACAATGATCCCTTTATCCTTTTGAGACCAAGTTTCACCTTTCTTGCTTTGCAGAATTTTTAAAAAAATCAATGAAACATCCTACATACCTAGTATTAGCCCATCCTAATTCCCAGAACACCAACTAATCTTGTTAGTATCCCAGACTGGCAGAGTTCCCCAATTTAAGACTGAATGGTAGAAATCAAGGGCTTAAAGTAATTTAATATATCTGTTTTCAAAGGCTATGGGAAAGGCCAAGAGCAAAGTTATTTTTCCAGGTTAGCCTAGAGAGCACTGGAAAGACCAGAGTAAGCACCAGAAGGCTTTCGGACACAAAATTAACAACTGCATGCAAACATGATCATTAACTATACCTTCTTAGACAATAGAGTTGAGTTTGGATTGGCACTGAATGTGTTCTAAAACCTTTTTTTGCCCTGACTCTTATTTCACGTCTTCATTCCTGTTTTGGAGAGGGAGAGAGGAGATAAGGACAGAGGGAGAGGGAGAGAAAAATCTTAAGCGGGCTCCACCCCCAGCACAGGCCCAACGCGGAGCTTGACATGGAGCCAATGCAGGGCTTGATCTCACTCACAACCCTGAGATCGTGACCCCAGCCGAAATCAAGAGTCGGACACTTACGAATGAGCCTCCCAGGCACCCCACATCTTCATTCCTTTTTGTAAAAGAATAGGATGCCATGAAAAGTTGTGTAATTCCATTCTTCCAATTGCAATTTGGCAAAGTCCTTAGGCAAAGATATGCCTAAATATGTTCTCATAAAACAGTCCTCACTGGTATATTACAAAAAGCAAGTAGCAGTAAGAAAAATATATCACCCTTAAAAAAAACAACCAAACAAACAAACAAAAAAACTTTGTCAAACAACAGCACTTATGCTGATTCTCAATTATTCAGTGCCTTAAATATGCCAAAAATCAAAGAAAGTCAACAGATCATATAAATACACAGGAACCTATTATAAGTACTCAGACTTAGATGTACATTTCTGAAGTTTGCCATTCTTAACGTTGCAGATCTTATCACCACAGTGTTTTCCCTACTGCAAATATCCCCCTTCCCCTATAACCATATTCCCTTCCCACCTTGCAATAATCCTTTTTAATAAAGACTCTCCTTACTGGGAGGAAAAAAAAAGTTCTTGGAATAATCATAATTATTTAAACCATAACACTAACCAGAGGGAAAGTTGGCAATTATTATATGACTGAAATAGAAAACACATCTAAAGGATCTAAGTGTCTTTTTCCATGTGTTCAGCCAGAATTTTGCCATTAAAAAAACAATCTAGGGGCTCCTAGCTGGGTCATTCAGTAGAGCATGTGATTCTTGATATCGGGATTGTGAGTTCAAGCCCCACATTGGGTGTAGAGATTACTTAAAAATAAAATCTTTAAAAAAAAATATCAAGTACAACATAAAAAGTTTCTACTATAAAGAAACCACAGGGGGGGAAAGCTGCTGCTGCATGAAGCAGAAACTGGCGGGATAGAGGACACAGTGGAAAAAGATGTATAGCGTCTAGATAATACATAAACTAAATAATCCAAATATGATTTGTTGAGATGTAGTTGTCTGATGCTAAGGAAGGTTTTCAGTAACAGAGCTGTCCAATCTCTCCCTGATTTCATAAACTTTGTATGATGTTAATCATGCACAAACACCAAATATCAAGCAATATGCTACTTGGGCCTTAATATTTTACAGCTAATCACTAAGAAATCTGTAGCAATAGTCAATAGGCATTTACCAAGAGCATCACACTGTTGGCACTGTCTGAAAATAGTAAGCAATTGATTTGAGCATATCAGTTTTGACCTGCTAAGTCAATGATATAAAAAATCTGACAAAATGAGAAGGTGGAGCTATAGGAACTTTCATACACAGTTGGAGGCAATGTAAATTGGTATAGCCAAGAACGTGGAACAGCACTATCTGGTAAAGATGCACAAACATTTGATCCTTCATATAACCTTTAGAAAAACTGTTAACACATTTATACATGGAACCATGAACAGGAATGCTCACAGTAGCATGAGTTGTTTTTATAATATCTTCACTGAGATGTAATTTACATACCATAAAACTCACTCTTTTAAAGTATACAATTCAGCAGTTTTTAGTGTATTCACAGAATTGTGCAACCATCACCAGCATCTAATTTCAGGACATTTCATTCCCCAGAAAGAAACTCCACATCCACTAGTCAACACTCCCATTCTTCCCTGAGTCTAGTCCTTGGCACCCACTAACCTACTTTCTGTCTCTTTGCCTATTCTAGGCAGTTCATACAAATGGAAACAATACACAGTCTTTTGCATCTGGTTTCTTTCACTTAGTATAATGCTTTCATGGTTCACCCACACTATAGCATATATTGGAACTTCACTCCTTTTTATGGCCAATCATACTCCATTGTATGGATATACCACCTTTTGTTTATCTATTCATCGGTTGATGGACATTTGAGTTTTTTCCACTTTCCGGTTATTAGGAATAATGCTGCTATAAACATTCATGTACCAGTTTTTGTGTGGACATATGGGGTAACTTCGCATTTAACATTTTGGGGAACTACCAAGACTGTTTTCCAAGGTGGCTATGCCACTTTATAATCCCAGAAGCAATGTATGAGGTTCCAATTTCTTCATATTGTCACCAATATTTGTTAATGTCCATTCTTTTTATTAAAACCACCCAAGTGGTAGGAAGTACTATCTCTTTGTGGTTTTGATTTTCATTTCAACATTATGTTTTAATAGCAAAACTAACATTATCATTCTAAAAACACTGTAAATATCCATCAACAGAAGATAATAAACTTTAGTACAATCATATACTGGGCTACCATATGACAATGTGAAAATGAATAACTGTCGCATGTATCAATGTAAAAATGAATAAACTAGTGCTATGTATATCAACACAAATAAATCTTACAAATATAATATTAAATTGTAGAGAGCACATAGCAAAAGGATATGTAGAATATGATGCCATTTACATAATGTTAAAAACATGTAAAACAACATACATTATTTGGGAATACATTCATATGAGGTAAAAATATAAAGATATGTTCAACTGTATTGCTAATAGTCTTCTTTTTTTAAGCTAGTTGGCAGCTACACGGGTATTTGTTATATCATTCTCTGCAAGGTTTGAAAGAGCTTATTAAAAATAATAAGTCATGGGGCACCTGAGTGGCTCAGTCACTAAGCGTCTGCCTTTGGCTCAAGTCATGATCCCAGGGTCCTGGGGATCGAGTCCCACATCAGGCTCCCTGCTCGGTGGGAAGCCTGCTTCTTCCACTCACATTCCCCCTGCTTGTGTTCCCTCTCTCGCTGTCTCTCTCTCTGTCAAATTAATAAATAAAATCTTAAAAAATAATAAAAATAATAAGTCAATGAGAGAAAAGGTCTAGCCATCACATCTGGCCCTTCTGTGTGCTTTACACTGCTAGCAAGTATACAACCAAAGTTAAAGGCTGGGAAACAACTCAACAGTTAGATGGCATCTCATAAGACTTCTCAGTTTAAATCTGAATTTAAATCTGAATAAGGTCTATGAATTGTACCAATGTCCACTTCCTGGTTTTGATAATATACTACAGTTATCTAAGATGTTACTAGTGGGAGAAAACTGGTTGAAGGATTAACAGGACCTCTCTGTATAAGTTTCTATGAATCTACAATTATTTCAAAATAAAAGGGTTAAAAAAAAATTCCTGGGATCTAACATGGACTACTGAGACAATAATTGGCCTACCTCTCTCTGAGCTCTGCATGAGACTCCTTTATCCAGACATTTTCAGTTCCAGTTGTTGGCTTACAGATCCCCCACTTCCTTTGTTTCTCCTCCTAACTTGCCACTGTCCTAATAATTTTGGCCTTTAAACTACTTACTAGTCCATGAGAGGGTGAAGAGAGGCAAAATTCTAATAATTTTACTATGCTACATTTTAACAGACACCATGAAGGAGGGGTTTAGAATTACTAGATTTCCTTTTCTTACACTATTCCCAGAAACCAGAGAAAATGTAGTACTAACTTTCCTACTTGAAAGGAGTCTTTGAGCTGGTCCAAAAACACAAAGTAGGATATGCTGGCAGTTAGATGCAATCCCCTATTAGCTTAGGAAAAACAGTAACGGAAATTCACAAGTCATAACTGAAAGCCAAGACAAGCAGTAACCTGGCTGGAGAGCACTGCTCCTTGAGTCCTGGCCTAGGCTACAGGAGGCAGTCAAGGGATGAGAAACACACACATACTATACACATAACCACAGTAAAGTTCATCAAAAGCACTCCAGTACTCTTTAACACAAAGGGGCAGTACTCAGATAATCTAGATCAGGTCAGACCAAAAGATGTGTAAGATCTTTTCTGTAAGAGTAAGATGGGTGATCAGTAGGGACTTCTGCCCCCACTAAAGTTCAGAAGAGAAATAGTTACTGTTCTTACACCGAGTAATTGCAGATATTGTCAGAGCCCATTGGGGCTTTAATAACCTGAAAAGCATGTATGTATGTATGTTCATGCATGTAAAACTAGTGAAATCTGAATAAGGGGAATGGTATTAAGAAACAACTTCTGTATACATCAGTAAAAGACAGCAATCTATGAATAAGATAAAGAAACAAGAATAGTCTTAGTAAAGCAAGTAACTGCTTTACAAATCCTAGTGCTATCAGTGCAATCCAATTACCCTAAGTAACCATGTGAAATCCTGATAAAAGGTGAGACAGTGACTTTCAAAAGACCACAGATACTGGAGACCTTAGTCCTTCAAGTGTTAGAACAGAACATGACTCAAATATGAAGAATTCAAAAGGAATATGCGGAATCCTTTATTTGGAGAAGAGGTCTTAAAAGGGATGCACTCAAGTTCAGAGAAATAATCAGGACAAATACGAAACATCTTAGACTAAATCAGTAACCAAAGCAGCTACAGTAAAGTAGAGAGAAGGCCTCTACTGACACTGTGAAGACATGGCCAGGAAGGACAGAACCAAGGGAGAAGGCAAGTTTAAGAGCATAAAGCTTCTGGGCTCTGCTGTCAGGGGAGGAGGTAGGTGTATCCCCTCCCTAGAGTGGACAGAAACAAGCACAATAATCCAAAATTCAACTTATGTTCAGAGAAATTGTTTGAAATACAGTTTCCTCTTTATTCACAGGTCATCATATCAAAACCATTTGATAAATCTCTCCACTGGGGCAATAAGCAGCCCGAGGCCGGAAACATTCGGTCAATAATGAAACTACTTTGGCTCCTGAGTCTTCCACCTGCCACAGCATGACTTGCTCAAAAAGACTTGACAGATAGTGCGTGAAGTCTGAAGCTACCATGTGCCTCCAAATGTCGACTGTTTGGTCACTGACCATAATTTGCAATAATAAAATTTATGCATTTGGATGCTGACTTGGAGTCCTGGCCTAAATTTTTTCCCACTGTTTAAAATATAACATCTTTGATTTTAGCAGGAACAAGTAAGATCCAAGAAAGGCACAATCCTGGCAATAAATCATTGCTGGCAGCCATGGGCCAGATGGAAGCTAATAAAATTGCCCGAGGAAAGGGCTAAACAGAAGCAAAACAAGAATCTTCTGGAGGCATTACCAGAAACTCATTAAAAGCAGAAGTCATAGAGGAGACATGGGACTCCTCACCCTTGTCCAACAAGTAATCATGAAAATGTAACAGCCGGTCCGATGTCCAATCATGGCATAGTCAGAGTTCTGCCAGCCCATGACTACTGGATCTAGGAAGGGAGAAGGTATTTCATCAACTTGCTCTTATGATTTAGACCCCACAGGAGGGGAGTGAGACAATTCCCTCTGGCCAGTGTGTTCAGAAAAACTAGTTGAGATGTTCATCTCAGACCAGCCGAACTTTTCTTAAATGATTTGGTTGCTTTCCCAAGAATCTCATCAGAAAAAAATTATGATTTCTCAGATTAAAGGAATAAAAAGACTTTATCCCTCTGCCTTCATGTAAGATTAACAATTTATTCCAAATAGTTAAGAAGGTACTACTCCTCATAATCTTTTAGAAAATTCAGTTTAGGAAACTGGAGTCTAACTTTCTCCAACCTACAACTAACTGGACTCAGGGAATGATAAAAAATAACAGACTTGAGCCCCTACGGGGGCCAGGCATTCAGCGGCTAGTGGGATAGTTAAATATTGGTCTTCTTTCCTCTAACAGATGGAGATAACTGACTGAACAGTGTAGAAAGAAGCCTCAGTTCTAAACCTCATTAAGATAAAATCAAGTTTTTAAAAAATATTTGATGTTTCTGTTTTTCTATTTTAGACACAAATACACATCCAAGTTCTCTGCAGCAAATATTATCCCTCCTTACCCAGAATAATGCCTGACACATAGTAAATGCTCAATAAATACATAACGTATTTAGTAAACAGCTGGATGAACGAGCAATTAAACGGTCTCTCTTGAGGCTTCCTTAGCTTCCTTGACAACTAACTAGTTCTTCAGCTTTCCCTATGATCACTCTTTCTCTTCCCAAACATGTAAATTCATGAAGGGTCAGACCTCAGTCTGCTCTTCCTGAAAAAAACAGAGTCCATCTTCTTTCAGAACTTTAGTGAACACTGATTCATTCATTTAAGGAGTATACTGGGAACTAAGGAGATAAAGATGGTTGAAAAATGCTTCCTGTTATCAGGGACTCTTAGTCTAGCATAAGAAAAGTTAAATACAAATTTGTATAAAATGATACCACATGTAGTTGCTAAACTAGCATGAAGAACAAGATGTTATGAGGACAAAAAGGAAGGACAAATAAATTCTGACAAGGTAGACTTTGCAAAGAAAGTGACATCTAAGCAGAACCTTGAAAGATTTAGAAGGGATCTTTACTAAGTACAGAAGGGCAGGGAGGGCAATGTAAGGAAGGAGAACAACATGATAACATGTTCATGAGAAGTGCTCAGGAAATGGCAACTAATAAATGTGCAGGTATGTGAATATGGTTGAGGAGGAGTGGGGAAAGAGACTGGTAAGATGGCTTGAAAAACTTTCCATGCCATGGAAAGAGTTAGCCTTTTTACTCTCCATGTCAATAGTTCCAAAATGCAAAACTGCATCAGAATAACCTGAGATGCATGGAAAAAATACAGATTCTCGGGCTTTACCCCAGAACTACTGAATTGGAATTTCCAGAGATAGGGCTGAGGCATCTGTATTTGAATGAGTATCCTAATGTGTAATAAAAATTGGTAACCATTGATAGAATTTCTTAAGGAAACATATTATTAGATTGATATTTTAAAGATAACTCTGAAGGTACTATTAAAAATGGACTGAATATGTGCAAAATTAGAAAAAGGGAGACCTATAGCAGACTATGGCAATGATGCATTCAGTTATTCAACAACCATTTAAAAAAATATGTGCCTACTGGTTCTCATGAGAGATGACAGCCTGAACTAGGGTACCAGCCATGTAAATGGAGATAAGAAGTCTCTCGTCAAGAGACATGAGAAAGACATAACTGATAAGTCCTGATGATTCAGTAGGTCATAGGGGAAGGAAGGAAGGGAGCAAATCCCAGTTTTCATCAATGATTCCCAAATTTGGATGAGCATCAGAGTAAAGAGTTCCTGGCTCCTACCCTAGACCTACCGAATCAGGTTCTTTGGAGGGTAGGACTAAGAGTCTCTGTTTTTAACATGTGCCCCCTGCATCATCTGAGCATCAATGGTGGGACTGACAAATGAGAACTAATGTCTTAGATGACGGAATGGTTTCTGAAGAGAAGATGAGAAGAGAAGGAGGAGCAGAGGTTTTTGACTAGGATGAAACAACAGTTCTGCTCTGGAAATACCGAGACTGAGGTAAATCTGTAAGACATGTAGATGAAGATGTCTAGCAGATGACTGGGAATACAAATCTGGAGTCCAGAGAAAAGATAAAGTCTGGCAAGGTCAGAGCCGGATAGATCTGGACATCATGAGCACATAAGCGCTAGATGAGACCATGGAAGGGGGTAAGGTTACAAATGAAGAAATGGCAAGAGAGAAAAGTGGGTGTATCATGAACTTCATCTAAAAGCATACTCATCCAGTGTGACAATAAGTAAGACTGATCGGCTGAAATGGTAGCTTGGTTCATCTCCCTATAGCCTTTTATGATTAAGTTTTAAATTATATTTGTTTGCTTCACCTACACGTAAAACTTTCCTCATGAAATATCATTTGGGCCGATGTACTCATTTGGTCATTGTTTATCAATATCTTGTCCTTTTTCTGCAATCCTAAATGAATCGTTCCTCCTAATGCAAAAAAAAAAAAAAAAAAAAGAGAGAGAGAGAGAGAAAGAGAGAGAGGAAAGTGAGCTGAAGATGGAAGTCTGGAAAAAGAGTGGGCAGAGGAAGAGGGACAGTGAAGAAAGTGCAGAAGAGTGATCCAAGAGGTAGGAGGAGGATCTAGAAAAAAAGCAATGTTTCCGAAACTTGGTTTCTAAGACCAAGGTGTTTGGTGGGAATTTCTGTTTATTTTTTTACTGAGGTATAATTGATACAACATTATAATAGTTTCAGGTGTAAAACATGATTTGATATTTGTATATATTACAAAATAAGCACCACAGTAAGTCCAGTTAATGTCATTTTTCTTTTTCTTCTTCTTTTTTTTTTGAGAGAGAGAGAGTACAAGCAGGAGGCGGGGGGAGGGGCAGAGGGAGAAGGAGAGAGAGAAAACCCTAAACGGGCTCCTTGCCCAGCTCAGAGCCCAAGGCGGGGCTCGATCCCACGACCCTGAGATCATGACCTGAGCCAAAATCATGAGTTGGACACTTAACCGACTGAGCCACCAGGCGCCCCACATAGTTTTTATTTCTAAGAATAGAGACAACTTGAGGGATTTTTTTTTTTAAAGATTTTATTTATTTGTCAGAGAGAGAGAGACAGAAAGAGCACAAGCAGGGGGAGCGGCAGGCTGAGGGAGAAGCAGGCTCCCCGCGGAGCATGGAGCCCGACGTGGGGCTCCATCCCAGGACCCCGGGATCATAACCCGAGCCGAAGGCAGACACTTAACCGACTGAGCCACCCAGGTGTCCCAACTTGAGGGATTTTAAAGAAAAGAGGGAGAAAGGAGGGGAGAAGAGTGTGGAGACACAAATGAAGAGATAACTGATCTAGGAACATAGTGGAAGAGGTGGGGAAAGAGGATATTAGCCCCTGAGAGGAAGGGAGGAGAAATGACAACAGAGACAGTCTGGACGTGGAGAGAATACTGAATGTGGGGGTTTTTTGGTTTTTTGTTTTGTTTTGTTTGTTTGAATAGATGATGATTAGGTCAGGTCTTAATAGGAAAGAAAGGAAAGATGTGGCTAGATATGGAGCCACTAGGGACGATTAAAATATTGGTAGGAGGTAATGAAGGCCCAGATGAGGTATTTCATTTTATTTACTTAACAAATATATATACAAGCACTCTCTGTGCCAGGCAGTGTTCTTCTGAGCACTTTCATACATTCACTCAATTATCCCTCGTACCAACTCTATGAGTTTGAAACTCTGATTGTCCTCATTGCACACAGGATGAAGCTGAGACACAGAGAGATGAAGTGACTTGCCTAAGCTAGTAAATGGCACAACCAAGACTCAAATCCAGATGGTCTGGCTCCAAAGTTGTGCTTTGAACCACTCTACTGTGCTGCCTCTTTAATATAAAAATCAGTGTTTGCCAGGTAGCCAATAAGAAATATCCTAAAATTTTATCTAGCACTGCTGAGCAGCTTAGGAGAGCAGGATTGGGAAGCGGCAGGGTAAGTACTGTGAACTTGACAGACTAAAGGAAGTAGAGGGCACTTATGAAAGGACAGTTGTGATGACTAGTGGACTGGGAGCCCAGCTGGTTCTAACTTCATAATCTATCTTAGATCCTAAACTCTTCTCTAAACTCCAACTGTTCAGTGCACATTAGTGGTTTGGTATCTTCCCTGAAATTAAATTAATAACCTAAAACTAAGCTCTACTCTTGCCCCATATCAGCTTCCTTTCTTGCCTTCCCCATTTCTATTTACAGTTTAGTATAGAATGAAAGAGGACTATCTTTCTTACAATTTTTTCCCAGCGCCTAGTTCAGTGGTAGGGAATGGATGCTTAATAAATATTTGTTGAATTTCAGCATTATTCTCAAAATTTAAAATTGTTTCTTACCTCTCCTTCTCCTGCTTTCTATATCCAATAAGTTTCAATATCCTGTATCTTTCCTAAATGCCTATTCACCTCTTACTGTTCTCTTCGACCCCTTTCACGATTGCCGTAGAGGCTATGATCACAAGCTATTGTGCATCTTTTGTTCCTCCCTCAAGTCAATCTATCCAATACAATTTTATCAAATTAATCACTTAAAATACTATTCTTTTCACATTACTCCTTTGTTCCAAAACAGTCAATCTGTTTAATAAGCAGTTATGAGATGGCCAACCAGCCAGAAACGGTGCCTTTCCCATTGACAGTAACCTCTATTTCTTCAAAACTTCTATACTAGTTATCCAGTCTAATCATTCCATAATTGTCCTACCTTAAACACCTAGTTTTGTTGTTGTTGTTGTTTTTCATGTAACTATGTCTTATCTCACCAAACAGTGAACAAAGTTCTTGAAGGAAGAGAAAGTTTCTTTTACTTTTTTATCCTGCTGAGACCTTAAGCACAGGGCAGTGGACAGAAGTTATCTATTGTCCTTGACCAACAGTCTCCTGGCAACCATAAAAAGAAAGATACCAGGTTGAAGAAAATGGTCCCTGATGTACTCTGGTTTGGTCTATTATCCTATTATATTATTTAACATTTATATTACATTGAAAAAAAACTTTAAAGATCCTTTCCATACTCCTTTACTACAAATAACAACTTCCAGTGTAATTTTTATATCATATGATAGACTGATTTTATTTAATTCACTATAACTTCTAAAAGGATGCAATTCTAATCTTTATGGACAACACTGCATTTATACATCAATCCCCAAACTATGCTAAAAATATCTGTTTGTTTCATTCTTACTACAACTCTTGCATTTCTACCAATCCATTCAATTTAGTGTTTTGATTTGCTTCCAGCTGATTTCAAAGCTGTAATACTTATGACATAGCAAATGGTCTGAACTTCGCAAAAACTTTCTACATCAGAGACACTTATTCCTAACAGTTGCACTCGTCACACTGACACACTGCCTGAAGGTCAAGGCTCTTAATTCTGCAATATTTTTAGCATCCAAAATCCTGGTTTATGTTCTCCTGGTCTTCAAAAGATGTAAGAAGATGATATTCAATTCCTAATTCTAAGTCTTAACCAATTGAAGTTCAAGGGATTAAAAAAAATCCAAAACAGAAAATGAATTACTAAGCAAAAAAAACACATACTTTGAAGCAAACAAAGTTATAAGATTTGAAATATGAACCCTAATTCCAATTCTGATTATTCTCATTAAATTATTGGCTGGAACAATTCACTGCTCCTCCCTTGCTACCACCCTCTACCATTAATTAGTTTATTCACTGAACAGATATTTATTCCCAATGCCTAAAATTTAATAGATATTGTAGTAGATGCAGTTAACACAATGGCAAATAAGGTAGGCATAGTCCCTGCCCTCCCAGAGCTTGAAGTCTGGCTAGGGGAAGACAGCCAAAGAAATGAGAAACTGTAAGACTATATGACAAGTGCTATGACAGGTACACTATCAGATACCAAGGGAAAACGCAGGGGAAGTACCTAACATGGGACAAAACATAGTATGGGTAAGTTATGGGGAGGCTCCTTGGAGATAATGATGTTGAACCTGAGACCTGAAAAATGGGTAAGCAAAGAGAGACAATAAGCATTGGAGAAGTAGAAGGAGATGTACTAAAAAGAGAATACAAAATGAGTAAATGAAATATTGTTGAAGTGCAGAATTCAAAGTTGGGAATGACAAGAAGTGAGACTGGAAAACAGGGCAATGACAAACACTGAAAGATTTTAAGGGAAGTATAAAATGTTCAGCTATTCTTGGCTGAAGTACAGGAAATGGTTGGGAAAGGCAAAGTAGAAGCAGGGAAACTATTCAGCAGACTATTTCTGTAACCCAGGTGAAAGATAATGACTTGCACTACAGTAATGGTGAGGGGAACAAATGAAAGCAGACAGATTTGAGAGACATTCTGGAGGTGCTATCCACAGAATATGGTGATGTAAGCTCATGAGAATACCATGTCTGTTTTGTTCCTTATTACATCCTCCGTGCTAAAAAGTATCTAGCCCACAGTAAGTGCTAGATAAACACTGCCGAACAAATTAATCAGGAAAAGGAGTCATAGATGTTACTTGGGTTTCACATAACACCTGGGTAGAGGGGGGTACCATTTACTAAGACAGGAAACACAGGAAGAGGAGCAGTTCATATAAAGTATGTTGAGTTTGAGGTACCTGTGAGCTATCCAAGGACAGATAATGAGAAACACAGATGGATATCACTTAGAAAGCACAGGAGAAGAGCAGATCCTCATGGAAATGTAAAATAATGGTACCTTCAGTGCCTCAATTAAAGCTATAGTTGATAACTGACACTTTTAAAGGATACTGTGTGTGGGATCACTCCAATAATCCCTTTAAACTTCCCAAGGTTAGGAGTGCCTGGGTGGCTCAGTCATTAAGCATCTGCCTTCGGCTCAGGTCATGATCCCAGGGTCCTGGGATCGAGCCACGCATCAGGCTCCCTACTCAGTGGGAAGCCTGCTTCTCCCTCTCCCACTCCGCCTGCTTGCGTTCCTTCTCTCGCTTTGTCTCTCTCTGTCAAATAAATAAATAAAATCTTAAAAAATAAATAAATAAATAAACTTCCCAAGGTTATTAACTAATGGCTTTAACATCAAAAGTATAAAAAAATTAATATCCATTCCTGTTCTTTAAATCATTAGCAAATCTTTAATTTCTTGACCAAGGTGGTGGTAATTCAAGCCTTTGCTTTATAAAAAAATCCACTAATTTGTACATTTATGTTTTATGCACACTTTTCTATATGTATATTAAATTTTACAATGTATAAAGGTTTTTAAAAACCTTAACAGGGGCACCTGGGTGGCTCAGTTGATTAAGCATCCAACTCCTGATTTTAGCTCAGGTCATGATCTCAGGGTTGTGAGATTGAGCCCTGTGTCAGGCTCTGTGCTCAGTGGGGAGTCCACTTGAGATTCTCTCCCCCTCCCTCTGCCTCTTCCCCCATTTGCACATGCTCTCTCTCTAAAATAAATAAATAAGTCTTAAAGAAAAAAAAAACCTTAACAAACCAGAAACAAGAAAATTCCTTAAGTTAATCAAAAGAAGCTATTTAAAACAAGATAAACATCATTTAATGGGGGACTACTAGAGATATTCTCATTAAAGAAAAAAATAGACAAAGATGCCTTCTATTATTATTATAATTCAATACTGTTTGAGGTTCTGGCAAAGAAAGGTTTAAACCTTGGAGTCTTTGCAACAAATGGTGCCGCAACAACTGGATATTCACAAGCAAAAGAGTGAAGCTGGATCCTTACCTCATACTATATAAAAAGTTAACTCAAAACAGATCAAAGACCCAAATTAAGAGCTAAAACAGGGGCGCCTGGGTGGCTCAGTCGTGAAGCGTCTGCCTTCGGCTCAGGTCATGATTCCAGGGTCCTGGGATCGAGCCCCGCATCGGGCTCCCTGCTCCGCGGGAAGGCTGCTTCTCCTTCTCCCACTCCCCCTGCTTGTGTTCCCTCTCTCACTGTGTCTCTCTCTGTCAAATAAATAAAATCTTAAAAAAAAAAGAGCTAAAACAACAAAATTCTTTTTAAAAAAGATTTTATTTTATTATTTTAATTCATTAATTAATTTATATTTTAAGCTGGGCATGGAGCCCAATATGGGGCTTGAACTCAAAATCCTGAGATCAAGACCTGAGCTGAGATCAAGAGTCAGTTATTTAACCGACTGAGCTACGCAGGCCCCACTGAAGATTTTATTTTTAAGTAATCTCTAC
Source organism: Eumetopias jubatus (assembly GCF_037043125.1). Lineage (NCBI taxonomy): Eukaryota > Metazoa > Chordata > Mammalia > Carnivora > Otariidae > Eumetopias > Eumetopias jubatus. Next base: position 28,037,728 of record NW_028274818.1, read on the forward strand.
ACCCAGTGTGGGACTTGAACTTACAACCCTAAGATCAAGAGTCACATGCTTCACTGACTAAGCCAGTCAGGCACCCCTAAAACTATAAAACTCTTAAAAGAAAAAATAGACGTAAATTGTGTGACCTTGAATTAGGAAGTCGTTTCTTAAATATGACACTAAAAGCAACAACAACAAAAAAATTGGACATCATCAAAGTGTTAGCTTCTGTGCTTCAAAGATTTAAATCTTGAAGGATAAAGGAAAAAAAATCATGATTGGGGCTCCTGGGTGGCTCAGTTGGTTAAGCATCTGCCTTCAGCTCAGGTCATGATCCAAGGGTCCTGGGATCGAGCTCCACATCAGCTCTCCACTCAGCGAGGAGTCTGCTTCTCCCTCTCCCTCTGTGCTCTCTCTCTCTCTCTCTCAAAAACAAATAAAAAAAATCTTTAAAAAAATCATCACTGTTAATAGATGCTAATATCTAACTGGAAATTCACAACTTGATAAAACTGGTAAATAATGTAGTTCAGTAAGAAAATAAAGTCTAATCCAAGTAAAACCTAAAATATAATGAGTTAAATGCCATCCAGAACAGCAATAAAAAAAACAATAACTCTTTTGACAAAATGTACCGTGGTTAATTAAGTAAGATGTTAATACCAGGGGATGCTGGGTGAAGGGTATACAGGAACTCCCTGAACTATCTTTGCAACTTATAAATCTAAAAGTTTATTTAAAAAAAAAAAGATGGGGAGCCTGGGTGGCTCATTTGGTTAAGGGTCTGCCTTCGGCTCAGGTCATGATCCCAGGGTCCTGGAATCGAGCCCCGCATCACGCTCCCTGCTCAGCAGAGGAGTCTGCTTCTCCCTCTCCCTTGGCCTCGGCTTGTGTGCTCTCTTACTCACTCTCTCTCTCAAATAAATAAATAAAATCTTTAAAAAAAAAGTAAGAATGTGAAAACAAAACACAAAAAGATAACATGAAAAAGAAGCCATAGATAGAAAAGATTTATAATACATATCTGACCAAGGACTTATATCCAGAAAACATCAAGAATTCTACAAATCAATAATAAAAGGGACCAAAAAATATTTTTAAGTGCAAAAGATTTAAATCAGACACTACACACACACACACACTCCAAACAACCAGTAAGTACATGAGGTGTTTAACATTATTAGTCATCCCAAATTAAAACCTCAGTGAGGGGGCTCCTGGGTGGCTCAGTCGGCTGGGCATCCAACTCTTGATTTTGGCTCAGGTCATGATCTCGGGGTCCTGGGATTGAGCCCTCTAGGCTCAGCCAGGAGTCTGCTTGGGACTTTCTCTCTCTCTCTCTCTCCCTCTGCCATCCCCCTCACTCATGCTCTCTCTCTCAAATAAATAAAATCTTTTTAAAAAATCAAAAACAAAAAACCTCAATGAGATAGCAATATACAAACACTAGAATGGCTGGTATTAAAAAGACAAACAACAAGAATAAAAAAGACTGACAATACCAAAAATTAAGAAGTGGAGCAAACAACTATCATTCATGACTAGTAGTAGCATAAATGGTACAACCACATTGGAAAGCTGAAGTTATTAATAAAGCCAAAATTTCACATACTCTATAACCCAGCAATTTCATCCCTAGGTATTTACCCAAGAGAAAGGAAAACATACCTACAAAAAGACTTGTACAGTAGAACAATATTCATAGCAGCTTTATTCATAATAGAAGGAGGAAGAGGAAAAGAAAAAGGGAAAGAAAGAATCCAAAAGTCAATCTACAGGAGGATAAACTAATTATGAAAATTCACAGAATGGAATAACTACTCAGCCATAAAAAGAATGAACTACTGATACACCAAAAAATGGATAAACTTCAAAAACAAGTTCAGTTCAAGAAACCAAACATAAAGAAGCACATATCATTCCATTTTAAGAATAGCCAAACTAACCTAGAATGACAGAAATCACAATAGTGATTACCTGGGAAGAGTTCAAATGTAACTTTCAAGGGTGATGAAAATGTCCTGTTTCTTGATTTGGGTGATAGCTATATGGTGTATACACTGTCAAAACCCATCAAACTGTATATTTAAGATCTATGCATTTTACTAAATGTAATATATACCTCAATTTTTAAAAATAAGAATATGAGAAAAGTTCATCTGAAATTTTTAGACAGGTGGCCAGGGAGTGCTTCGCTGCAAAGGTAACATATGAGTAAAGATCTGCAGAAAGTAAAAAAGCAAGGCTTGTGGATATCTGATCAAGTAGCCTTCTAGGCAGAAGGGATAACAGATGCAAGGTCCCTCAGCAGGAACAGGAACTAGAGTTTTCAGAAACAGGGAAGAGGCCAGTGTGGCTGGAGTGGAATGAACAAGAAGAAAAACGAGTTCAGGTAGATAATCAAATAGTGATGGGGATCAGATCATATAGTGTCTGGTGGGTCACGACAAGGCCTCATTATTAAAGATTTTGGTCTTCATCTCAAGACTAATGGAAAAATCACCTATGTGCCTATTAAGAATCAGGCACTGTGCTCACACAGCTTACACAAAGCTTAGTAAGAAGCAAAGCCAGGATTAGAACCCAAGTATATTTTTTTCCTTTTTTTTTACTATTATTATGTTACGTTAATCACCCTACATCATTAGTTTTTGATGTAGTGTTCCATGATTCATTATTTGCGTGTAACACCCAGTGCTCCATGCAGAATGTGCCCTCTTTAATACCCATCACAAGACTAACCCATCCTCCCACCGCCCTCCCCTCTGGAACCCTCAGTTTGTTTTTCAGAGTCCATCGTCTCTCATGGTTCATCTCCCCCTCCAATTTCCACCCCCCTTCGTTCTTCCCCTCCTGCTATCTTCTTCTTTTTTTTTTAACATATATTATTTCTTTCAGAGGTACAGATCTGTGATTCAACAGTCTTGCACAATTCACAGCGCTCACCATAGCACATACCCTCCCCAATGTCTATCACCCAGCCACCCCATCCCTCCCACCCCCCACCACTCCAGCAACCCTCAGTTTGTTTCCTGAGATTAAGAATTCCTCATATCACATGTCTTTCTCTGATTGACTTATTTCGCTCAGCATAACACTCTCCAGTTCCATCCACGTCATTGCAAATGGCAAGATCTCATTCCTTTAGATGGCTGCATAATATTCCATTGTGTGTGTGTGTGTGTGTGTGTGTGTGTGTGTGTGTGTGTGTGTGTGTGTGTGTATACCACATCTTCTTTATCCGTTCATCTGTCGATGGACATCTTGGCTCTTTCCACAGTTTGGCTATTGTGGACATTGCTGCTATAAACATTGGGGTCCACGTACCCCTTCGGATCCCTACATTTGTATCTTTGGGGTAAATACCCAGTAGTGCAATTGCTGGATCGTATGGTAGCTCTATTTTCAATTTTTTGAAGAACCTCCATACTGTTTTCCAGAGTGGCTGCACCAGCTTGCATTCCCACCAACAGTGTAGGAGGGTTCCCCTTTCTCCGCATCCCCGCCAACCTCTGTCATTTCCTGACTTGTTAATTTTAGCCATTCTGACTAGAACCCAGGTCTATTTTAACCATAATCTTAACCATTTTGCTATAGTAACTCAACATAATAATAACAGTCCATATCTACTGAGTGATAACTACTAAATGTTTGATCTAAAGGGCTTTCTATCAGGTCTTCCCAATCATATATTGTACTACAAATGTATTAACAAGGGTGATGCAAAGATTTTTTGAATGAAATTTTGTAATACTATTAAAAAATGTTTTGCAACCAATCAAAACTTAAAATAGGTAAAATTATATTTAATTTGTATGGCTACCTCTATAAACTTCCTAAATTTAGAAATAATAATTTTGGTATATAAAACTCCATTGCCAGAGAGCTTGCTATAGTGACTCCATAAAATAGCCCTTTCCTTGATCTTCCTATTTAATCATTTTCACCTGTATTTTAATTTTAGTCTACATTGTTTAACAGTAGTGAAGTTCTATGTTTTGCATGCACGTGTAAAATATATTGTTTTTCTATTTAATTTGCTCCAATTTTTCCACACTATTTCTGACTAGAAGATGGGAATGTCATAATTATCATCATGACCAACATCAGCATTAATACATCTGCTATAATTTGGTGTTTCTAAATAAGACATAATTGATTTTGTTCATTTCTTGATTGCTACTTCTTGGTCTACTTATATTTTATTTTTTAAATAGTGATTTTCCTTTAAAATTTTTGTTAAAAGATTTTATTTTTAAGTAGTCTCTACACCCAAGGTGGAGCTGGAACTCACAACCCCAAGATCAAGAATCACATGCTCCACCAACTGAGCCAGCCAAGTGCCCCTATTTATTATTAATAGATTTTAATGCTAACAATTAACCAAAGCCTGATTTTTAAAAGATTTTATCCTGACATTTTAGGGAAATACAATGAATTTTTGTACAAAACTCCCAAGTCTCCCAAGTTTACCAAGTGTGCTATACAAATAATGTCATCTTCTGCACATGCCATGACATGAAAGAGGTTGGGAAGCCATGCATCATCTCACAGAGTAGACACAGAACTTCGACAACATAAAAATCAAAGGAGCAACAGAATGCAAAAAAGGAAATCTCCCCCCTTTGCCCCAAAATGGTACGCATCTAAAAGATCTAAGAGGCCTTTTAAAAGTAAACAAAAGGTTTAGGGGTGCCTGGCTGGCTCAGTTGGTGGAACATGTGCCTCTTACTTTTGGGGTGGTGAGTTCAAGCCCCATGTTGAGCATACAGCCTACTTTAAAAAAATAAATAAAGTTAACAGAAGTTCTAAATGGAGAGGTGAACCAGGATGTCAGAAAAGCAGCATGGGACGCCTCAGGGGGATCGGTCAGTTAAGCTTTTGACTTAGGCTGAGGGTGTGATCTCGGTCGGAGTCCTGCGGTGGGCTCCGAGCTCCGCCGGCACTCAGCTTGCTCCTCTGCCCCGCCCCCTGCTCAGGCGGGCTCATGTGCATGCTCGCTCTCTGTCCCTCAAATAAAAACCATCTTCAAAAAAAAAAGAAAAGAAAAGCAGCAAAACCTAGGCAGAAAACTTGAAGCTTCTGAGTCACACAGACCTAGATTCAATGAGACCTAGGTAAGGGCAAATTCCCTTCATTATTAAATGAAATAATATCACTTACTTGGTAGAGTTGTTGATGTAAAAATAATTTTAAAAGCAAAATGCATGGTGCAACACTTGGTACACAGTGGGCACTCAGTAAACAGTACTTGCTATAATCATGACACACTGTTATTTCTATCATGTTAAAACATTTGTAAAAATTAATAGCCTGGGAAAGAACAAAGAAAAATGAGAACAGTCCCTGTGTTAGGGTGTTATTTGTACTAATGAATTGGTTTTTTCTTTTATATAATTTTGCTTTAATGCTATGATGTTACTTATCAGCAAATACAGAGATGACTAAATTAAATGTGAAACCAATACTTTAAAAGAACTCTGAGATTAATTCTCTTGAAATGTGAATAATTATAGCATGAGGATTCTATTATATTGAAGTTTGCAAAAGAGAAATACAACTACAGGGTATCATCCTTCTTCAAAAGTTCTTAAAAGAATTTAGAGAATATTTTACTTTTTCCCAAACTTACCTTTCATAGATAGAAAAGAATATCAAGCAGAAACTGGATCATTTTATAAATAAAACGTCATTATATTTTATCTCTGTTACATGCTTATGGCATTCTTTTAGCTTCTTTCTCGAACTCAGATTTCTCATTTGTAAAGTGACAGAGGTGGATCAGATGTCCTCTAATGTTCTTTTTGCTATAATGTCCTGAATTTGATAATCCTATAACAAAAAAATACATAATGGCTAGTCCTACAACTCTACTTTCAAGTGGCCCTATAATAGTCTTTTATCCTAGAGTTGGTCCCCAGAGCTGAAGCCACTACTGACTCTTATCACTGAGTCCAAAGAGAGCTGGCGAGATTAAAAATCCACAGGAGAGATAGCAAATGATTAATGATTTGGAAATTGATCTTAAATTAAACGGATGGTCATGTTCATTAGATTAGAAAAGGCTAAGGACTGTATTATACAAGGCTGAGGATCAAGACTTGATAATCTAAAAATATACAAAGGCAAATTACAGATAATGATCAATACCCTTTTTTCACTTTTACTATGAACAGGATAATAGGAAATGGATCCAATGCTAAATGGGAGCAATATGAACCAGATTATATCTTTAAAACTATGAGTTTCCCAATAACTGCAAAATCGCTAAGGGCAGGGACTCTGCCATCGTTGTATCCCAGCATCTACTAAAAGATCTGGCATCTAGGAAGTATCCAATAAATATTTGGCCAAAAACAATTAATAAAGGATCATTCAGATTTTTATTTTTTTAAGATTTTTATTTATTTATTTGAGAGAGAGAGAATGAGAGAGAGAGAGCACATGAGATGGGGGGAGGGTCAGAGGGAGAAGCAGACTCCCTGCCAAGCAGGGAGCCCGATGCGGGACTCGATCCCGGGACTCCAGGATCATGACCTGAGCCGAAGGCAGTCGCCTAACCAACTGAGCCACCCAGGCGCCCTCATTCAGATTTTTAAAGATCCAACCACAGAAGTGTATTATGAGAAGAACAGGAATTTTCTCTTTTCTTGATATTTAAAAAAATGAAGGTTAAGAGCCTTCTTAATAATAATTTAGATACTGACTAGAAACAGAGAGATAAAAATCATTATATTTTAAAATTATTCCCCTATAAAAACCCATGAGCCTTGGTGATCCTGCTAAAGCACAAAAAGAACTGAAACAAGGCAAACAAGTCTCTACTCTCACCTGAAAACGGATACCAATCAAAAATATGTTGCCTATTTTAAAAATCTGCTAAGCACTTGAGAGTTCCAGCAGTAACATTCTCCTGATACTAGCCCAGTATGGCACTTGGTGAGACATGGAGGGGCCTTCTCACTTCGGTCTGTGTGCTGCAGGAACTCTCCAACAGGTGAAGTGATTCTCAACAGATGGAACACAGCTCAGTCATCCTTCAAATCATTTTCCATTACCTCTGGTGATTTATAATGAGGTGAGTTATTCTTTTGACCTCATTTTTCATGCTCTTTTACTGTCAAAGGGAAACAATCTAAACATGGAGAGGAAAATCAATACAAGGGGCGTGATCATGTAACACTGAAGCTGCATCCAAAAGACCCGAACACAATCTGCGTTGGCACTTTGCAGTCATATCTCATAGCTAGGCCAGTTGACTTAAAAAATAAGTAAATGAATAAAAACAGCTACCTAGGGGCGCCTGGGTGGCTCAGTCGTTAAGCGTCTGCCTCCGGCTCAGGTCATGATCCCAGGGTCCTGGGATAGAGCCCCACATCGGGCTCCCTGCTCAGCAGGAAGCCTGCTTCTCCCTCTCCCACTCCCCCTGCTTGTCTCCCCTCTCTCTCTGTCTCTCTCTCTGTCAAATGAATAAATAAAATCTTTAAAAAAATAAAAAATAGGGTGCCTGGGTGGCTCAGTTGGTTGAGCAACTGCCTTCGGCTCAGGTCATGATCCTGGAGTCCCTGGATTGAGTCCCGCATCGGGCTCCCTGCTCAGCGGGGAGTCGGCTTCGCCCTCTGACCCTCCCCCCTCTCATGTGCTCTCTCTCTCAAATAAATAAAATCTTTAAAAAAATAAAAAAAATAAAAAAAAAAAAAAAAAAAAAAACAACAGCTAACTAAGAAACCTGGCAAAAATGTTGCAGAGAAGCAAAAAGAAAGTAAACCTGTTTCCCATGAAATGCCCCATATAAATAAAACATAGTTCATAAAACCATATACTCTACTGTAAAATTCTTGTTCAATTAGAAGGGCAGATCTCTCCTCCTCCTCCAAGAGCACAACACAAGGTCAGCCAACCCAACCTCCATATGACTATTCCAAATGTCACTTCCATTTTCTAAGATAAGCACATCATTTGCCTACAGTTGACTGCCCAAAACTGTTGCACTTGTAATGGGCACTCTTCTCTTCCTATCTTCTCCCTTATTAAATAAGGCCAGATGCCTATAAAGAAAGTACCTCTCTCCTTGTACAGCCAATTTACTCTTTATTTTTTAGTTTTCTTTGGAGGATCTCAAGTTGTTTTTTTTTTTAAGAATTATTTATCATAGAGAGAAAGAGCCTGCATGTGTCGGGGGGGGGGGGTAAGGGGGGAGGGAGAGAGAATCTCAAGCAGACTCCTCGCTGAGTGCAGAGCCCAATACAGGGCTCAATCTTATGACCCTGAGATCATAACCTGAGCCAAAATCAAGAGTCTGATGCTCAACTGACTGCACCACCCAGGCGCCCCTCATGTTTTCTTTAATAACAAAGGTCAAGGGCTGGTGGTGATCTTAGGGGACAAGAAACCATATTACTGAACTGGAACTTTGAACACTATTTCAAAATAAGGGGAACTTCAGTTGAGAGTTAATGGAACTGATATGAAAAGGTAGTAGAGAAAGTTTACTCCATTGTCATCATCACTGACAAATATTTACACATGAAGGGCACTAATCTAAATTTGCTGAGTACCATGTCAAGCCTTCCAACAGTCAATAGACTACACCTATATTAACTATTTTATTCACAGTGTTCACAATTTACATGTTTTGAATTGATCACTGGTATCCCAATTAAAAGGTCAACACAAGAAAATGTGATGATAATTATAAAAATGAATTAATTACCAAAATTCAGGTCTAGTCAAGACTGGCTTGAAACGTCAAAATTCTGTTAGGCCATCAATGCCATTAAACCACGAGAGAGATAACTAGATATGATACGCCTCCCAAGAGAAACATACACCACCACCTACGATGTATTCTTGCTAAAAAATTCAAACCTGAATCAGATCAAATCTCTAGATCTGATTACCAGTGTATAGAAAATACAGGAGACAAAGGAACATGTTAACACTATAAGCATGTAGTCAGCAAAATCCAGACTGTGGGAAACTACAGTACAAACAATCCTGCTTTTCAACAAATAAGATGCAGAGAAAAAAAGTGAGGAGCAAAGTATAAATTAAGAGAGTCTTAAGATACATATGAACCAATGCAGACCTTACATGAATTCTAATTCAAATAAAATAACTGTAAAAAAAAAAAATCCATGAACCATCAGGGAAATTTAAACACTGCTGAATATTTTACAATGTTAAGGAGTAAGTGTTCAGTATTTAGGTGTGATAATGTGATTGTAATTGTTTTTATTACATTTCCATCTTTTAGAAATACATACTGAAATATTTACAAATAAAAGTATGTTATATCTAGGATTGGCTGTAAAATAATCCAGTAGATTGGGGATGAGGAGAAAAGGACCTATAAAGAAACAAAATTGGCCGTGAGTTGATAAGTTTTGAGAATTCATTATACTACTCTCTTTACTTTTATACTTTATATTTTAAAATATTCTACAATAAAAAAGTTTTTAACAAAATAAAAAGAAAGTGGGTCACTAGACCAAAAATTCATAAGTAACAGTCAGGTTTTATACCATATATGTCATGGATATTCAGAGCATAGCAATGTAGAATACTTTCCCAAAATTGCAAGAGAATGATTCCAAAAGATTGTCACGATATGACAATGTTTAGGATACTAAGTACAAAATCTCTAAATTCTTACACAAACCCATCCCATAACTACAACATACTACAATATTGCATTAGAAACCACATGCAGATCAATTTTCAATGTTAAGAACTAAGGATTCAGTTTTCCAATTACACTGACTCATGAAATGAATACGAGCTCATTGTTGCCTGATAAAACTTCAAGCCCCCCAAATGTACTCAGTTTGGTTACAATCTAAAATCCAAGATTTAAGAAACAATTTTTTATTTTATTTTTTTAAAGATTTTATTTTTAAGTAATTTCTACACCCAATGTGGGGCCTGAACTTAACAACCCTGAGATCAAGAGTCACACACTCTACCGAATGAGCCAGCCAGGTGCCTCCTAAGAAACAATTTTTTAAATTACACTTCAAAAGCAGGGGGGAAATCCCCAATACATTCAAAGCCTCCTGCCTCAAGTCAACAAACTGAGCGAGCTTCAAACGAGGTTTCAATTCCTTGCCCTATATAAAATTCTGGGTCAAGATCTTTAATCTGGATTTATTACTACTATGTTGAAACACTAAAGATTTATTAAAGATCCCAAACTTCCATCTTTATACCATCTTTAGGTATAAAGGTATAAATCCACAAGCACAGATGAAAACAAATACTGATGAATATAATACTTTCCCTCCAATCCCCAAGAGCCATGATGCTAAAATAGAAAATCACTACGTAGCCAATTTCCTATTACAAATGATAATAGGAACCGGCTATTCTGGACAGCATTCCCAAAATTCTAGTTCATTTCTAAAACATATCAATTGCTAAGTAACAACAAGAAGCACAGAGTCAGGCATAGAGTAGACATTCAATAAATGAATGTAAAAGAATAAATGGCAGAAGAAACTCTTTATTGGTACTAACCTCCCTATCACTGCTCCCCTAAGGCTGCCCTCCAGTGACAGTGCTAATGAGTGGGAAATGGGCCAAACGAGAACTGGGAAATACAATAATCTCAACTAGCTAATCAGCCCTTCAGTAATAGGACTATAACCTTTTTGCTTCCAGAGTCAAGTTTAATATTCTATAATATTCTTAACTCATAAATAATGAAACCTTTTCATCATTTTGAATTAGTCAAAAGCCAGCCTTTTAGGAGGCTTCCCATATATTTTGGGTCCTAATTTACATTTAGAATCATACTGATGGTAGATCTATTTTTCTCCTTCCAAAAATCAACAGAAAGATTAACTTACCTTAATAAGAAAAAACTTCAAATAATCTCCACAAAAGCCCTCAAAAACATCTTTCAATTGAAACTGTTCTTTCTAAGGTTATAAATGACCAAGTCCAATAGGTTTTGTGTTTTTTTAGGTCTTCTCCTCAATTCCCTTTTACATTACTGACCATCCATCCCTTGAAACGCCTCAATATTACTGTGCTGTCTTGGTTCTCCTCTGTATTAGTTTCCTGTTGTGCTGCAACAAATTACCACAAAATCAGTAGCTTAAAAACATATTTATTATCTTACAGCTCTGGAGATCAGAAGTCTGAACTCAGTCTCACTGTGCTAAAGTCAAATTTTTGGCAGGGCTCACTCCTTCCTGAGACTCTGTGGGGAGACTCCATTTTCTTGCCTTTTCCAGCCTCCAGAGGCTGCCTGCATTCCTTGGCTCACAGCCCCTTCCTCTGATCACTCCCGTCTCTTGCTTCTATCATCACATCTACCACTGACTCTGCTCTCCTGCCTGCCTTCTCTTCCATAAAGACCCTTATGATTACATTGGACTCCCCTGGATAATCCAAGATAATCTTCCCACTTCAAGACCCTAAACTTAATCATATCTGCAAAGTCCCTTTTACCATACAAGGTAACATATTTACAGGTTCTGGGGATTAGGACGTGGACATCTTTAAGGGGGCATTTGTCAGCCTACCACACTCCTACGGCTCTAATGGGAACTTCTGCATCCTCTGCCTACCACCTAATTGTGTTTTTTGTTCTTCTCTGTTATATTTTCTCCTCTCCTCCTCCACATTCATTGCTTCAACTCTTACCTTTATGTTAATATCCAACTCTCTCATTTTAAATACGAGGAAACTGAAGCCTAGATAGGGAGGTGAGGATTAGCCTTGAATCATAGATGCCTACAGGATATTTCTACTTGGACGTCTTCAGAGCTCCTCGGTCCAAAATCGGACTGACTCCTATAACCATCTGAATAACAAAATTCTTTCAGACTCACAGGTTAGAACTGTATTATACTTGCCTTTCTCATCTGCATTCTCTCAGCTGGTTCTTTCATCTGTGTCTTTCCATTCACTCTGAAATCCAAATACAGCTTCATATGTTGCTTTGGCTGGGTTAACCTCCCCGCTCAAACCCACAAAATTCTTCTGCTAAGGACTCCATCAAGCATTCTTGGCCTGCTGTTTGATGTTCAAAGTCTTCTAGGATGTTATTCTCACCCATTCCCTAACCCTCCAAACACATCCATTAGGGATCCCCACCTTTGTTTCTTCTCTGCCTGCGTACCATACTTCTTTCTATCTCTCTGCCCACACTGCTCCATCACCATGGACTGTCTTTCTTCGACCCTCCACTTAGGAGTGCATCTTTCCCTGTTATCATAGAAATTATCACTCTAAAAGTAATTGTTTTTTATTTATCTGTCTCCAAACCAGACTGTGAGTTTCTTGAGGGCAGAAACTATACCTATCAGCAAACATACACTTTAACACAGACTTACAATTATTAGGCATTCAGTATTAGCAGTAAATTAACAATCTAATAAAACCTCTAACAAGGAAGATATATAGTAAAGCATATCCAAATGATGACATACTATTCAAACGTCAAAAACTTTACTTTCAAAGCATATTTAATGATACAAGAAAACAATTACAAAGAAAGTTAAATGAAAAAATCAGGAGACAGTATATGATACCAACTTTGTAAATATGCAGCTAAACACATACATATGAACTCAATATAATGTTAAAAAAAAAAAAACCTGCAAGGAATACACTAAATTTTAGTAGCATATATCTCTGAGTAGCCTGATTTTAAGTTACTTTCAACTTTTTTTAATAATGTCATTTTCTAATCTTTTTTAGAATGAAAGGCAATTTAGTCTAGTAAGAGGCAATATAAAGTTAAGAACGTGGACTCTCCAGTCAGACTGCCTGGACTTAAATAAATCCTAGCTCTGCCAGTTATTATCTCTGTGACCTTGAGCAGTGTCTCAGTTTCCCTATCTCTACAAAATCCAGACAATAATAAAAGTACCTCACTCATGAGTTGTTTTGAGTATTACACACAAGTTAATATATTAAAAGAACTTAGAAGAGTCCTTGGCTCAGAGTAAATACCACATAAGTGAGAGCCATAATTACTACTACTGTAACTACTAAGGCTGCTGTTACTACTGTCCTTACTACTGTCATAAAAAATGACTTACCACGATGTAACCATGAGAACAGCTTAAATAAAATGATAATCCTGAGTACTGGTAAGGATGCAAAGCAGCTAGAACTCATACATTGCTAGGTGGAATGCAAAATGGTAGAGCCATTTTGGGAAACAGTTTGGCAGTTTCTTTTAAAGTTAAACATTCACTGGGGCGCCTGGGTGGCTCAGTCAGTTAAGCATCCAACGCAGGTCATGATCTCAGGATCATGGGACGGAGCCCCACTCCGGCTCTGCGCTCAGCACAGTGTGCATGTCCCTCTCCCTCTGCTCCTGCCCCTGCTCTCTCGCTCTCTCTCAAGTAAAATAAAATCTTAAAAAATATATATATATGAAACATTCATTGCCACAGGACTCAGTTATCCCACTGCTAGGAATTTGACCAAAGTAAAATGAAACATGTTCACACAACAACGTGTACACAAATGTTTCTAGCAGCTTTATTCATTATTACCCAAAACTGGAAATAATCCAAATGTCCTTCAACTGGTGAATGGATAAACAAACTGTAGTACTTCCATATGCTGGAATACACTCAGCAATAAAGACCAGTGAGCTACTGACACATGCAACAAAATGGATGAATGTCAGTGCATTACAGCAAATGAAAGCAGCCAGATTCAAAAGGCTTCATGCTGTACGATTCATCTATATGGCACTGTGGTTATGGGAACAGAACATTGATGAATGGCTGCCAGGGGCTAGGGGTGGGAGGAGGAGTTGGCTACAAGGAGCACAGAGAAATCTTGGAGATAATGATAATATTCTATATGTTGATTGTGGTAGTGGCTACACAACTGCATGTATTTGTCAAAACTCACAGAACCCTACGTGCAAGACAGGTGAATTTTACTGTGTATAAAGTATACTTTTTTTTTAAGATTTTATTTATTTGACAGAGAGAAAGCAAGCACAAGGGGGGAGCATGCAGAGGGAGATGGAGAAGTAGACTCCCCGCTGAGCAGGGAGCCTGATGCGGGTCTCGATCCCAGGACCCTGGGAGCATGACCTGAGCCGAAGGCAGACGCTTAACCAACTAAGCCACCCAAGCATCCCTATAAAGTATACTTTAATTTAAAAATACTTAAAAATAAAAATAAGCAAGCAATGACTTAATTTTAATTTACCAACAAGACCTGTCCAACCTTCTACCTTTAGCAGAATTATGCTTAAACCAAACACACTGACAGCTTGCCTATTTAAAACTCACAGAGAAGATTCTATAAGCCCAAATGATAGTATACTGTTACTCTACAGGACTTTAAGAATGGGCAACAAAAATCTGGCTAGGGAACAAATAAAAGTAACTTGCATCTGTACTCAAAAACAAAACAAAACAAACAAAAAAACACCCCACCATAAAAATAAGCTTATTTTTCAAATCTGGCTTTGAAGTGCACTATGGCATGGAAACTTGGGCCTAATACTCATAAGGCAAGGAGCCAGGTGCCCAACATAGTCTGATGCATCATATCAACCAATCTGAAGAGGCAAACTACTAAAATGACTCAGGATGACTGTTCTAGATTCACAATAATGAAGAAGCCAACAGGATTTTCTTAATCCCATATTGCCTTGGGTCCTGACACTGAGCAGAATTCATCATTATACACAGGGTAAGGCAAAGTCATTTCACAGGTGGAACTATAAGAGAAATAAGTTGGAATAAAACTTGGAATAAAAGAGAAAGGGTTAAAGAATACAAGTTTTAGGGGCACCTGGCTGGCTCAGTAGATGGAGCATGTGACTCTTGATCTCACGGTTATGGGTTTGAGGCCCACATTGGGCATAGAGATTACTTAAAATAAAACAAAACAAAACTACAAAGAATACAAGTTTTATTTCACCATACCTGTTGGCACATATACACACTATTTTGTACTGAACTGAACACACTATCATCCTAGTCTTCTTCTGTCTTACTCTGTCTCACTCTGAATATAAATTGCTCTGCCTTTCCTCCTTCCCTCATCCATTTCTGTCTTCCAGAGAAAGATCATTTTAATCTCCCTGAAGCTACAGGGTCAGATGGAGGCAGCTGTATCATAACAGAAAATACAAGGAACTGAATTTCCAGTCTGGGGTGTCCCTGAGGGTCCAAACTTGGACCCTGAGACCATTACAAAACTGACCTGAGTTTCTGAGTCAAGTACAGAGTCATCCTCATCTCTGTGTGCACTGACATTAGTATCCACTACACCCAACACAGATACAAGTGCCAATAAAACATATTTTGAAGAAATATGCAGGCACTCATTCTAACAAATCCCAGAAGATCTCCCTTCTGAAAGCAAGCACTTGCCTCTTACAGTAGACCAATGATTTGGTAGATATAGTTTTAAGAGCCTGTATCTACATCTAGAGCACCCAAGATTTTAATACTAAGAATACCAAAATAGGTGATAACAATCAACCTTGCAAAATAAATAAATAAAAATAAATTTCAACAAGTACCACCCCACACAGAATTATTAACCCATACATCATGACTTATAGTGTATATACACAAATGAAATGGGAATTCCTCTGTGAGCAAACAAATACTTTCAAGGGTTATATAATCAGAGTAATGCCCAATTTTCATTGATAACTCTGGGATACTAAGGGCATATACAATTTATTCACCCAAGCTGGGTTAGTTGGCATCAGTTTCCAAGGCTTTCATCAGAGAAGGTCTAACCTTTGAGATATTTCTTACCTCAGTCTATTTCAAGTATTATTAATAGGCCCCCTGCAGCTTATCATTGACTCAAGCACCTCGTGGCCTAAGCAAAGTCTGCCAAGAAAGAAAGGTCTCTAAGTCAAGAGCAGCATCAAGGCACCACAACCTGAAGTGTAAATCATTTACTGTGACCTTGTCGGGGGGGGGGTGGGGAACCAACCACCAATATCACCTGGGGGTTTCCTCCAACATGCCAAGATGGCAATTCACAGTTGGTCAAGAGGCCGTGGCCAAACAAAAGGGAGAAAGAAAGCAATTATCCTGATAATTCATACTGTGCTTAGATAACAGATGGATATTTTAATGAAACAATTCAGATAACTGTACCACTCTCCATTTCACAGAAGGACAATCAGTCACAAAGTAAATTGTTCGGCTACTGGCCGCTCCCGTCTCACATTCTGAATATAACCTTTTACGTACCTTAAGAGTTCTTCAGAGCATGGAGAGACATACTGTCACTCCACGGAAACTGACTTGTAAAAGAGTTCCTGAGGCAATAAAGGCCCCTTGTCTTGATTTAAACAAAGAGATAGTTTCTCAACAGAAGGTTTGTTTGGCTTCAAATCTTCAAGCAGCTTAATCTTTGGCTGAATTTGTCTAATACTGAGTATACCTATTCAACTCAACTCATTGCCAGGTCCATAAACAGGGACGAATGCCTATATTGCCTACGCAGGTGTCACTGTTGTTAAAACCCTCACAGCCGTCATCTCCTTCCTCTCCTATTTCAAGAGATTACTGAATGGGAAGAGCGTATAAAGTGAGAAGTTGTACTGCACGATCTGGGATGGTAGTTAAGATAGAAGGAAAGGCACCAAAAAGGTCAGTCTCAGAAGGGATCAGAAAAATGGTTACCTTGTATGAGAACGAGATCTACCAGAGTGACCTCAAAGCAGGTGCTTTTCTCAGGGCATTATTAAAATATATACAGCAAGGACCAGATTCAGGTAGCAGAGTCACCTTAGAAGAAACAGGGCTACTGAGTTGCACTAAGAAAACTGTGCTTTGATAGAATAGTGATTCAGTAAAGAAGCACATGGACCAGAAACTGGATTCTATTTCTCTAGCATCTATGAACCCAAGAAATGGTTCATTCCAGAAACCAGATCTCAATCCCCTTAACATCTCAAGTATACTTGAAAAATAAATATTCACCTTCTCAAAGAGTCCAGAAACTTAAAATAATGAATATGGCCCTCTTAGCATCTGTCTTATTTATATTCAGCTCCTTATTAGGTGAGATATAAAGCTCTGGAATTTAAGTCTGGAAAATCTATGCCGAAGGGCAACTTGTTTCTTTTCTAATCTTGCACAAGTAACAATTTTCTAAGCTTCAGATTCCTCATCTGTAAAATGGGAACTACAACACTACTTGCCACACCTACTTCAAGAATCGCTGCTGAGATTCACATAGGGGCAGACATACATAAGAATTTTTAAACAGCAAAGGACTATACAAATGTTGGTTGCTACCTTAGGTGGGGCACTATTATAAGCAGGAAAAAAAAAACAGATACAAATAGGATGAAAAGAAGAGAAGGTTCTTCCATGTGAAAGAGAAGGGTTACAAACGCGGTGAGGAATAATTTTAGGCTACGGGCTAATACATTCAGTGAAGTGGTATGACACAAAATGGAATTATTATTTAGAAGTGGATCCTCATGCCACCACGTTCACTTTGCACACACAGAAGAAAAAGAAAAATAAGAAAGATTAGGAGTGGGTGTCCAGCTCTCAGCTCACCAAAATAACTGATAAAGTTCCATTCCGGGAGGGGGGGGTGGAGTTAGTTTTGACAGTATATAGTGAACATTACTGCGTAAGTAAGAATACTGTTGCATAAGATGAGAGAAGTGCAAGTGTTATTACTAAGCACACCACTGTTAAGTTATCCACAACCCATATACTATAGCTATATATAGGGCATATGATTTTTATAAAAAGCTTTAAGAAAAAAGAAAAGAGGGGCGCCTGGGTGGCTCAGATGGTTAAGCGTCTGCCTTCGGCTCGGGTCATGATCCCAGGGTCCTGGGATCGAGCCCCACATCGGGCTCCTGGCTCAGCGAGGAGCCTGCGTCTCCCTCTGCCTCTCTCCCTGCTCATGCTTTCTCTCTCTCTCTATCTCTGTGTCTCAAATGAATAAATAAAATCTTAAAAAAAAAAAAAGACTATTCCACAATTATCAAACAAACGTAAGTGATTCAGTAGATTGGTTCTCCATAGGAAGCTCTTAGGGAGGTAATACTCCTAAGAAGATACCCATAACAGTGAGGTCAGGGGTGTTCTAGGAGCCTGTAGGAGACACAAACTGTTTATGAATCATTACAAACCAGCAAAACAAGAGGTGTGGTTTCAGAAGATCTGCTTGCCTTAACCCAATACAGAGGTTTACTCTCTAAGTGGTCTAAGATATTCTATATTAGGGTCAAACAGAAAACTGAATTTTTTGAAAAGGCATCAGACAAATGACATTGACTATGCTTATACGAGCGACATGGTGTACATGCACACCAACTAGACAGAGTGAAGATGACTAATCCATAGGGATAACACCAGGGACCAAATCATCAGTAACCATGACAACTCAAGTAGGTGGAGGGAAATACAAACACTGACCAGGCAGCGGGGTGACACTATTCCTTCAGGTAGAGACCCTGAGGTCGGAAAAAGACTTGATGAGTGGGGGAAGCCGTGCGAGAATGAAACCGACTAGCCCCAGAGGACCAGTGTCCGTGCAGGAGGGCTCGGTGGTGACACTAACACTCCCCATGGGCGGCCCGCAGGGGTCACAGGCTCATCTATAGGAGACTGGACGCCTATAAGACTGAAAAGGGAGTTACCTGGTGCAGGGCTGTCAAGCCGTCCACGTTGACCGTGTTGATGTCGGCACCTCTGGCCAGAAGCTTTTTCACCTCGTCGGTGTCCCCGCTAGAGCAAGCGGCCAGGAAAACAGCACCGTCCTCGAAGCGGACCCTAGGGCTCCCGCGACGAGTCTGCGGCTGCCGCCCCGCGCCTCGTCGCTCCGCGGGTTCCTGCTCTGTCAGCGAGCCCCGCCAGCGCCGAAGCTGCTCAGCCCGCCGCATTCGCGCAGACTCTGCCCGCTTCCCGCCCAGGTGCTCTAGCTCAGCCATTGCTTTGGCCTCAGCAGCTGCTGCTGAAACTACCACCCCTGGATTGCTATTGCTGCCCCAGTTGCCGCTGCAGCTTCCCTCGGAGCGCTTCAGCCGGGAGCAGAAGGCGGAGACCCCCGCACCGCCATCTTTACTCCTCCCGCCAGTAGCACCGCCCGCTCGCTCCCTCGGCTTCAACACGCAGGCGCTGCCCGCGCCTCGGGTCATCACGGGACTCGTAGTGAGAGACGGGCCCTAAGGGCAGATCATGGCCTTGAGGGAACTACAAATCCCTGGATGCATCAGGGAAGAGGCGAGGACCCCCTGCTCCCTACTTCGCCGCCGGACCCAGAGGGGTCACCTTTGCCCTAAAGCTGGAATTGTGTCCCCGACCGGCGTCAGCCTCTTCGAGCATTTCGGGAATTGTAGTTTATTCCTGTTGTGACTGCTGCCTAATCTTGGCTCCCTAATTATCACATCAGTCCTTTGAAGTGGAAAAGAGGCAGTAATTATCCCTATTTTCTATTGGGGAAAACTAGACATAAAGTACTCGAAAAACTCAAATCTATGCCCTGATTCTAAGTCTAAATCTTATTTACATTACAACGTATAATACATTACCGTGTATTAATCACAGTAAATGCAAAGGTGCATGGGGAGGAGGAGCATGGATACATATACTGCGTCCCATATTATACATAAATTCTTTCAACGAGTCACTTATATTTTGGGCCCTAAAAAGATCCAGGAAAGGATGCATCCAACGATAGTGGAAATATAAAAGCTTTCAATTCAAACTGAATTCACATCCCTAAACAAGTTACTTGATTTCCCCGAGGCTGTTTCCTGATTTGTAAAAGTGATAATAGTAATACCTCACAGAATAGTCCTGTGGATTAAATAATACATGCAAGGCTACCTAGTACTATACTTGGCACATACCAGCTCACTAATATACTAATTAAATACTAATTTCCCTTCTTTCTCCCTCCTCCTTCTCTACCCTTTTCATGCATCTTAAATTCTTAGGAGACAGAGTGGATGCCTTCCTTGTCTTTTGTGATTTTTCCCCCCAAAGTTACTAAAAGACAACAATGGGGCATACTAAACTCCTAAGGCAGCAAGCATGACATTTTCATATTTACAGTGAACTTGGTTATAAAACCTGTACGATTGATTTAATACTTATACCCCCAGGGCCATAGCCCTGGACAAAATATAATTAAATGTGCTGTCCATAATGAAAGAGAACATATACAATTATTAGGTTCTGTAAGTTTTCAAATAGTCTTCTGTATGTTTAAAATTTTTCATTAAAAATGATTACAAGAGTGATTAGGACATTGTAAAGGGAAACTTTATTATATTCCATTGTGAACATTTGTGGGTGCTTCAACTTCCCCCTGAGATGAACTGAGAATTAAATGCAAAATGACATGCAAATGCAAAATGTTTACTACCGTGCCTGTCCACAATATGCTTTAATTAGGTATTCTTAAATACTTTATAAATACTAATTTTCTTACTACAGAGTCTTTGTGAAAAGTGAGTAACAATGTGCAATAAAATAATCAAGACGTGGGGGCACCTGGGTGGCTCAGTTGGTTAAGCATCTGCCTTCGGCTCAGGTCATGATCCCAGGGTCCTCCGAATGAGCCCTGCCTGCTCAGCGGGGAGTCTGCTTCTCCTTCTCCTCCCTTTGCCCTTGCCCCCGCTCCTGCACACACACTCTCTCTCTCTCAAATAAGTAAAATCGTTTTTTAAAAATAAAGATTTTATTTGTTTGACACAGAGAGCAAGCGAGAGAGCACAAGCAAGGGTAAGGGCAGAGGGAGAGGGAGAAGCAGGTTCCCTGCTCACTCCCAGGACCCTGGGATCATGACCTGAGCCAAAGGCAGACGGTTAACGGACTGAGCCACCCAGGTGCCCCAACATAATGGTTTTCTAGTAAGAATTTTTAACTGGGGTAAAATTTTCAGGGATCAATGATGTTACATTTCTTTTGGCTATATTATTTTCACATTCAGAATCAGGGAAGAACTATCTGGCTCCAGTTGTATAAATAAGCTAAAATTGGCCAAGTCCAAGTTAAATCCTTCTATTCATAAGAGGTAAACCTAAATTTCAACAGAATGAATTCAATCTCAATACTAGGAAGTTCCAGGAAATACTTCCTTACTATATCTCTTTCATTTGCTTCCCCCCGCCCCCGAGGTTGTTAGAGTATATAATATCCTCTTTGGAGATTGTCCTAAGTTCCTTGGATAATTTAAGTGCATCCCTACCTGGAAGGGAGAGGAATTTATCTTCAGCTACATGACTACAAAAAGCAGTAATAATTATTATAATCCATTTAATTTAACTGGCTCAACAGAAAAAAAGTTATGCCACAGAAAATAAAACAAAATTAATCTGTGTATAATGGCTCAAAAAGTTTTTCAAAATTAAAATCACGGAAGTTTTTTTCTTAAACATCTTTCCCCAACCAGGACTTTCTGAGAGTAAACTTATATAATCAGCCCATTAAACAAACATGATAGTTTAGATTTACTAAACAAATACTCTATACTAGAGAAAATCTTCTATACTCAAGTTACTCAAGTTGAGTAAATCCTGGCAAATAATCCTGTGTATAAATAAAATATAATTTTTGTGCTTTTAAATGTACTAAATGAGCCGGCTATGATGCATCTATATTCTTGTGTGAAGAAACTTTTGTTAAATAATTTCCCACACATACACTTAAAAAATAAATCACAATATAAAATGGGGCACCTGGGTGGCTCAGTCACTTGAGTGTCTGCCTTTGGCTCAGGTCATGATCCCGGGACCCTGGGATCGAGCCCTGCGTTGGGCTCTCCGCTCAGCAGGGAGCCCTCTTCTCCTTGTGCGCGCACTCTCTAATAAATAAATAAATAAAATGCTCCCTTTTTAAAAGCAATGACACCTATACACAGGTAACAAAAAATTTTCTGCCTGGCCTCTATTCTCACCAGTTAACATACCTCCCTCTGGTGGACAAATGGAAACTGTACATTTAGCCTGTGGAGTTCTTTTTACCTTTTTTCTTTTATTCAATCCTTTCGGTTTAGTTGCCAAAATTATTTTTTTTAAAGATTTTATTTATTTATTTATTTGACAGAGAGAGAGAGAGAGACAGCGAGAGAGATAACACAAGCAGGGAGAGTGGGAGAGGGAAAAGCAGGCCTCCGGCCGAGCAGGGAGCCCGATGTGAGGCTCCATTCCAGGACCCCGGGATCGTGACCTGAGCCGAAGGCAGTTGCCCAACCAACTGAGCCACCCAGGTGCCCCTAGTTGCCAAAATTATTGGTATTTGCTTGTTTTATGATACCATCTCTCCTTTCCCAGACTCAACACGGTTCGTGCTTTTTCTAAGAGACATTTTATTTTATTTTTTTAAGATTTTATTTATTTGACAGAAAGAGACACAGCAAGGGAGGGAACACAAGCAGGGGGAATGGGAGAGGGAGAAGCAGGCTTCCCGCAGAGCGGGGAGCCCGATGCGGGGCTCGATCCGATCCCAGGACCCTGGGATCATGACCTGAGCGGAAGGCAGACGCTTAACGACTGAGCCACCCAGGCGCCCCTCTAAGACACATTTTAAAGACTCCTTTGTCAGAGAACCACCCAAAGAAGTGATCAGTTTCAGTTCTGAAGACAGAATTGTAATTGAAATACAGTTACATTTGGGGTAGGAAGAAAATAAAGAAGACCGTTGAAGGAATTAAAACAAAATATCCATAGTAAAAAAAGCAGCCAACTCCAGATTTATGACAGAAAACACTTCTCTACAATGAGTAAATATTAACAATAAATGCAACACCCCGGGGTGGGGGTGGGGGTGGTGGGGGCGGCGGGGGCGGCGGCGGCGGCGGCGGCGGCGTTTTTCCACCACAGTATTCCCAAAGGCTAGTCAAGTTGCAGCCGTGTCTTTAGATTCAGGTCAGGTCCGAAGTCAAGGCTGGTTTAGCCATAAACGGGTACTTCCTTCATCAAGTAGTACCACACTTTTAGAGTTGGAAGGCCTCAAAGCCATCTCTTCTAAACTTCCACCCACGCAGGGATCCTCTTTGCACTATCCCGAATTCCCCTTGAACACTTGCAGTGATGAAGGAATTCACTACGTCCCAAGTTTACCTGTTCCGTTCTTCAGGGTTCTAATTGCTAGAATGCTTTACTGGGCTAAATTTTGCAATCCTTTAACTTTCATCCATTAGTCTTAGATGTGTCCTCTGACGCAGTAAAATTCTCCAGGTGAAAAACACTTAAAATGAAGAGAGGTATCACGCAGTCCCTACTCCAGTTCAAGTATTTCCGGTTCCCTTCATTGTTCCTCCTCTGAGGCGATTTCCAGCTCCTTCCCCGCTCTGACAAAGAAAGCTGACATCGTAACCCAACTTGACACCTCAGGGCCAGACCAAACGATACAGCCCTCCCGAACTGGCGGGAACCTCCGCCCTGATCAACAGCTCCGTGTACGAGGTGGAGCGACTACGTCTGACGCGCGCTCTAATTTGAAAGCGGCGGGAGCGGAAGCCGGGCTCAGAGCACTGTCCAATAGGGGGATGCGCTCCTCCCCCGGGCATTGCCGCGGGCCAATCGCAAGCCCCTCGTGGCGGAAGGCGGAGCGACGCCAACCGCCTGGGCGTGCGCAGGCGTGGGGAGCAGCTGGTCCGCGCGTCGCTACGTTGTGAGGTGAGTACGGCCAGGTAAGACGGTTGTTTTGTGGCCCCCCCCCAGCGGAGAGGGCGCATCCCGGCGGTGGTCCCTGTGAATGTCAGGGACCAGGAGTCCTGTTTCGGTCTAATGTGGGAGTTTCCTGTCTTCTGAAGGGAGAAGTGGCTGTTGAGTGGAGGCTTTGCCGGAATCTCCGCAGCCCGTCGGCGGCCAGAGCTCCCCGAAACGCCGGTGCCCCACAGGGAGAAGTGTGTCCCTGGGAAGGAGACTCCGCTGCCCCGGCGCTCGCTGCGGGGCCGCGCACAGGCCGGCGTTTTGCCTTCTCCACCATCTGGTCCAAAACCCACGTTTCCAACACTAGTTACAGGGCTGCATACTGGTAGGCATTGTTGACTTAAGAATTAAAAAAAAAAAAAAATTACGAAGACTACACCCGCCCTTCAAGGGATTTTCGCCCTACGAGAAGAAGCTGTCAGAGATGAGTAACAACTCCCGGTGCAAGTTGGTGTGGAAGCACAGAGAGGGTGACAAGTGAAAGGAGTGAAGGATTGGGGCGCATTACTAGAGAAGGGCAAGAAGTGATCATTTAATGTGTAATATCTGTAGATGTGAAAGAAGATGAGACTCTTAATGGGCAGCAAAAAGAAGTCGGTGTGGCTGAAGCACAAATTTGTGGGGAGTGGTTACTGGATATGAAGTTGGGGTTTGATTGTAAAGAACCTTTGTGCCCAGAAAATACGCACTAATTGATGGCTTTTGAGCTAAGGAGTGCCATATACCAATTTGTGTTAATATAGTGAGACTGGGGTCGGCCTCCATTAGAGAAATTGTCTTGCTTATTCCTCACCCTATTCTACTCCCTTTCCCGTGCCTTTCCCCTGGGTTCTCATTTTACTATAAAGGTACGCTCTATTTCTTGTGGATTCTTGTCTTATTGTGGTCGCTTTCTTAGCATCTGCTTACTGAGAAAAGTAGTAAGGATCTGTATATAAAACGGGAGGTTAATTATCCAGTGAAACGCCTGCCTCCAAAAGATGATGGTCTTATGGGTGCATCTAAGGAAATTTGGAAGTACTTTAAAGAATAATTTATATGAAAGACTGTTGTAGTGTAATTCTATTTAACAATTTAATTCACCTGTAATATTATTAATTTCATTTAAATATTTCTGGAAGAGTTTGTGAATTGTGGAGGAGCAGCAAGCCTGGAGATTAGAAAAGGAAGATCCAAAGAACGATTTTGTCTGCAGCACAGAATGTCTTTACCTAGCCAATACACAAATTTAGTCTCCTTTAAACATCCTGTGGCGGAGGTACACTCAATTTAAGTGTATGATTATCATAAGAACCACCCAATAACTACAATCTGTGCCCACCAGGTAATCTTCTGATTATAATTAGTTTTCCAAATAGAAATAGTGTAAGGCGGGAATGTATGGGATTAAAAATAAAAATTTTATCATAGTTGTACAAATTAATAAATTGACCTTTCAATGTAAAGCCTTTGTGAGTGAGCCTGGAATAAATTAGTACATGTAAGCCCAACTGAATCTAGGTTTACTGCCAAGTTGAGTATTCGGTTTACAAAACTGAGAACCAGATCCTGAGATGTATATACGTGTGGATTTTCATGAGGTGATTCTAAAACTCATGGAAAAGCAGAGGATCAAGAATAACCAAGATATTCCTGAAGAAAAAGAACAAGGCGTAGGAACACAACTTACTACATACCGTCTTATTAATAAGCTACAGTAATTAAAACAGTGAGGTATTGACTCAAAGATAATCCAATTGACCAGTGGGACAAATTGAAGAATCTCAAGACAGATCCACACATATATGCAAATTTAGTTTATGACCATATCAGCGGGGAAAGGAAAGACTTTCCAAAAAACAGAACTAGGACAATAGGTTATTCATACGGAGGAAAAGATCCAAAATTGGACCTCTACCTCACACTACACACAAACATCAATTCCTACTGGATTAAATGTGAAAGCAAAATTGTAAAACATTTCGAAGATACAGACCAATATCTAAGTTTGGGGATAAGGAAAAATTTAATACATAAAAGTGTAAGTGTACAGGAAAAGGTTTTAAAATTGATTACGTTAAAGTTAATAGTTGTGTATCTGTCAAAAGACATGAGTAAAGTGGAAAGACATGCCACAAACTGGAAGATAGTGTATGTAACTCATAATATAAAAAAATCGGTATCCTTTGTGTGGCAGCTAAAGGGAGTAGAGGTACGAAGGGTGTTGAGTGTGTAGGTGTGGGTGTTTGTTTTAGATGAGAGAGATTTTGAGCATATTTGAATGTTGATGGGGAAAAGGTTGGAAATAGTGAAGCATTGGGAGGATGTGGAATCCAGAATACATGGAGAAAACTTCATACATGTAAGCATTCAACTTACAAATACTTCAGAGTGAGATTATCTCCATCATATTCATTCCTTGCTCTCCTCACAAAGCATATATAGACTTCCACAGCTAATATTTGTCAAGCCTTTTCTATGCCAGGTATACTGAGGATGCAGTGGAGAGCAAAATTAGACCCAGGCTGTACCTCCTGAGTTTATAATTTATCAGTGGAAACAGACATTAATTGAAAACTTGTAGTGTTTTTGTTGTTTGTAGAGCGTTTTGCATTTTTAATCTTTATTTTTAAAATGTGCTTGAATAGATAACAGAAAGGAAATGGAAAAAACTCAGATTTCTTTCTCAGAATAGGGATTAATATGAAGAATTTGTTTTGTTTTTCACTAAACTGAAGCCATGTGCTAAAAACTCAAGTCACCATTGCTGACTATTTCATGGTTGTCCCTTTTCTCCCTAGTGAATCCCAGCCAGCTTCTAGTGTGGTGCAGTGAACTGTGTGTGGTTCCTTCTACTCGGGGACCATGCAGAGAGCTTCACGTCTAAAGAGAGAGCTGAACTTGTTAGCCACAGAGCCACCCCCAGGCATCACTTGCTGGCAAGATAAGGACAAAATGGATGATCTGCGAGCTCGTAGGTATCAATGTCATGCCTATGATGACCCTATTGAAAATTGTGCTGAAATCTGAACATTTGTATATTCTAAACTAGAGAACAATGACAAGGTCAAAGTACCTTATCATCTTTCTAAACCTAATTTGTTTACACGTATAAAAGGTTTGCTTGACATTTCTTCTCTGGCCTTTTTTACACCTTTTGCTGATTTATAGCCAAGATTTGGGCATCAGCTCTGAAGCAGTGTTTAGACCAAAGATCACCATCTCAAATATCTGTGAGGCCAGACAGGAAACATAATCAGAATACTGCAGTACAGACAAAACAAATCTGCAGCTTATATTTGATCTGTGGTCAGTATTGTCCAACTTCTGTTTTGATCTTCTTTCTGTCCTTTGACACCATCAGTTTTTGGGGTACATTGGTGCATTGCATGAGAAGCTTGTTAAAGCCCTAAGAGGAGAGAATTACTGTCCTAGACCCAGCTTTCCTTTAGGACCATAGACTTTATTAGGACTGTATGGTGTGGTCGTTCAGACCTTCTGATTACCTCTTAATTTCTTTCTTTTTTTTCTTTTAAGAAATATTAGGTGCGGCTGACACACCTTATGAAAAAGGTGTTTTCACGCTGGAAGTTAGCATTCCCGAGAGGTTAGTGTGAATTAGATTTCTTTTTTTTTCTTTGAGAGAGAGAGAGAGCACATGCAGAGTGGGTAAGGGCAGAGGGAGACAGAGAGAATTTTAAGCAGGCTCCACACCCAACACGGGGCTGGATCTCATGACCTGAGTCAAAATCAAGAGTTGGACGCTTAACTGACTGAGCCACGCAGGCGCCCAGTGTGAATTAGATTCTAAACTTACAGGGTAAAGGACGGTTATTGGAAGATAGAGTCATGTAGTAGTGTTAAATGTAGGAGTTAAAGGTCCTAGGTTTTAATCCTAGTCTTACCATGATGTAATGTGACCTTGGGCAAGTTATTTTATCTCTCTGGAGTTCAAATTCCTTCTCTAAAAATGGGCTAGATCACATCTAAGGCCCCTCTTTTCTTCATTGTGTTAAAATATACATAACATAAAATTGATCATTTAAACCATTTTTAAGTGTTTGGTTCAGTGGCATTAAGTATATTCACGTTGTCATGCACCTGTCACCATAATCCATCTCCAAAGCGTTTTCATTTTCCCAGACTGAAACGCCATACCTGTTCAGCAGTAACTTGCCAGCTCCCTGGTCCCCCAGCACCTGGCAACCACCATTCTCCTTTCTGTCTTTATGTTAAGGCTCCTCCTAATTCAGGTCTCCTTTAAGGTTCTCATCAAGTGAGTCGTAGTTGTAGTTTTGTGCAGAATGGGGAAGGGAAGAAATGAATGAATGACTGTTGATATGTAGATGTCTTTTCACTAGATCAGATCCTGGCCAAACTTGTTAAAGTCCTGAGAGAAGTAGCTTGATAATCATGTGATACATCAGTTCTGAAAATAGGCTGGGCATTTTCCAAGGTTTGTGTCTCATTAAAAAGGCATAATAACCAAATGCAGTGGGGGCACCTGGGTGGCTCAGTTAAGTGTCTGACTCTTGATTTCGGCTCAGGTCATGATCCCAGGGTTGTGGGATTGAGCCCTGTGTTGGGCTCTGTGATCAGTGGGGAGTCTGCTTGAGAGTATCCCTATCCCTCAACCCCTCCCCCACACACATACGCTGTCATGCTCGTTCTCTCAAATGAATAAATCTTTAAAAAAAATGCAGTGTATAAATCTTTTTTTTTTAATGTTTTTATTTATTCATGAGAGTCAGAGAGAGAGAGAGAGAGAGAGAGGCAGAGGGAGAAGCAGGCTTCCTGCGGAGCAGGGAGCCCGATGCGGGACTCGATCCCAGGATCCTGGGATCACAACCTGAGCTGAAGGCAGACGCTTAACCATCTGAGCCACCCAGGCGTCCTGCAGTGTATAAATCTTAATTTGATCCTGTTTTTCAAAACCTATCTGTACAAAAAGTAGGGGGCAATTGAGGAAATCTGAATAGTAGATGATATTGCGAAATACATTTTTAATTTTTTCATAGGTATACTGATAGCATTGCAGTTATATGGGAGAATGACCTTATTCTTGGGAGATATGTGCTCAAGTATTTACAGGATGAAGCGGTTTGATCTAGGTGGTGGGTACATGAGTGTTTTTAATGCTATTATTTCAACTTTTCAATTGTTTGTAAGTTTTCATAATAAAAATTTGAGGAGAAAAAAGGTTTGCCTCTCAAAGGCTGTCTTCCTAATTAGTCACCAGGAAGCCTTTATTATTATATGTTTATAATGAAACAATACGTTAATAAAAATTCTCTATTATCCTGTGTTTTCAAAGGTACCCCTTTGAACCTCCTCAGATCCGATTTCTGACTCCAATCTATCATCCAAACATCGATTCTGCTGGAAGGATTTGTTTAGATGTTCTCAAATTGCCGCCAAAAGTGAGTGGTGGGTAAAGGGTGGACACAGCATTCTGTGATTCTCATCTATAAAACTGGAATTAGAGTATCACATTCTTAGTAATACAAAAGCAGCTGCCTATCTTCTGTATATAGGGCGCCTGGAGACCATCCCTCAACATTGCAACTGTACTGACTTCTATTCAGCTGCTCATGTCCGAACCCAACCCCGATGACCCCCTCATGGCTGACATAGTAAGTGTTCTCTTGTCCTCTGCGGCGCACGTCCTGCTTTCTGCATACCTCTGATTTTTCATTTATGAGGATAGCTGTGGCAGCTGCAGCTTAACCACTACAAAGCATTTTTCTCTCCATTGACTCTTCTTTGATTTTGTCTCAGTCCTCCGAATTTAAATATAATAAGCCAGTCTTCCTCAAGAATGCCAGGCAGTGGACAGAGAAGCATGCAAAACAGAAACAGAAGGTATGATGATTGTACAGTTCTGATTTTGCTACTGTTGTTAATCCATTCAAAGTGTATTTATCACGGGCGCCTGGGTGGCTCAGGCGGTTAAGCGACTGCCTTGGGCTCAGGTCATGATCCTGGAGTCCCGGGATCGAGTCCCGCGTCGGGCTCCCTGCTCGGCAGGGAGTCTGCTTCTCCCTCTGACCTTCCTCCCTCTCGTGCTCTCGCTCTACCATTCTCTCTCTCTCAATAAATAAATAAAAATCTTTTTTAAAAAAAAGTGTATTTATCTGTAAATGCGTAAATGGTTATTAACTTTGCCAAATTTGTAACGTACTCTAGAGTAGCTAACTGATTTTTTTCTCCTATTATAACTTTCTAAATAGTTATTCAACAAAATAGCCTGGTAGCTCAACCAACAGTATATTTTTCCTAACAGTTGTCATCTTTGACAACACTAGAGGGCAGGCAGCATCTGCTTAATGTTTTTTTTATATTCTTGGGGTAGCATGGATAGATGAGAGGTGACTCTGATTCTTTTTTTGAGGTTTTCTTTTTTAACACTGAGAAGGGACTATTTGCAGGAATCAGGAAGGAGTGAGAGAGGTATAGGAGAGAGGGGAAAATGAACATTTCTTATGGGACCATTCATAGAAGCGAGAAGGAAAATTTCCCCAATTTAAGTTGACAGAGCTTCCTCATTTAACAATACAAATTATAGGAACACAAAGATTTGCATATTCTGGTTCTTGCTGAGTTATAACATCCTTCAGATTGAGTTAAGTAGCAGTTACTTATGAAAAGAAATAAAAATTTAAAACATAACAAAAGATTGAAGAAGATGCTTCTGAAGGGAATATCATATACAAGAGGCAACAAAGAAGTACTTGGAAATAATATTAACAGCACTTCATTTGTTCTCCATCCTGGTTCATAGTGTGAACCTTACATTTTACCGTATCTGCTCCTTTTTAGGCTGATGAGGAAGAGATGCCTGATGATCTGCCAGAGGCTGGTGACTCAGAAGTATGCAACACAACACAGAAAAGGAAAGCCAGGCAGCTGGGAGGCATAGAAAAGAAATTTCACTCTGATGCTTAGGCGTTTGTCCTGGTTGTAGTTAATATATTTTTTCTTAGGATGTTCTAATTTGCCTACCTTTCTTGGATGTTTTTCTTTGTATTTGATGACATTATCATCTTTCGTGTCCTATAAGACAGACCTTGTGTATTTACGTATTCTGCTCTACACTGATTCTCTGAGGCTAGTTTGTTTTATTTAGCTTGTACATACGTAGTTTGAAACCTTTTAAACCTGAAAAATAAATAACCACTTAATGTTGAGTATGTGTTTATTCTGAATGTGTGTCTGGGAGCAAACTGTCCAGAAAGCTATATAATAAGAATGTTAAAATATTTGGAATTGTTGTCTCTTATTTTGCCAACTTACCAACATCACTAGGGACGCTGAATGTTTGACGTAGATGTAAAATCACTGTTGGAAACGATTCAGTTACCACCAGGCTTTCAAGGACTCTAGGTTTTCAGGAGTCTTAACAGAATGTGGGAATAAGGTAATGGACCCTTTTGTTAATTTTTTTGCAGTTTTTACTTTTTGCGATTTACATAGCTGGTCAGAATTACCACGGTAATAAATACTTATTGAACACCTGCTGTGTACCGAGTATTGTGCTCGTGTTTTAGAATGGTGAAAAAAAAATCACACGTGAGATTAACCAAATAATCATACAAATTTAAATAAGGATTTTTGTAATCACCTTCTGTCCCTAACTTCATTTCATGGCAAGTACTACTCTGAACAGATAGGTGCCAAACTTGAATCCCTTACTCACGATTTTATAATCATCTACTTAGACTTTATTATTCCATTGAGATGACAGAGAAAATGGATTTGAGCAGAAATCAGTTGAAGTGGAAAGAGACTGCCCATGCTGAGTGAAAGACTTTCTGAAGAATGTAGATATTAAGAGTCCTAGGTAGAAAAATAAAGACTGTAATATCCCTGGCCGTTACCCAGTGTAGCAGTTTTATCCCAGTGCAGTAGTTTTATACCGAGGCTAGGCACTGTGCACGTAAAATAGTGCATCTCTGAATAGGCAATGTCTGCTCATCCACCTATGAGTTACCTTGTATCCTCACTCAGCACAGCCTGCCACAGATCATGTGTGGTACTGGACTCAAGGCAAACGAGAAGTGTGAATTTATATAATCCGTAATGACAGATGATGGCACAAACTGAAAATATAAATTTCTTTTGTATCCCCCACTTCATCAACTTCCAACTTCTCTAGAATTCTTGAACCATTTCTCAAAATTAGTTCTCTTTTTAAAGCCCAGAAATGATTTTGGTGTAGGTTTTTCTCCTATATTCATGCATATAAGCCAGATTCGGGGTTCCTAGATAACATTAGTATATCAGGTGGGATGCTTTCAGCTATGAGTGAAATCCAACTCATACTGGTGACAATACAACACGGGAAGTTCTAATGGAATAAATGGAAAGTCCAGGGGTGGGGTGAGCATCTGAATTGGTGTGTTCAGAGGCTCAGTAACACCAAGATTTCAGTCTCTTTCCACCTGCCATCCAGAGTAACAACTCGTCTTGGTTGTCTGCTCCTTAAACATACTCCCCTTTCAGAGTGACTCCTAGCAGCAGTCAGGGCTATGTACTTTCTAATTCACACCCGGCAGGCCATGGAGCGAAAGTTCCTATAATTGGACCACCCTGAAGCCAGTCACTGTGGTCAGGGAAATGCCATGTGCTGATCAGGGTGAAGCCAGACGTGAAGTGTGAGGGACTTAGGGAATAGCTGTAGGAAAGGAGCCCCTCCTATGGGACAAAACCCCTACACAACGGATCAATCACCAGGTCTGGTCAGTTCTACCAGCCACTTCTCCCTCCCTCTTCTTTTTTTTTTTTTTTTAATGTTTTATTTATTTATTCATGAGAGTCAGAGAGAGAGCGAGGCAGAGGCAGAGGGAGAAGCAGGCTCCCCGCCTAGCAGGGAGCCCGATGTGGGGCTCGATCCCAGGACCCCAGGATCATGACCTGAGCCGAAGGCAGACGCTTAACCATCTGAGCCACCCCCAGGCGCCCCATCCCTCCCTCTTCTAATACTAGTTCAGGCCATTGTCATCTCACTTGTACTATAGTCCCCTTACCATGTCTCCTTGCCTCCAGCCTTGACCCTCTACAGTCCATACTTCTCAAAGCAGCAAGAATAATCTTTTGATGATGTCAAAACCAGATTTTACCTCCCTCCTTAAAACCCTTGAAGTGGCTTCCTTTTGCAATTAGGAAAATAAAAATAAAAATCCAGTCTCCTTCCCTGGGCCAGAAGACACTGATCTAGCTCCTGCTTGCTTTATCTTTCCATCCTTATAGCATACCCTCTACCCCTATACACCACACTGCAGCCACACAAGCCACTTCCAATCTCTTGAACATATCTAGCTTATTCCTTGTTCAGGGATTTCTACATTGTCCATGATGGTGTCAGCTCAAATATAGCTGTCCCAGAAAGTCCTTGTCTATCCCATCTAAGGGAGCACCTTGAGTCCCAGGCACCCTAGCCTATGGCTCATTACCCTCATTAGCTTTATTCATAGCATTTGTACCTATCGGAAAATGTGTCCATTGTATATACATTGTTCGATTCCAAGTGCTGGGGATATAGTGGCAACAAGAAACTTTTCTCTCTAATTGCAAGAAAAACAGAGCCAAAAGTGATTAGAAGTCATCTATCCATCTCTCTGATTTAGCAAGTACAGACGACCTGGGCTAGAGAACAGAAATGAGAGAAAATGAGAAAAGCCCAGGTCCATATCCCCAGCCCAAGGAACGATGGGAAAGGGTTAAAAGCATGGACACTGGGGTCAAGGAGGCCCCAGCCTAGCCCTGGCAGTGCTGCTTACCAACTGTGTGCCCTTAGTATGCTCTACAATCTTTCTGTGCTTTGGGTTTCTCCCAAAGAACAGGGATAATGATAGTACCTGACTCATGAGGTAGTTGTGAGGATTGACTTAAGATGATGCACATAAAGCGCCTAGTACAGGGCCTAGCACAGGGCTGACATACTGAGTGCTTAGCTGGGGACTGGGGATGGAGACATAGTGGCCCGACCACAGTTGGGCCCCAAAGAGATGTTCTGCCCCTTGCCTACTCGCCAGTCTGCTCTGCTCCTAGGACAAGCAAGCTGAGTGAAGTTTCCCAGCTACAAACCCCTAATTAAAGAGGAGAGATGACATCCGTGACTGATCATATAAACATTGTAGATTCCAAGCTCCCCTCTCCTGCTGCCCTCACTCCCTCTCCCCACCTCTCCCCAAAAGCTATCTAAATAAGAACAGATTTTACCACCCACCTTGTGGGCAGTCTCTAAGGCTGGGGACTAGCTATTTATCCTTCGGTTGCTGTGGGAATTCAACACACACAAATAAAGCTCCTTTTCCAGCCAAGTGTGTATTTTTCCATCAGCATGTGGCCCCCCTGCCCAGGTTGTCTTGTTTAGGTTGGGGCGGCCTGAGGGGGGGAAGAACAGGGTGGGGGGTAGGGGTGTGTGGTTTCAGAACCTGCTCCCCACGATGGGTAGCTGCAGGGCAGCTTGGAGTCCTGCACAGGGCTGCCAGTGAAGCCCAGGGTGATGGACGCAGATGTGCTCTGCCCAGAAATAACATGTTCCCCTTTCTCCCTGCTTCTTGGCAAGTTGCCCCTGGCCCCTCCCATGGCTCCCAGGGAGCACCCATCCTTTACCCGACTCCCAGTTTCCATCAAGGATGGCAGGTTATCCAGTGTCTCTCCCACCCCACCCCCACCTCCCATCCCCGCTCCAGGATTTCTCCCCTTCGTGTGCTTTCCTCGCTTGCCTTTCCCCTGATCCCACAATCCCACCAGATTATGTCCCCTTCCTTCTGTGGTCTGCATCCTTTAACGAGGACCTTGCAACTCTGCTTCAGAAAAAAGGCCTGCTGAGGGATCTTTCTCCCAAACCTCCCAGCAGAGGCAACTTCCTTTTGGCAGGGAGTTGGGGGGGGGGGGATGGGGGGGTGGGGGGTGTTTTTATTTATTCACTAGGTTCTCTCCAGACCTGGGAGTTATGTCTGGGGAACTGCCCAAACAGGGTCAGGTGGTGATGTGGTCCCTTCTGGGGGATTGCCTAGGTTTCCCTCCTCTGATGGCCCATGATCTCCAAGGTGTCTCCTAGTGCTGATATCTGGCAGTTCTGGGATTCTCAAACTACCTGTGGGATCCAAGGCCAGAGGCTGCTGGTGGTGTCAGGCTCACTCAGTGATGAAATGAGGTTGGCCTCACCTGCCCTTTCCATTCTCCCCCCTCCTCCAGCACTCTCTTGCCCTGCGTTACCCCCTGGGGCCTCCCACCCGCCTCCCACTATCCCCACCTGCCATCCTATCCTGACAATCCTCCATCCTTCCTTATTCCCATTCTACAACTGCCCTCTCCACCCTAACAGTTGGTAGGAAGTCAATGGGTTTGCTCCTGGGCCATGGAGAGGGGGTGATCAGAGAGGGGGGTGTCCAAGAAACCTATTTGCAAGTGACAGACTCTAACAAACTCACATGAGCAAACAAAAGTCCTTGTTTCACAAACTGAGGAGTCCAAATGTACTGTCCGCAAGTCTTTAGAAGAACTTGAGATAGGAACCCATCTTGGACCAATCACGGTGGCCAGGGAATAGAATAAACTGAGAAGACTGGCTCACATTCCAGCTCCAGAACCTAGAGTGGAGTCAACCCCACCTGAACCACACGCCTTAGGGAGCCGTGGGGATAGTTGCCTTTAGAAAAGCCCAACGGAAGTTCCTGAAGAACGGAAGCGGTGACTGGGCAGGCTGAAGTAGCAGATGCCCCAGGCAAAGGGCCTAACCTGAAGGAATAAGGAACTGTGATGGTGGAATTTCAACCACTGTGCTAGCCACGGGAGGAGCTGTTACAGAGAAGGGGGTCAGGG
The DNA here is from genome assembly GCF_037043125.1 of Eumetopias jubatus. Lineage (NCBI taxonomy): Eukaryota > Metazoa > Chordata > Mammalia > Carnivora > Otariidae > Eumetopias > Eumetopias jubatus. The sequence goes on from NW_028274818.1 coordinate 28,073,165, forward strand.
AACTTGCTGGCCCTTCAAATCTCACCACAGAAATAGCTGCCCACTCTGCTTTCTTATAAAGAGAAAGGATGTGCCCAAAGGGCACGACATAGAGCTACTGAATGGAGGGCCAGTTCTCAGGAATAGAAATGTAGTTCAGACGAGAAGCTATCTGTTGTTCTGTGTTATTTGCATCTTCTGGCCAGATGTCCCCATTAGGCTGGGAAACATAATTTTTATGGATTACTTAAATATGTTAATTTCGAAAATATCCCCCCCCCCACTCAGCAGAAATTAATTGAGCACCTTTTTGTGCAAGGCCCCGTGGAATGGACTGAAGCCACAACAGTGGATAACACCAAGACAGTCCCTGCTCTTGTGGAACCTTTCTGCCATGCCTACTGTCCCTTCTGAGAGAAGAGCCCACAGCCTTGCTCCAGGGGCAGCTCTGAGCAACCGTATTTTGTCCGATGGGATCCCACATAAACATACCCATTCATACACTACAACTTAGTGGACTGGGACAGGTGCCTGGCCTGAGTGGTCAGTCCATTAGTTGACCACTGACCTCTGATTTGACCTAGTGTAGGAAAAGAAGCTTGGCTAGTCAGGTTTTCCCTCAATCTCCAGGAAGTACCAAAAGAAAACAAGGCAATTAGCCAGGAATGGAAGCCAAAAGAAAGGATGCGTAGAGAGGGCTTGAGGAAGAACAGGGGTCATCGTAAGGCCCACCTGGGCAGAAGTTATGAATAAACATAGCCTATGACTCCAAAGAAGCAATGAGGTAAAGAAAAGATATTATTACCTCAAACTCCTGTTGTTGTTGTTGTTGTTGTTGTTGTTGTTGTTGTTGTTGTTGTTTTAAATGTCAGTGCCTCTGCATCTGCGGCTCACTCACACCAGTGGCACGATGCCGGGCCAACGGAGACCCAGGGCTCAGAGGCCGGGGCCAGATCCGGGCCTCACGGGGTTTCCTCTCCCAATCTCCGACGCACCAGCGAGTCGGCCCGGCCCCAGCGAGCCTGCCTTCTCCTTCTGCCAGACCCGCTGCCCCCTGGGCGCACCCGGCCTGGTGTTTCGCGGCTGCTGGCGCCCACGTGCCGGCGCGCGCAGGGACTCCCGGGGGAGGCCGGGCCCGCATCCGGCTTCGGGGCCGGGAGGCCGGCGGGCCGACAGAGCCGCCTCGCGGACGGAGCGGCTGCAGGGCGCCCGCGGCTCCCGCGGCCCCGCAGCCCGAGCGGGGACGACACGCGCGTCCCGCCGTCCCCGCGCGCCCGGGAGTCGCGGTGCGCCCGGCCAGCACGGAGCGGCGCCCACACGTGCGCGCAGGCTCCACGGCTTCGGGAACAAGATCTAGAACTCTCTTTTGACCCGGCAATTCCACGTCTGGGACTGTGTCTTACAGATATACTTACACGTGTGCTAAATGACATACATCCGATGTCACTTGCTGCAGTGTTTGTAGAAGAAAAGATTAAGCAAACCACATTTCCATGAAAAGGGGCAGGGAATAAAATTTCGGATACATCTGCATAAAGAGAGAGAAGATACGGTAAAAAAAATGAGAAAGCATTCGATACTGGTAAGGAAAGATCTTTGAGCTCTGTTAATAGATGAAAAGTTCTGCAGAAGCAGAATTGCGGTATGCTCCCTTGAACAGAAAGGAGAAGTAAGAATATACGTGCCTTTTGTTCGTATATGCATGAAGAAACTCTGGAAGGGTAGGTGAGAAACTGATAATAGTGGTGACCAGTGAGGGTTTGGGAAACGGGCAAATGGAGACTGTTAAACAGATATATTTTATTTGAACCATGCGAATGTATTACTTATTCAAAAATTAAATTTATAGAAAGCCTTCTAGGTAAAAAGCGGGGGAGGTGGAGCAGTGGACTGTGGTGAGAAGGGGACAGATATCAGAGCAGAGGCCTACAGAGGGGAGCTCTGCTTCCTGCTGGGGGGGCTCCAGGCTGAGTGACCACAGACTCCCACTGGCTGGGTCTCAGAGCCTCCCTGCATCCAGAAAGGCCCTCCCGTTTCAGCCACACTGGGCCCAGCCCAACTGCTCTTTCTGGTCTTAGATTTACTGAGATCCTGCCTCCCTTCTTGCTCTACACAGACCCTCTTAGGGAACATCCACTTACTTGAGTTAGCCCCTGTGTCTCCGTCTCTCAGTCCAGTCCAGCAGGAACCGCTGAATGGCCTTTTGGCAGCTGGGCCACGAGGATGGATGGGTTTGGAATTCCATCTTCAGTAAGTGTGGAAGAAAGAAATAGTCCTGGAGGCATCGTTTGGCCTCTCAGAAGGAGGTCGGGCACTAGGCCAGGAAGGCCCTGACTGGGGCTTGCATCTCCTTCCTATGACTGCAGGGTTTTACTGAACCCAATCTCTTTCCCTTACCTCTAGAAAGGAACTGCCTGCTTGTCTTTGGGGACATCATCCCACTCTGGGTCAAGGCTTCAGGAAGATTTCCAAGGCAGAGTGGGTGAGGAAGGTCGCCCAAGTAGAGGAAAGGAAGCTGATTCTCTGGGATTCACAGAATCAGGAAACCCCAGGAATAGGCTTGGGGTCTGAGAAGATGCTCAGGGGCATCTAACAGGAAGCCCACCATGTCGCCTGCTTTCTCTAGGCCATTCTCCACCTAACCCAGTGCCCAGCACACAAAGGGCACTTAAACACGGGCGAGCCAAATTGATTCTGATCCTTCTAAATTTCAAACCTGAGCCTCCTTGGCTGTGCCCCGGCTGCCCCAGAACTCAGGGGACAGGGTGATCACTCCTCTCTTAAGGCAGCCCCACCTCTGGCTGCACCCCACAGAGCTACCCGCGGCAGCAGAAAAGAGTTGAGGGACACACGTGATACTTCACTGGTGCTTTATTATACAGAAGAATCCAAATATTTACATCTTGACAATTCTTACACTTCACACAGCTGGAGAGGGCATGGGCCTGCAACCCAGAAGTGATATAGGGGATACCGGGTGGGTGGGAGAACTTGCTACACCAGAGCAGAGGTAGTTAGAGGAGATGGTGCCAGAAAGGATCAAGGATTCTAGCTACTTCCCATCATCCTCACTTATTCAGGCCCTACCAATTGTTGGCAACTCTTCCTCCTAGAGGTTGACGAGCAAGAGGTGGGGAGAGGAAGGTGAAGAGAAAGCCCAACTAGAGGCTCTGTTAATCCATGGTCTTCAAATCTCAGCACTGAATTAAGGACTTTCCCTCTTGATGTGTACAGAGGTGCTTTAAAAACCACGGTTGGACTATAGAAAGTTCTCTTCCACAAGTTGCTCTGCAAGGAGACTGTGGCTGCAACTGTTTGCCAAGGCACAACACACAGAGGCCAGAGCCACACATCCCAGGTCGGCAGTTCCCAACATTTCTTCCACCGCAGCCCTTTGGATGGATTCATCCCCGTGGACGCCATTTCGGAAGATTTCACATGCCCTGAGTTATTTGGTTTTTGATTTTGTTTCGTCAAAGACATATAAAACCTTCAAAGTCTTCTACTGATTATAATGGAGATAACCAAAAGAGTAACATACTGACTTGCTAGAAAGTCCGTCAGAAACAAAGAAACTACTTCACCATCTTATTTTGGGTAAATGTACAACATCAACTAGGCTTTTTGAATAATGAAAATAGTCCATGGTGAACACCTCTCCTCCCTTCCCCCACACCTCTCCTCTGTCCAGAAGGGCCAGACTTGGCAAATGCCCAGAGCTTTAGGAGTATATGATGACGGTGGTGTCACCCCAGAGCTTGCAGCCAAAAAACCCTGGCGCCCTTTTCACAGAAGAGGCAACCTGTAGGGGACTGTTCCCATGACTCCTAAACCTCCAACACATGGCCACTTCACTCCACATTCTGCTCAACACTGGCTCCCTGGCTCCAAGGTCGGAAGTGATCACATGGGGTGGGGGTAGCTGTGAGGAGGGGCCTGGATGACTTCCTAGAAGTCAAGGCTCCCACAAATCACACACCTGGGGCACCTCAGAGAACTTTCCACGTAACAGTCACCAACTCCCAGCGCACAAAGTAGAGCAAACTCCTTCCATGAAAGGCTCTTGATCAGGGAAACAGGGAGACTAGTGGTTCTCAACCAACTGATAAATGAATTCCCCACCATCTAGTGAGTGCCTACTCTGAGGTTAACCCTGTGCTAGGACCCTAAGTTCCTGCTGTGATTACAAGGTCAGCACATTTAGCTTCAGAGCCTATAAGAGTCCGGGCAACTTAGCTGGTCAAATGAGATTTAGAAATGTGCCAAGTTCCACTCATGGTCTCTGCCTCATCCCTCCACCTCAGCCTAGGCAGCCTTGGGGACTTGCGTCAGAATTTCCACTGGGCACTGGGGGCAGTGGGGAGATAGAAGCTAAACTGCAGGCTAGGAAGGACCTTCTCAGAGTTGTCTTAATAGTAGAGCCCCTCTTCTGAGCCTTGGATTCCCTTTTTATGTCTTCAAGAATGTCCTAGCTCTCACCTCCTCGTCCTGAGATCGAACGTGTGTGTGTTTGGGGTGGGGAGCGCTAGCACACTCAGAGACACTTGGTAAACCCTAAGGTAGGAAGGTTGGGACAGGAGAGGTAGAAGCATCATGCTTCTTTGGGGCACCCAGGGATCCCAGATTCCTATAATGCTCCCTACAAAACAATACATACAATGCAAATATCCCTCCAGTTTGCTGGCCAGGGGCTCCCTGTCCCACAGAGAAGGCAGGACCTGGGATGCAAAGGAAGAACTGGGCTTGCGGCAGGAGTTGGCAAAAGGCATATGGTGGAGAACCATGGGAGGGCAACTCAAAGCCAGAAGGAAGCCAGGCAGTCATCGACTTCCCTCTGTGTACCCCGCCAGGATCCGGGGGGGCTCTCTCTTATTGAGGGCAGAAGTCTCACTGGTGGTTGGGCTTAGGGAAGAGGTAGGACCCCATGTGGGATCCCTTTACCCCCGCCCCAACACGGGGGGCTGAGGCTGGAACCACAAAGGCAGCCTCTTCCCCATCTTCCCAGGGCAGAGCAAGAGGGACGGGAAAGTAGAGTGTGGACAGTCTTCTCTGGCTGATGGGACCATCGACTTTACCCCAGGTGGAACTCCTACGGTCAGGGTTGTCTCGGATCGGTGGCACCTTGTGATGTCCCGGGGTAGCACTAGGTGGTGTAGAGGTGAGGGCCCTGGGAGGGAGCAGTGTTACATTCTGTGAGACATTAATAGATAGCCCATGAAAACCAACCAACCAAACAAAAACCTGTTGTCAAATAATTTGGGGACGTGGGTTAAACAAAGGTCAACAGACTTTATCCCTGCGGGATTTCTTGCAGCCGTTACTATACTAATATGCACTGTGAATCTCTTAAGAAAGGGACAGAACGTGTAGTATCTTCTAAAACTGATTTTAACAGAGGGTCTTTTTGCATGGCGTATCTCAAAATTAACAGGACACAGAACACATTTTGTGTCCAATCCGTGAGTCAAAGGGCAAATGCCCAAATGCCTTTGGCAGGCCCCTTATAGGTCTTTCCCTGTGAGGTCCCCCTGCCCATTGTACCCTGATCCTTGACCTGCTCGGCCCCCTACTTCAGTCACTGTTCTGTGCTTCCCTCAGCCCTCATTTCCCTTAGGCAGACAAATGTCCAGACCTCTGGTCCACAGCTTCAGATGTGACAGGGAAGAGGCCCAGAGGAAGGCCAAGGGGAACCCAGGCTAAGAAGCGCACGTTAATGATGGCCATGGGAGGGAGGAGACCAATGGAGCCCAGGGCCCGGGGACTGGGCCATCCTGCTGTGGATCATACTGTTGAGTTGTGGTTGAATTTATTTTACAAGCAGCCATCATTCATGGAGTGGGAGGGGAGGGAAGGGAAGAGATGGGAAGAAAAGAGTGAGGAGGGACATTTATAAGTGTGAGGCAAAGGCGGAGCCAGAGGGCTGGAAGGCCCTGCCCACTGGCAGGCCCCCGCCTGCTGACATGGCTCCCTCTGCCCTGAGCAGCAGTTCTCCATCCATGGAGGGTGGTGGGTTCCCAAAGTGGGTTCCCTCTGGCTCTACAAAATGGCTGCCCTCTAACCTGGGGCCCCCTGGCTGCGGACAGGAAATGAGGGTCACTGAGGGGAAGCCATAGGTCTCCAGCCCAGGGGGCCGCCCAGCCTCAGAAGCTTCCAGAATGAGATCTACATCAGAGAAGGCCACCAGGGCCTGGGTGGAATCGCAGGAGCTCTTGTCCAGCTCACTGGCAGCAGCATAGGCTAGGGGCCCTGCGGTCCCTGTGCAGGGCCAGAGCCGCCGCAGGTCATCCCGGAAGTGGGGGTTGAAGAGCAGGTAGAGCAGAGGGTTGAGGCAGGCAGGCAGGGGTAGTACCACAAGTAGCACAGACTTGACGGCCTCCGGGGTGACAGGGAAGAGGCCCAGCATGGAGGTGAAGCTGAGGAAGGCCACAGGGCAGTAGAGGAGCCCGTCTGCAAAGATGAGCCAGGCCACATGCCTCACCATGGCGCAGTCCCACACGGCCTCGAAGTCGCCCCTCGGCAAGTCGCAGTAGAGTTTGATGTAGGCACCGGCCACTACCAGGAAGCAGAAGGAGTTCATCATGACCAGGGCCACGGCGAAGCCCAGGGCAGCTGGCCGGCCCTCGGGGGGGGCATAGGGCAGGCAGAGCGGGGACGCCCCGTATTCTCCCACCGAGGCAAGTGGCAGGGCAGCGGCCAGCCCGGCCAGCAGCAGGCAGCCCAGGGCCCCGGCTCGCACGCTGCTCAGGGAGGGGGCCTTCCCGTAGGCCCGGACGCAGGAGACAGAGATGCTGCACTGCACGGCGGCCAGGGTGAGCAGCAGCACGGAGGCCTCGGACCCCAGGACGGCCAGGAAGCCTGTGGCCTGGCAGCCCAGCCCCATCTCCCAGCGGGCTCCGTACTGGGAGAACTGGCCAAAGGTCAGGGCGTCGACGGAGGCTAGGAGGCCACAGGAAATGCCCGTCAAGGCGTTGGCGCCCGCAAGTGCCCCTACGACAAACTTGACCGGGGGCAGGGGGCCGGGCCCGCCAGCAAAGACGCTCAGCAGCACCAGCCCGTTACAGAGCACGGAGAGCAGCGCGACGGCCCACACAGCCAGGCGGATGCCCCAGCTCTCGAAGAGGTGCTCGCAGGGCTTGAAGGGGCCTGGGGGAGAGAGGATCAGACATTACCCCTGGGTCAGAGGCTGCTGGGTCGAGGGTCCTGGGGATGAGGCCAGCGAGGCTGACGCAGCCTCTGTCCTCAGAGAACTCCCAGGCTGACAGAGGCAGACCTGGTCTCTGAGAACTGTCAGGTGGGGTTGCGGTGGGGGGGGGGGGGCACAGTGGGGACACACACAGCTCTTCCTCCAAGGAGCTGCAAATGGAGTGAACACTCACCCAATACGTGTAGAAATATAAACACATAGTAAACCAACTTGTACACAAAGTACAGATTCATACAGCACAAACCCAGGCATTGAGGAAACGTTCAGCCAAGCAGTCTTTCCAGAGCAGCAGGATTTAGGGGACAGGAAGGCGCGAGGTGGCATAAACGAGTGGAGGGGGCACCCGAACTGGGATGCGGCCGGGCCAGGGACACAGAGGTGTGAGGGGCTGCCCGGAGAGGGACCAGTCTGCGTCCCAGGGCTCTGCTTCTCCGGGTCAGTGCCCAGGGATCCACTAAGGACCTGGCCATGCATTGAGTGCTGGCCAGGTGTTTGTACCTGGCTGGCTCTCCCTTGCTCTGTGACGGGGAGACAGACCACAGTCAGTATTCACAGAATCAATCAGTATTTGGGAAGAAAAGCATAATAAGTAAATGAAAATACGGATGACTCTGGGTTTTTCCAACCTGGTTTTGCACAAATGGCTGAGATCGTGGTGTTTTCCATCTCTCCCCTCAGGTTCTGTCCTTAAATCACCCTGTAACTTTGGATATGTTATGTCTTCATTTCTTTTGGCTTCAGACTCCTGTTCTGCAATGCATTTCTAGTAGCTTGGGAATTTGAGAGGCTTTTGTGGGAACTATTTTTTAAACATATTTTTTTCCGACTACCATATAATAGATGGTCATTGTAGAAAGTTTGGAAAATATAACACGGAAAAATTAAAACTGCTTATCATCCCACCTCTCCAAAAGAACTCATCGTTTTGGTATGTTTCCTTCCATTTTTTAAAAAAATACATACATACATATACTTTTTTAAACTAAATTGGGATTTTCCGTATATAGTTTTTAATTCCCTTTTTTAAGTAAAAATTTTACTATGCACACTTTCCCGAATCTTTATCTTCCTCCAAACATGTTTTCCGTGGCTGCATAGTAAATATTTACCCATATGGATAATTTATTTGGCCATCTGCACGCACGATCTACTTTTAAAGCAAGTTAAAGCTGGACTTTGCCTTTTGGAGCCTCCTCTTTAACCTCATCACTGCTGATTATTGGTTTTCAGAGGTGAAATTTCTGTGGCAGCTTGAAGCATGGGGGTTTCCAAGTCAGGAAGAAAACACCACCTGTTTCCTCCAGACTGCGTTGGTGTTCTTGCTCTGGGCTGGCACTAGAGGGCGTGCTCCACCCACTGAGTGCTGCGAGCAGGTGTTGGCAGTTGGCAAGCACTATTTTGGCTCAGCGAGAGCAATGAGAGAAGACCAAGGGGTGCGAATCAAAGAGAGATGTAAAACTGGAAAATGGAGGGGAGACGAAATAGAGAAGCACATTGTTCACTGTTTTCTGTTCATTCCGACCAGATCCTGTCCTGGCTTAAGCAATGTACTACAGCCCTCTGGGGGTGACCTGCTAGCACTTTATACACAGGGAAAGGGGCTTCTTCACTCTAAACAGGTTAGGCTGTACTGCATCAAAGGGAAAGGGAATTCTCTTTCTTTCTTTACAGCAAGATTCAGGTGAGACTCTATAGGAGACTTTCTCAGATGTAAGGGTTGGATAGTCCTGTAAGGAGTCATCCAGGGGAAAAACTATGAAGTTTTTCCACCCTGGAGAGTTTAAAGAAAGAGAGCAGAGAGTGATGGAGAAGGTGACCTCTCAGAGGCCCATCTGGCTCTAGGATTCTGCGAGTCTTAGACCGAGAGTGCTCAGAAGCAGTGCCACACTCCACCCTAACAATGGGGTCAAGACATTCTTTCCTGCTTCTCTCTTCAATGAGAGACACTTTCTCCTGGGTGTTTAACTTCTCACTGGGCTGATTTGTGAAGGTTGCTTTGACTCCTCTCTCCCCGCTGTCACCCTTCCCCCACTGCTGTTCCAAACAGCCACACAAGGGAAGAACTCCAGCTCCTTCCCTAGGAATCACCAGAGAGGCTGTCTTCCGCCCAGAATGTTGGCTCTTAGGCAAAGAAGGTGCCTGAAGTGGTTATAAACATGCCAGGCTGAACTGGCATCTCATCTAAATATTTGGGTGCTCCTTCCCCAGTCCTGCCCCCACCCCCATGCCAAGGCACCCATCTCACCTGGAATGGGGCTACACTGGACACTGGGGTGTGGCTTTGTGTCCTCCATCTCCAGCTGGAGCTCGTCCAGATCCAGGTCATCTGAAAGGTGAGAACAGAAAGTGGCTTGGGGCCCAGGTCTTGGTGACAGTCAAGTTCCACCTTTCTCCAAATGCCCACCTCTTTAAGCAGTCATCCCCAACTCAGTCTGCTTGGCACAGGTCATCCCAGCAGCTGTGCACATCTGTTCTACTCTTGGGTGTAAACATTCAGTCAGTTCCTATTATCCACATGTGGATTATTTGCATTGTCTGTTCTTTACAGCAAACTTTCATCTGAAACTCTCTCATCTCGTCCTATAACTCAGCATGCTGTGTCCCCTCCAGGCAGCCTAGTTACCGTGCATGCTGCTTAGAGTTAGGGTGGAAGCTGCCTTAATAATGAGAGCTGGTAAACAAATAGTTCTCCACATTGGCCAGTCCCCCACTGTAATTCCCTGGCCAGTTGTGAACACCACGTGCTAGGAAGAACATCTTCTTTTTATTTATTTATTTTTTTGTATTTTTAGAGAAAGAGAGAGCCCAAACGGGGTTGAGGGGCAGAGGGAGAGGGAGAGAGAGAGAGAGAAAGAGAATCTTAAGTAGGCTCCATGCCCCGCACAGCGCCTGAAACGGGGCTCAAATCCATGACCCTGAGATCATACCTGAGCTGAAATCAAGAGTCGGATGCCTAATCAACTAAGCCACCCAGGCACCCCAGGAAGGGCATCTTCTTAAGACAGAGTAGTTGAACCAGGGATAGTGGGTGAGTAAAAGCCATACACTTGAGAAATGGTCAAAGCCACTGGGGGATTAACTTAGGCAAGGCATAAGTAAGTGGGAAAACCATGGCCATCCTCAAGGAGCTGAGGCCCCCTATATCAAGGGCCCTTTTCTGCTTCAGGCATAAAGGAATTGTGCTCCTATATGCTGTGTTGTTGCAGAAGGTAGAGTCAGGATGGATCATAGAAGGAGGCAGATTAACAATTCAAATGGAGAAGTTTTCATTGTTACTAACACAAATCAGCTCCCACACTTAGAGCTGACAGATAGAGAGGTGGGCCTGAGGTCCCCGGGCGCTGCATGCAGTGCCTGCCATTTGCTGGGCTTCGGGCAAGTGCAGAGGACCTCGGGGATGACAAAGACATGGTCCTGCTCTCAGGGAGCTTATGGAGACGGAAGAGAATCAAGCACTCACGTCAGAATTCGCTGTGTCAACTAACAGATTTATTTAACAGTAAGGGCTAAGAGTCTCTGAGCCCCTACTCTGTGCCAGCCTCCGCCCAGCAAGTCATCTTCATGGTCTCATTAACCTTCCTGGCGGCCACATGAGACAGGTGTCCTTTGACACCATTTGACAGATGAGGACACTGAGGCTCATGGAAGCGAAGCGGCTTGCCCCAGGTCTCCCAGCCGGTGCGCTACAGGGCAGAAGCCCAACCCCAGTTTGTCTGACTACAGAGCCCAGGTATTTAACCTTTATGCTCTCCTGATTTGGGGGGGGGCTGGAGGGGATGGGGGGCAGCTTTACAGATGCACGAGCTGGGCATAATTTGTCCCCAGAGGTGCTGGAGCAGAAAGTCCCAGATGTGAGAAAGGGCACTTCTGTGCTGAGTGAGAGGATGGACTAGATCTTTACTGATCCTTCCCTATTCTAAGTCTAGACCCTGCAGTTCCTTAGCCTGAGAAAATAGGATTAGAAAGATAAATCCATTTTTAAAGAAACTCTGTAACTTGTTTGAATCAAGTAGGATTTTTTTTCTCATCTTAGTCACTATTGCAGCGTTTCCTAAACTCGAGCCTGTGAACTCCAGGGATGTTAGGGATACCTTGGGGGTCCATAAATTCTATAAGAACTTTGACATGATCATCTTAAAACATCTTATCATTTATAAAGACAAAACTCTTGTTTGCGGCAATAATTCATCATTGAAAGACTTTTTTTTTTAAGAATAAGACTTCAGTCTCTCTAGTGAGACTGGGTAAGGTGTCTGAGGCCCTAAGTGATACAAGGGACTTGCTTCTCTTCAGAAGGACGCCTGTACGTTACCCAGGCTTCAGAGACAGTGCCCTGTGGGCTTGTCCTCCACCGCACAGGTAACAGAGAGGTGACTCTGTGTCATGCTTGTCCCCATCTTTGACTCATGTGGTTTGTTTCCTTCCTCCCCACTTAAAGGGTAAACACCTTTAGTTGGGCATTTTCCCAGGAGGCAGGAAGGCTCACTGTGGAGCTGCCCTTGGCCCAGACACCATCAGGGCGGGCAGGCGGCTGAGGTGTGCCCACAGAGTCCTGGCATTTCCTCTCCTCTCTACCTTTCATTCCCTGCCCACCGGGCTCTCCAGAATGGAGCTCAGCAATTCTTTGAAATCAGAATGCATGAATGAAACGCAAGGGGTGAAGCCCGCGGACTCTGTCCGAGGCTGGGAAAGTCACAGCCAAGGTGTTAAGTAACCACTCTTCAAACAAGGAGGAAATCAAATCTGGCTGCAGCCGAAGTTCCTGGCTTTCTTCCTCAAGGCTTATTAGCTCCCACAGGAAGTGGGGGGCCCTGCCCTAGCTCCCGTTACCGGCGGCAGGCAGCCCACAATTCTGACGCCCTGTGGCTCTCCAAGACCTAAGCCTGGTGGAAAGTTTCACCTTGAGGAAGGAAAGTTTCCATTCCTCCTTCCAGCCCCCTGAGGGAGTGGACCGCAGACAGACATCCGGGAATGTCCCCTGGGGACAGCTGTCTGCCGGCCTAAAGCCAGCCTGGCCACTGGGCTCCTCATGGGGTCCTCACACCCTCCCCGGGGAGGGGTCTGGGAGAGAGACCCCAGAGACCCCCTAACTGCTTGCACAACACTGGCCTCCGCAAGCTGTGTCCCGGACTAGACAACGCACCTTCCCCCCGCACGCACACGGGGAGGCTCCCCGTAAGAGAGTTACTGGTACCAGTGAGTGCCGTCTCTACAGCCTGTGGGTGTGTAGTATCGTTCTCATGGTACAGAGCAAAAAAACAAGGCTGAGCAAGGTTAAATAGCTTGTCCCAGGCAACTCAACTGGTAAACCGTGTCATTGGGTTTAGAACCCAGGTCTGTCTACACCAACATAAGACGTTTTTCTTACATGTTTCGTTTTGATTTTTCTGTTTAGCTTCTCCATGGACATAGTGTGGAGAGGGGGGTAGAGACTGAAAAAGAAATCCAACTATCAGGGGCCCTTTTTGGCTTCTTCCTACTTCTACCCGTGTTCTGTCCCATGGGGTGAAGGTGAGGGGGATGGAAGCCCTCCTCTCTGCCCCTTTATCTAAGACACCACTTGACAGAGGATCCTTAAGCCCCCTCAGCTGCCTACCTCCACCCTTCCTTCCCTTTACCCTAACTGTTCCCGAAACAGACCCATGTGGTCAAGACCCCTGTGGCCCTTCTCAACAAGGTCCTCTTGCACCCAGTGGCCTGTGATAGTCCCCACGCTGTTCCATTTGGCTCTAGGATGTCTAGTGAGGGGACTTTTTTTTTTTAAGCAGGTTTAATTTAATTGATTTAATTCAATCCTGCTTGGCTCAGGTTGATTAGAAAGTGGATGTCTACTCTGAGAATGCCCTGAAGTTGAAGGGCCCATGTAGCCAGGAGGCAGCTGTGGAGAAGGAACGTGTGAGCCACGAGGGCAGGGGTGCTCCGTAAGACGCAGCTCAGGGAGCCCCTTGTGAACCGCCAAGGGCTTGGCAAATACGGAAACATTACTACTGCCCTTGTCATCCTCACCTGCTCCGCAAGTACTTCCGGGCTACATCCTTGGAGAGGCAAGGTGCAGAGGTCACCTCCCACGTCACCCTTGCGGTTTCCCTCCGCAGCCCCTGCCAGAGCCCCTCTCAGGGTCCCCCAGGCCTCCTCCCTAACTTCCTCTCTGAGCCAGCCCCGCCCCTGGCCCAGGGCCCCCATCACTCACAGTGGTTCTCAGCTTGTCCGGCCAGAAGGCCGGGGGGCCTCTTCGGAGCTTCCTCCTCCTCAAGGTGAAAGTCCTCAGCCTCCCACTGCCCAGAAGCCTTGAAGAAGCCAGCACAGACGCCATAGGCACAGCACTGGTAGGCATAGGGCACCTCCAGGATCCTGGGAGCCAAGGGGGCACAGGGGCAAAATGAGCTGCCTTAGGAATGGTTAGGATGCCAACCCACGGACCCGGCACTCAACACTGGCCTTTCAAACCCGATTATGGTGCAGGCAGTCCCCTGGGCTTTCTTTGTACGGATCTTACAGTCTGGCTTCTGCCTCTGAAGGGCTCTGGCATCTTCCAATCTTTTCCTCACTCATCTTGAGAATGAGATGGTAAGATAAACTTTCCGCCGTTTATGGAGTCCCCTCAGTAGGCTCAGAGTGGGGAGCAGCTCACCCAAGATCACACAGCACTCTGGTGCTCTGCTCCCCTCCCAGCCAGCAACTCTTCCTTCAGATTCCAGGAGACGGGGATTCTCCTAGTGACTCTTGCTTTACCCTTGCCCTCAGGAAGACCCACGCCCTGGCCCCTGGCCCCACCCCTGGGCAACAGCAGAGCTGAATTTGGTGCCCTCTGAGGGCGAGGGCGGATGCCTCCAGGCATCTCGTTAGCTGGCAGAGGAGGCGGCTTGGGCCACACAGGCTGTGGTCCCGCTGCAGGCAGAAGGCCTGGATGTCATTAGCACCAGGGACCGGCCGGGCTGCTTGTTTCCCACTCCTGACCACAGGGGCCCAGACGCTGCCCAAATGAGGACAGGCAGTCTGCGTGCACTGAAGGGGACAAGGAGCAAGGAGGTCCAGGGGGACTGCACATCACCTTACTCCTGTCCTCACAGGAGGGCTCAATGTCCCCTGGGGCTGATGGTTGGGACAGAAAGAAATGCTATGAATGAGATGAGGAAGGGGAAGCGTGAGCCCTTCCCACACAGTAGTGGCCAAACCCTATGCCTCTGGGCCATCAGGTTTTTCTCGAGGTGAAGCCCTATGGCTTTCTCTCTGTCCCTCCACAGCCTCCCCAGCGACTCTGGGGCAAACCAACCTAGGAGTGGGGGAAAGCCAGGCGCTCACCTCAGTTTTGGGAAACTGTCCTTGGAGAAGGCCTGGGATAGAGCCAGGTTCCCTTTGAGCTTCAGATGCATCAGGCCCCCAAGTCCAGCCAGGGGCAGTGTGGTCAGCTGGTTGTCTGTGAGGTCCCTAGGACAGTGGATGGTCAGGGTTATTGGCAGTCAGTGGGGTTGCTGAGGGGCAGGGCTGTGCTGAGGGTGTGACCAGGGTGCCTGGGATGGAAGCAAGAGGAGAGGAGCAGAGGACAGAAGATCAGCATAGAGAGACGAGAGCACTGAATGCTGGGGGAGGAGGATGGTCAAGGGTTGCTAGAGGCACCACGCATAACTCACTCACGCATTCATTTATTCATTCATCAAATACCATATACCAGGGACTGCTCTAAGGTAATGCCAAGCCATCCCCATTTGTAGGTCACAGAGTCCCTTAACCACAGCTCCTATGCCCAGGTCCCAGTCCCGTGCAAGGGCCCCTATCCACCCACTAGGGCATCTGCCTGTACCTGCTTGTCCCTATTCCCCTGCTTTTCTGACAACACGGGAGGCCAGAGTCGGGGATCGGACAGAGCTGGCCTCTAGCTACATGCAGGGGTTTGGTCATCCATTCTGTTTTGCAGGGATGGCTTTGTAGCCAGAGATGAGGACATGCATGGTCCTCTACTGGAGACACATTACAGGGAACCAGGGCTCCAAACCAAACACCAGGACCACAGACTGTGCGTCGTGGAAACAGCCTGGACTAGAAGGCAGGAAACCTGGCGCTGTCACCGACTCCCTGCATAACCAAGGGGAGTCACAAATCTGCCTGAGTTTCAATGTCCTCATCTTTCAAAGGGATAAAAATATCCACCCTACCTATCTGGCAAGAGTAGAGCAAACAGGAGAGGGAAGACCGAAGTGCGAGGCTTTTTTGCAAGGCTCCGGCCCAGAGCCCAGAGAGTGGCAGACGGGAGGGGCACTGTGAACCGCCTGGGAGGCTTGCATTCTGGCCTTGCTTTGAGCAAGCTTCTCCCCCCTGGGCCTGGAGGCCTCCCATGTGAAGTGAGGGATTGGGCTGGATGATCTCTGAGGCCAGGGCTGGAGCTAGCCCATAAGGGAGTCTAGGCATTAATCAGAAAAGGGTCCTGTCGGGGTGGACACACCTTTGGGACATGCAAGCAGGCAGTCAGCTCACCCTTGGGTGAGAGCCCTTGTGCATGCAGTACACAACCTGCACCACAGTACGTGGCAGCCCCATCAGAGGTCCCTTCCAGCTGTGACCTAGTGACCATGCAGCCAGTACTATATGCTCCCTGTTGGCATCCTATGTAATTTAGGGGACCTGTGATCCTCTGCCACCCTGCAGAATGGCAGCCCTCTAGAGTTACTACTCATGCAGCGGACTGCTGAGCTGAGACCCTGGGTTCCCACATCTGTGGCCACTGTCCCAGGTCGTGAAGGAGTTTCGGGCTCGAACATCCTCTTTGTTGGTACATGTAGAGGCTGGGGGAAGGGCCCAAGACAGGGGGGCACTGGGAGGGCCAAGGCCGTCAAAATGCTGCCGAACATTAGCAGATGATATTCCAGAGCTTGCAGGAGGCAGGCTCTCTGTTTATCAGGCCCCCCAGTCTGTCAAACGGACTGTCAGAATGATTGATTAGGCTGGAGGCCACCTCCCCGGGATGTGTGGTCAGACATTCATGCATGTCCCTACTCTGGGGTGGGCCCTCCTGCCCCAACTTGGCCAGCCCACGGTCCTGACTGGTCTCCATCAAGTGGGAGGAGAGTGCAGCGAGCACTTACAGCTTGACTAGGGAGCGTAGGGTCACGAAGGCCTCAGGGTGGATGGACCGGATGGCGTTCCAGCTCAGGTCCCTGTGGACAGAGAGGGTATTACAGGTGGGACCAGCAACATGTGGAGGACTCATTGTTCCCATCCTGAGTTCTCCTTCCCTCACTCCCCATCTGAGCCGCCCCCAGTAGCAGAACCCTCAGCCTTTTGGGGAAGGCACCTGCTGCCTGGCTCCCAACCTGGCTGTGGCGACAGAAAAAGGGATTTGGCAGATTGGTTTCCGAGCCTCATCAACTCCTGGGTACCAGCTGGAGAAGCGGCTTCAGAAGCCATCTGGGGGGGGAGGCACCTCTCGTGGGTGTGTTTGTGTGGGTGTGTGTGCGCGCGCACACATGCACGTGCGGTGGGGGCAGGGATATAGAGCAGGGACACTTTGTGCATGCCACTGCCATGTGTGCTATGGGTATAGAGCATGCCTGGGAAAGGGGCACAGTGGGCCCCTATAGGGCCCACCCCTGGATGCTGCAGGATACTTACAGGGCTCGCAGGGAGCTCAGCTGGCTGAAGGTGTCAGCTCCAATTTCCCAGATGCGGTTGTGTTGGAGGCCGCTAGGGCAGCAAGAGAGACTGGATGAGCCAATAGGCTCAGACCCTGGCTCAGTTCCATGCCCCCCCCCCCGTGCACTAAGAGGAAGAAAGGAGAGCCCCCCACTTCTCCTGGCATGGGAAGAAAGGGCCCAGCCCGCGGAAGTCACCAGAATTAAAGGGAGCACAAGGGGATCCGGTTGCCTTGGGTAAGTGGGTCAGGAGACAAAGCCACAAAACCATCCCTGTGGCCCAAAAGAGAGTCAGTTTCCAGGGTTCCCACCGGGGCTGGCTCCCGGCCCAGCCAACCTCGCCCCTGGGTCCTCCAGACCTTAGTCCGGCAGCAGAACACTGCCCCGCCCTTGGATGACCCAGTGGCTGGCCCAAGCTGGGGAGCAGAGCTCAGTGGACTGCTTCTCTGAATGGGAGATGGAGCCTGTACCTCAGCAATGCTGAAGACCCTCTTTCCTTTGGCATCTAGACAAACAGGACAGACCCTCACACCCCTATCCTGCCTGGGCCCCAAAAGGCGTTGCCCTGCCTAGGGTCAGGGGACAGACATGGGAGGCTCAGGAGACCCAGCAAGTTTGAAAAAACAGAAGCTGGGTGAAAAGAGCTTAGAGCATTTTTTAAGTGATTTTTTTTTTCCTTGTCAAACGTGAATCCTGGGTTTCTGCTCCTGTGTATGAGTGTGCGCGTGCACAAAGACACACTTGTGTCCTGCCTCCCAGCCCTGATGTGCCTGACCCTGGCCCCCTACTGGCCCAAATCACTACTGACTTTCATCGTTGTGACTGACCCTCAGTGAGCCACCTTGGGACTGTTTGTGTGGGCCCATCATCTGTGGTCCCTGGAGGCCTCGTCTAGGCCTCTGCTGAGCCCCCAGCCCTAACCCCCAGATATAACAAGCTCAGAGAAGGGAGAAATGTCCGAGTGTACACGCTGACCCCCTCCCCCCAGACGTGCCCCAAGTCTGTCTTGCATGACTTCACCTTGCCCCTGCCCCCCCGCAACTCACATTTCCTCCAGCTTCTGACACCTGTGCAGGCTAGGCAGCTCCTCGATTTGATTATGGGACAATTCCCTGGGGAAGAGAGACTGGATGAGACAATAGGCTCAGACCCTGGCTCAGTTCTACACCCTCCGCGCACTAGGAGGAAGATAGGAGAGCCCCCCACTTCTCCTGGCATGGGAAGAAAGGGCCAGGTGAGGCAGGTGAAGACCTGAGACCAGGTGAGGATGAAGCTGGGGGCCAGGAGAAGCAGCTCTGGCAGGACGTGCCTTCCTGTCAAGCAGCCAAGGGCTGGGAGGACCCTGCAGGGATGTGGCTGTTGACACACCTCATGGCAATGAGACTTCTCTTCCCTTCCCCCTGCTGAGTCCTGCTCCTCACCACAGGGCCTGGATGGGGCTGATGTGGCATTTTTCCAGCAGGGCTGCCCTCAACCACATGAGGGCCTGGGGGACCCTGGAGGGTCCTTGGGGGAGGGGGACAGGAAGTGAGAGGGGCACGGAGATGAGCAAAGGAGCAGAGGGTGCAGAGACTCTGAGACGGTCAGCAGGGACCATGTCAGGCCTTACTGGGCAAGCTGGTCAATGCCAATCCAAGTAAACATCACCTGTAGTCCCCACACACAGAGTCCCAGGGAGGGTAAGCTGGAGCCTGTGGGGCTCATCTGACCCAACCCCTTCATTAACAGATGAGGACACTGAGGCACAGAGAGGGGACAGAACCTGCCAAGGACACACTGCCAGTCAGTGGCAAGGCTGGGTCTGGCACCCATGTCTCCAGACACCCAGTCTAGTGCTGCTGCATGTGCAATGTCTCCTGGGTCAGTCTTCCCATCCTCAGCTGTGGGCTTGGGTCCCTGCGGAGGAGCCTCAGATTCCGGTTGGATTCAGGAGGGAGAAGAAAACTCCCCTTGACTTCACAGGCCACTTAAATACCTCCATGGTTCCAGAAGAGATTAATGTTCTTCTTACTAGATAAGTAATGCCACTGACTGAGCGCCTATCATGCGCTAGCACTACGTGCTATGTGCAGGACATACATTTTTTTTCAACCCTCACACATTTATCCACATTTTGCTGATGAGGCATCGAAGCCCTGAGACCTTAGACAGTGAGTCCAAATTCATACAGCTAGTAAGTGGCAAAGCTGGGCCTCAAACCCTCGTCCGACTCCAAAGGCCATTGTCCTTTTGCCCGGAACAAGAGAGGACAGCCCAGTCCCTCCCGGGCAGTTTCTCAGCAGAAGCCCAACTTGTCCCACTCTCCAGAAAGAGTGGTAACCCAGGGGGACAGAAGCAGGAGGGCCCCTGCCAGCCCATGGGAGCAAGGGCACAATGCCAAGACCGGAGAATGCTCGTGAGCCACTCACAGGACTCGGAGCCTGGGTAGCTGTTGGCACAGCCCCGGTGGGAGCAGCTGGATGCCTGCGCGGGTCAGGGTCCTGCGGAGAGAGCAGAGACAGAACTGGCACCGGGCCCAGGGCCCTGCCATCCCCGGCCCCCCGTCTCCAGCTCCGGGCCTGGTACTGACATGGGAGTTCTGAGCTGACAGAAGTGGCAGGAGGCACAGGGCAGGCGTGGGGCCACAGGGGGAGAAAGCAGCAGGCCTGGCATCTGAGCACAGAGCTCCCCTGGGACTGGAGGCGGCGGGGGGGTGGTGGTGGTGGTGGTGGGCAACAGACAGAGAGAGACACAGCCCGGGGACTCTCTGCTTGGCAGACAGCCCACCACACCCACCCATCGTGTCCCCACCCATTGTCTCATAGTGGTCCCCGGCAACACGGACAGGAACTAGAATCTGTCTGCCCTCCTTAGAGATGGGGGTAGCCGTGGGCAGGGAGTAGGTAGGAAAGACGAAACAAAACCACCCCAGCGGGGCCATGGGAACCACGCGCGGAGTCTGCTCCCTGTGCCCCTGGGGAAGAGGAAAGGGGTGGGAAAGAAGGGAAGGACCCGGGGCTGGGACAGAGAGGGCTGTGGGGGCAGGTTTGGCTAGGGACAGGGTGTCCCAAGAAAGACCCAAGGCCAAGGTCATTCTTGAGGAACTATTAGTTCCCTCATGGAAAATTTTCCAGATGCCAGCAAATCTCAGGGAAGACAACAGAGGCACAGAGGAGAGAGAGTTCCTGTCTCAGCCGCGCCGTGAACGAGCAGGCCGCTGGCTTCCTACCACTCTCTCTGGGTGTTTGCTTGACTGTCCCATTCATCCTCTTAAATGTACCGAGGGCCTACTGGGCTCTCACACCCCTCCCCCACTCTACAGGCTATAGTAATAGAAAATATGAGAAAATCCTTGTTGGAATCATGCTTCAGAAAGGCAAAGGAGATGTGTTTCCACAGCCTTTCTCCCCCTGTCACGGGTCCTCAGCATGCTCACGGCTTGGGGTTAGGAACTCTGAAGTCATGCCTGAAAAATCCAAGCATGGTCAGGAGAAGACCAGCCTCCTCACCCCCGAACCATCTGCCACCTCCGGCCTTTCCTGCAGCAGTGCCATATCAGGAGATGGCCATGGGCCCCTGGGGCTGAGCCAGGTGACCTCTGGGCCAGGCTGGAGCCAGCAGCAGAAGCAGGCCAGATAAGGGGCAAGCAAAGGAGCTGGGCAGCCTTCCGGGGGACAGGCAGACAGAACACCTCCTGGGGGCAAAGCAGGGGCACAGAAGAGGTAGAGGCTGAGTATATCCACTCACAGGATCTCCAGGCTGGTGGTCCCTTTGAGATCTGGGAACTCCTGGATGTCCGTGGCACCATTCAGGGATCTGGAAACAGATGCGACAAACTTGGAAGGGTGGGGTCAGGGCATCTCGATATCTGGGCTCCCCACCATCATTGATCTCCCCTGGAGAGACCCTACCTTTGGGGGAAATGTCATCTTTCCCCCCAGCCTCAAAATACCCCAGCTACTCAGGCCCTGTTGGGGTGGAGCTTGGCTCAGCAGGGTCCAAACTGCCATTTCCTTAAGTTGGCCCAGCCCCCAAGAGTCGCCAACGGGAGAACACAACCTGGCATCTGGGCCCCAGCATGCAAAACACAACAAATGAACAAAGAAAAAAAATACAGGCAAGGGACATGGGAATGGCGTCTGTCTAAAAGGCTCCAACGTGGGAGCTTCTGAAAAAGTTCTTGCCTGCAGGGGTTTGCTTATTAGAGACTGAGATAGGGTCTCCCCCAAATTGTCATCCGCTAAAGCTTTATCACAACCTTCCCACCGGCTCTCTCTTAGATTGCTTTAGACAGATGGCTTTTCCCCTCCCCGCCGTCCCCACCGGTGAGGACAGGGACCCAACCAGGCACAGCAAAAATGGGTCCTGCCAGACCACAGGGAGGCAGTGTAGGCTCCAGGAAGGACCCTCTTGGATCTGGAGTCCAGGGTCCTAGCTCACGGCAGAGCAGAGCCCGGGAGCCTTGGGATCCATCTACAAAATGTGCTACCACCACCCACCTCACACGGTTAGAGTGACAACGAAAAGTGATAATGGACATGAAGGCGAAGTGTGTGCTCGAAGATGTTAGTTATGTTCCTGGGATGCCATATGTGGCGTGTAATCCGTGGAAGATTTTTGAAGAAGTGGGACTTGGGCTGGGAATGGAAAGAATGGGAGAAAGGAAACAAGGGAATGCCGTCGGGCCCAAAGCCGTAAAGGTGGTGCAGCAAAGGGCCGAGGGACCCATGCTCCAAGGTCACTGGAGAACCACACCCTTATCCCATCATTGGTTCCTTCAGCAAGTATTTTTGGAACAGGTCCCTGGAGCAGGACCCTGAAGAGGCCAGATAAAACTCCTGGGCTCTTTCACTCATCTGGGATCTGGAAGGAAGCCATGGGGAGCTGAAGGGAGGCTGTTCAGTGCAGCCAGATCTGGGAATAGGCCTGAGCAGAGGCTGCAGCACCGAAGACCAGGCCTTGTAGTGGCGGCTGTGCCTGCAGGTGTGAGACCTGCAGAAGGGAGCCAAGAGGTAGCGGGAAGCAGGGAGGTCTGGGGGAGGTCCAACTTACAGTGTGTGCAGTTTAGGCAGGTACTGGAATGCTGACTTTCCCACAAACTGGATCGGGTTATCATAAAAGTGTCTGGAAGAAAAAGACCCAAACACTGAATTTAGTTATTCGGTCCTTTGAGCCGGGACCTAGGCCGATCTCTGCTTCGTCCTCTTACCCCCGAGACGGGGAAAGAGCACACAGGGGAAGGCACCCCCTCCCAGAGTCTGGCCTCCCCAGCCCCGGCCCCCCTCCCCCAAACACAGCTCTGCACCAAGAGACGGGAGAAGTGAGTACTCACATCGTCTGCAGCAGAGGGTTCCCCATGAAGGCCTTTTCTGGGATGGCCCTGATGTTGTTGTTATGGAACCCTCTGGAAGACAACACCATGAGTCAGTGAGGACTTGGAGAGAGGTGTGGAGAGGGAGAGATGGAATTCCATGAAGCTTCTGGAAAGCTGACTAGAAAGGCCGTAAGACCAAAGAGACGTCAGCCTGGAGACTTGGGGTTCACCTCCTGCCTGGGACGTGTCCATTCCGTAACACACCCGTCCTTTTCTCTGACACTTGTAAAAGGAGGGAAAAGTGGAGCCTCAGGGAGCCGGGGGGCCGGGGAGCAACTTGGGAGCAGGAGGCTGAGTTCAGATCCCAGGAGACACGTCCTCTCCTCAGTCATTTGTGGAGGGAACCCCACAGGGTCCCCAAGAGGAAGCTGAGGGTGTATAAGAAAAACAGAGCTTCTGGGGGTTGCAGGGATGAGAGATGTTCCCCAAATGGAGGCTGGCTTGGATTCCAGGCCTGAAGACTAAGGAATCTAGAAGGGCAGCGGCAGCAGGAGGGAGGTACCAGCTCAGTGTCCAGGACTCTGGAAGCCAGGAATTATGAGTTTGGTTAGTTGGGGCAAACATTTTAAGATAAAAGTTGGACTGAGAAACACATGATCCAGGTTGAGCAGGCCCCTCCCAGCCACCCTTTTTTTCACTGGAGATTTCTAGTGTCTCCTCATGCCTTCCCTGCCTCCATGCCCTCTCTCTCTTCCCTCCCCTCTCCTTATTATTCCCACCTTCATGCTCGCCCCACAGGTCTCCCCAGACACCCCCAGCCCATGCCACCCGCCTAGGCTGCTCTCCTCATTCTCTCAAATTCCTTTGTGAATTTGCTCATTATGTTTTTGGACTCTTCCTTTATGTCTAATGCTGAGCTAAGCTCTGAGAGATTTAGAAGTTTCTTTAAACTTGTCCTCAAGCAGCTTTCTCTCAGTAGATGTAGAGATACAGAGACAGACAGACAGACACACCTATACTCATTGGGGACTCATTGGCAGTGGAGGACTTCTGACCCTTCCCCCAAGTTGGTCCGGTTGCTCCTCATCTGCCACACACACCTGGAATTCATACCTTCCAGCTTCTGATGGGGGGGGCGATGGGGGGGGTGGCATGGTGTTGGTCCAGCAGGTCTCAGACGGTAGTTTGAGTAAAGATGCTAGGCTGCCTGAAAGTGTGGGGCTCTGCTCAGAAATGTCAGGCTCCCTTAATCTGGTGCTGCTTTACTAACAATAGATCTCCTACTGCTTGCCAAGAGCCTCTCCTCCAGGAAGGTTGGTCTTTCTTGTGGTCATCTCTCTGCCCATTGAACTTCCAATCTCTACCTACTTGGTTCTTCTGTCTGAAACGCCACCCCCCCACTCCCCTATCATGGCCACCTAAATCCCATCCATCCTGTAAGACTAATCTCAGAAGTATTCGTCCACAATGTTCTTGCCACGTCACTCGGGATTCCCAGTCATTTTAGCTACTACTGTACAATTAGGGCTGGAATTATATACCGACCCGAAGCTGCTCTGTCCTGGCCCCTGACAGACCTAAAGGGTCCTCGGGGATAGCCCAGGTCTATCTGAATCCTTGATTATGTTTAGTAGCAAGCAGAGGGCTTGGCACAGTTGGTGCTAAAACAGAATAAAAAGAAGAGGTGTCTGTGGGGAACCACATCCAGCTTCTCATCTCCTCCTTGGAATCAGGTGCTGAGGAGTGACCCTGTTAACCAGCCCCCAGCTCCTCTCCTCATTCATCTCTGGACGCACCCCAACCAAGGCAGGGGCAGTGCCAGGCCCAGCCTACCAGGAGGTGTCGTGTGCCATGTGTCTCTCCAGGCTGGAAGGGCCCACGGCCATTTCTGCTGATGACACACCACTCGGAAACACTCCATGACAAACTAATGAGGTCTGTGACTACTCAGACCCGCGCTGGGGGCCGGGGAGGGCACCCAGCTCCAGTTTTTACAGACCACGGGAGATGAGGGTGTGAGGGAGGCCCAGGGCTGGCGGCGTCAGCCCCTGCCCTTGGGAGAAGAGAGGACACCCCCGGAAACCAGCAGAGATGCTTACAGTTCCTGCAGTCTGCCCAGTGTCCGGATGGCGATGGGGAACTCCTGCAGCTCATTATAATTCAGGTCTCTGGAATGGAAAGCAGAGCCGTCATTAGAAGGGTGGCTTAACAGGGCATGTCACGGCCCCTGAGAAACACAAACTTGGCTCTGGGATTGGCCGGAGAGATGCGTTTTCCAATTTGTCAGATCCAGCTGTCAGTGCCTAGAAACACATTTTTGGAATGTTCATATTCCATTCCTACTCCACAAATCCTCAGGCTTGAAGGCTTCCTGGCAGCAGAACTATTTTGAGGAGACCCGTGAGGGATATGGATACCTGGAACTGACTCCTTCAGAACAGTCCCCACTGGCTGAGGAAAATACCTCAAGCCTTTGGAGACATCAGTGGCTGGGGAAGGGATGGAGGGGAGAATGAAGCCATCTTTACCACCTTGTCACCCACACTAGGGATTCTGGAAGGTTCCGTCAGGCTAGTTGCGGCCTCTGCCGTCTATCAGAAAGATCACTGCTTCTTATCTTTGGGTGGTGGCAGGATGGCTTACACGTTTCTTCATTTCCTGATTTTTTTTTTTTTTACAATGAACATGTGTCACACGTACAACCAGCAAACAATGGAGGCAATTTTAAAAAGTAGTAGCCAGTAGGGGCGGCTGGGTGGCTCAGTCGGTGAAGCGTCTGACTTCAGCTGAGGTCATGATCCCAGGCCTGGGATCGAGCCCTGTGATGGCAGGCTCCTTGCTCAGCGGAGAGCCTGCTTCTCCTTCTCCCTCTGCCCCTCCTCTCGCTCGTACTCTGTCTCTCTCTTCTCTCAAATAAATAAATAAAATCTTAAAAGAAAAAGTAGTAGCAACCCAAGTTGGAAAGGAAGCAGGGAAACATGCATTCTAATACATGATTAGCAGGAGTTTAAATGTACATAATCTTTTAGATATGATTCAACAGGATCTTTTCAGATTAAAAGATTCATACCTAGTCACCCCAAGTCCAGGAATCTGTCCTACAGAAAAGCCCCCCGCCCCCGGTGTAAAGGTATATGGACGGGGATGCTCAGCACAGTGTTGTTTAGGCAGCAGGGGCCAGACTGTTGGCCCACACATGATCACAGCTTTGCACATTCCACCCTCTTAAGGGGTCTTCTGTGTTTGTGCCCTTCTGGCAAGGACAGGGTAACGGGAGAGAGGAGAAATGCACAAGACCAAGAGTCAATCGGATTTTCATTAGAGAAGATTTGGAACTGCCTGTGACAAAGGAGCTCCAAAGTCAGGGGGGCCCTGCCAAAAGAGAGGGGTGCTTGCATTGTGGGGAAGACAGTACAAGGTGACTGGGGAGTAGGGAGTAAGAGCCACAGAAGACTTTCCGGGAGTTTTGCTCTATGTTACGTGATGGGATTCTTTCCCTACCACTGCTATGAGAGACTTCAGAAGAGATAATCAACCCTCAAGATTTTTTTAAATTTATTTTTTAAAAGATTTTTATTTTCAAGTAATCTCTACACCCAATGTGGAGCTCGAACTCACAACCCTGAGATCAGGAGTTGCATGCTCCACCGACTGAGCCAGCCAGGTGCCCCTCAACCTTCAAGATTTTATTGTTATTATTTATTTATATATTTTTAACTTTCAAGATTTTAAAGTTGACTTTTGTTTCCCTCAGTGGCCAATGAGTTAGCCCCATATGGAACAGTGTCCCTCTTGACCCCCCAGGATGATCCCAGCCCAACTTCTCTCAGTCTTTTCAAGCCATCCCTGCCCTGACCACGTTCATGAGAGGACTATCCAATGCCAGGATAGGGGACCATGCCGAGGCCTTTTAATCACAGAGCGACTTGGCAGGTTCTGTGGGTAAATACTATGTTAACACAGAGATAATGACAGGTTCCCCTACATGACAAGGTCATTACACTTAATAGTCCACAGGTAGAGCCAGAAACCCAGCCCAAGGGCCAGAAGAGCAGTGACAACCGTCTGGCAGCCAATGAGCTGGATAATTGCGCCCCCTCCCCCCCTCCCCCCCAACACACACTAATTACCCGATTACACTCAGACTCCCATGGCGATCTTGGGTAATTACAGCATAAACCCTCCCGCTTTGCTCTGCTCTGCTCCGTTCCTTCGTGAATCCTACACATTTCCTTCCAATGACTCAAAACTTGATCCGCTCAGATGGACTCTTTCTGGTCTTAGATTTTATAAAGGATCCACCCTCACATCTCAATGTCTCCAAATTAAGGGTCCCCCTTTTAACTCTGCTCAGCCCGTTCAGGAATTCTCTACCATCACACAAGGAGAAATGGATAAGTAACAGAAGAGCACTTTCCATTAAAGCCTTCCTATTGTGGTGTCATCGTAAATGCAAAGAATTGCACTGGCCTGACCTCAGAGCTTCGGCTCACTGTTCCATCTCCCTGGAACACTGTAGATGTTTGCATGGCTTACACCCTCACTTCATTCAGGTCTCTGCCCAAATAACACCTCATCAGAGAGGACCTATCTGACCGCTCTATTTAATATAGCCCAGTCCATCACTCGAGTTCCCTTACCCTGTGTGGTAGATTGAAAGTGGTCACAAGTCTTCTCCTTTTGCAATACGTAAGTGTATCAGATCAACAGCCTGTATGCCTTAAACTTACACAATATGTCAACGATACCTCAATAAAGCTGGAGAAGAAGACGTGGCCACAAGTCCTTTGTGGCTTCTCCAATCAAGAAGTGGCCTCTACTTCCCCACTCCTGAGACTGGGCTGGCTTGTGACTGGCCCTGACCAACAGATTGAGGCAGAGAGGCCATGGTGTGAGCTGGTCTGAAGTCATGAGAAGCCTCAGCCTGTGCCATGCAAGGAAGCCTGGGCTAGCCTCCTGCAGAGGGGGCCATGTGGAGAGGACCAGACAAAAGCCAGCACCAAGGCCCCACTCACAGACTTGTGAATGAGGCTTCTCAGAGCCCCTAGCTGTCGCTGAACCTCTGGCTGACTGCAGCCTCATGAGTGAGCCCAGGGGAAGGCTCCAGCAGCAAAGCTCTGCAGACAAGCCAATCCACAGATGTATGAGAAACCATACATGACTGTTTCACACTGCTATGTTTTGGGCTGATCTGTTATGTAGCCATAGGTAACGAGAGATCCTGCTTTTCTTTTTCTCATAGAACATATTGATATCTGACATATATGTGTCTATTTTCTTCCCCCCTGCTAGAATGAACATTTCTTGAAAATGGAAACTTTGTTTCATCTTCTAAACACCAAAATACTGGCACAGAATAGTAGCTTAACAAATATTTGTAGAATGAATACATGAGGTCTAGATAAATGGATTGATGAAAAGCATTAAAGGACTCTTAAGAGTATCTAGGATATTTGGCAGAACATCCTTAAGATTTTGAGGCGGATGTCAGAAAAGGCACTTAGAGAATCCTGAGAGGCACCGTGAGGCTTGCCCAGGGCTCCAGAGACCAGGGGACAAGTCCCATGTGATTTTGCTATCACCGAGCCTTCTACAGTTCACTGGACTCATGTCCAGGCAGCCAAATTGAGTAGTTTCAGCCTTCCTTGGCAGTTTCTGGACAGGAATTCTGCCAGGAATGGCCTACCAGACAGTGGGAAAAGACAAAAAATAAAAGGCATGTGAGCTAAAAGGCCTTTTTTTTTTTTTGGTAGAGAAAAGCAGAGAATAAAAACTGCAAATGTCAAAAGAAATACTGCAAACTACATACCAGTGGGGTGGCCTGAATTTTCCCATTTGGACATCTATACACATTCAATGACCTGGGTAACTGGTGAAGCCCTGCTTCGTTTGTGCTGTGTAGATGCACTCTCTGGCTCTAACTGTCCAGGAAACATGTCTTTGCAACTCTCTCTGCCCCTGATGGATTCAATTCAGTGCAACGGATGTTTGTTTCCTGCTCAAAATATGCAGAGCATTATGCGGGGGAAAGTGGAAGTTAGAGAGATGGGTGAGAAACAGCCCAGTAGGGACAAATGCACAAGACAATCAGATGAGTGGGGACCTTCAGAGATCACACGGAGTGGGGAAGACCGGGAGGGCTTTGTGGAGATGTGGCGTTTGAACCGGATCTTGACAGCAGGGCAGGACTTCCATAGGCAGAGCGAAGGAAAGGACGGGTGCATCAAGCAGAGAGAGAAATGGTTTATAGGAAGTATGTGCCGTGGAGTTTGGAGAACACATAGCATCGTTTGGTT
The DNA here is from genome assembly GCF_037043125.1 of Eumetopias jubatus. Taxonomy (NCBI): domain Eukaryota; kingdom Metazoa; phylum Chordata; class Mammalia; order Carnivora; family Otariidae; genus Eumetopias; species Eumetopias jubatus. The sequence continues at coordinate 28,101,563 of NW_028274818.1, forward strand.
GAGCAAAGGGCAGTATTTAGAGGTGAGGCTGGAGGGGTGTCTCCCTGGACTGCTGTATACTCTCCTAACTGGAGTCCCTGCCTCCAAGTCATCCACAGAACACCCTTGGTTGAGCACTGATTATGTGTGGGGCACTAAGTGCTGTGCCTGAACGGTCTCTTAATCCTTAACACAGCCTAAGAGGTAGATACTGCTATCATACCCATTTTATAGTTGAGGAAAGTTAAGACAACAGAGATGTTAAATAAGTTGCCCAATCACACCCAGTTATTAAACTGCTGTGCCAGAGACCATTATCTGTCCACCAAAATCCACCCTCTCCTTTCTCTACAGCCGCGCAGCCCAATACCATAGCCACCAGTCACGTGTAGCTGTTTAAACGTAAATTAATTATGTTAGTAAAATTCAAAGCTCAGCTCTCAGTTTCACTAGGGACACTTCAGTGCTCAAAATATCATGAGGCAAACGGCTACCATATTGGAAGCACAGATTTAGAACACTTCCACCATCACAGAAAGTTCTGTTGGACGGCGCCATCCAAGAGTAATGGGAGGAACAGCCAGGGCAGAAGTGATTTTTACTTCTTAAAATTTTTTGAAGTTTACTTTATTTAAATTTAGTTAATTAACATATAGCATATTATTAGTTTCAGAGGTAGAGTTGAGTGATTCATCAGTGGTATATAACATCCAGTGCTCATCACATCACGTGCCCTCCTTAATGCCCGTCACCCAGTTACCCCATCCCCCGACTCCTAGTGCAGGATTTTTAAATAGCCAGCCTGTCTCCTCCGTGGTCTCTCTACCCTTCCACTAGCTGGATGCCAAAGACAGTGAGATTGTGGGGATGGCAAGATCCTAAGAAGCCAGGTCCCTGAGTCACCACACAGAGGAGGGCCACTTGACAAGAAGAAACACCCACTTTGGGCTATCATAGGATCCAGAAATAAACTTCTATTGTGTTTGAGCCATTATACATGTTTTGGCCTATTTGTCACACAATTTAGCTTACCTTAACTAATTCGGCATCACAGCCAGGATTTGAACCCTGGCAGTGTGAGTCCAGAATCCACACTCTTAGCTGCTACACATCTGCCAGAAAGATCTTTTTAAAATGCCAGACTGCCTGTGTCACTGTCCTGCTGAGAAATCTGAAAAGCCCTCCTCATTAGTTACAGCACAAAGTTCAAATTCCTGATGCCACATGTAATCTTCAGCTCCATCTACCATCTCGGCCCCACGTGTCTTCCCGGCCTTGTGTGTTTCTTCGTGCCCCTCATGCTCACAGCCTGGGATGCCCTTCCCCCAGCCTTAGCTGTTGAAATCCTAGCCCTCTTTGAAGTCCGGCTCAAATATACCTTCCTTCGCACACCCAACCCCATGCCTGCAGTCAGAATGAATCACTCGCTTTCTTGGTGCTTTTCTGATGTTTTCTCCAGAAACATGCTTAGCGTTAGAGTGGTAATAATGGTGGTGGTGGTAATAATGATGATAATAATAATAGTAATTACTATGGAACAGTCACGAGTCTGGGTGATTTATATATAGATATTAATTCATTTCATTCCTGTGCCAACCCTTTGAGGTAGATACTACTATCATCTTCATTTTGCATGTGAGAAACTGAGGTACAGAGAGAGGCAATCTGAGCACAGAATGGAAGAGCTAGGACTAAAACCCAGACAGTTTGAGTCCAGAATGGGGTTATCTGTGTACATAGTGTCTTCCCCATGAGACAGGGAGCTTGCTGCTATCAGGAAGCATGTGGGTTCCCTGTTGGGTCTCCTGAAGCCCATATGTGAATAGTCATTGTCAAGGATGACCATTTGAGCTATTGTCAAGGCCTGGAGATGGAGGCTGCTTTGGCCTTTGTGGCTGGCTGCATTGGGGCAGCGTTTCTGCCCCTTGGGATTAGAAGCTATCATGCAGCCTCTTGGCAATCGCAGAAAGACCTCTGCTGGCACAAGCTCCTTTGGTCTGACTTCTCCATTGCAGGGTGGTGTAGGATGCCTTAAACTTCAGCTGGAAAACTCATCCATGGCTTTATAGTCTATTATCTTTAACAGCCCAGAATCAGCCAGAAGCCCAGGAAGAGTTCATTGTTCTCAGCCAGAGAAGGGCTGAGGTTAAAGAAAAACCATTCCCAGTTCCAGCCAGAATTCAGTTCGGGGGCTGCAGCTGTCCATGGCTAACAGTCCCCGTCATCTGCTCAGCCGCTTCCAGGCAAATCCAATCAAAACTGACGGTAGAACCACACAATGGGTAAAAGTAGCTAAACAGGTGACCCAAGCCCCAAGCTGTTCAAGGATCCATATCCCCAATTTTCTCCTTTCCATCTGGCTCTGCAAAAATGGCCAACTCCTGAGATCTCTGGGGAGCCTCACCATGGATATAGAGCACAGAGATGGCAGGATTGAACAATCATCTTTTCTAGCCCCTTCTTTTTATTGATAAGGAAATGGAGGCTCAGAGAGAAGAGGTCAATCACTGCCAAGTCCCAGAGCCTGGATCTGAAGTTAGGTCTGTTGGCTCTTGGTTTAACATCTTCTCTATAGTCCACCCAGAGTTGCATCCTAGCTAGGCTCCAAGTAGCAGGGCTGAGAAAAAAGTTTTAGGGAGAGTGAGAAGGAGGATAAACGGAGAGGGAGGACCAGGCTTCTTCCCAGGGGAAGAAACTCCTACGGCAGCCTCTTGGGGTGCTAACAAGCATGTCAAAGCCAATTGGTGACAAGGCTAGATGCCTATTTGTGTGTTATGCGTTTCAGAGTAGAAAGAGCTTTGTCCTCTGTGTACCAACAGGATCACCTTGAACCAGTCACTTAACTTTGCTCAGTCTGTTCCTCACCTGTACATTAGGGATGCCCATTACATAAGGCTGCTCTGTTCACCTGGTCCAGAGCCTGCACAAAATAGATATTTAAATAATGCCAATTCAGGATGCCCAGGTGGCTCAGTCGGTTAAGCGTCTGCCTTTGGCTCAGGTCATGATCCCAGGGTCCTGGGATCGAGTCCTACATCAGACTCCCAGCTCCAGCGGGAAGCCTGCTTCTCCCTCTGCCTGCCCCTCCCCCTGCTTGTGCTCTCTCTCTCTCTCTCTGAGAAATAAAGAAAAGAAAAAAAAAAACAAATAATGCCAATTCTTTTCCCTTCTTCCTTTTACTAGACATGAGATACCAGAACAGATACTTCTATTCATCAGGCACTGCAACAGCAGACACACAAGTTGGTCTATCTACTCCTCACAACAATAAAGAAGGATTAATATAATTAATTGGGCTTCCACTTACACTTTTATTCTCAAGGCTAACATTTGTGTTTATTATCAGATCACAGATAAGGGCACATGGAGGAATGTGGGTGAGCCTAGCTCCCCAGCGTGAAACACAAAACACAGACGTTCCTGATTGTAAACTCTGAGCCGTTTTTATCTCCCAAAGGCCTGTAACAAAGGCGGGCAACAAATACATAACTTAATTGCTCTTCCCGTATTGCAGACTGAGGCTTTATCTCAATCTGACTCCACATGCTCGGGGCAGATGACCTGGCGAGCCAGGAACCAACAAAGACTTTATGACTAACAGCATTGTTTTACCTTCTAAACAACCTACATAAAAGGCCACCCATTAATAAATGCAGCAATTAGTAAAATTGTCCTCAGTTTCTATTGAGAGACACAGACACGCCTTCCTCCTAACCTCCCTCCACCCACGCTTGCTTCCCTGCCAGAAAGAAAATTGAGAAAATACCCAAAGCGACAGCAGCCCCAGCTGTAATGAAAGCTGCCGACCTCTGACACTGCCATTACTTGCTGCTCTGCCCTCATGAAGCACCTGGGATCAGAGAAGCCCAGCCCTGGAAGGGAGGCACGGAACAGTCCAATCTGCTCCCACACGGGACTCTGAGATTCCAGGAGGATGGGGATCCAGTTTCTGCCTGGACAAGGCAAATGGCAGGGCTCACGGACGAGGCTGGGCGTCCAGGGTGCCACAGCAGGGCTACTCTGAAGATTAAGTAACATCCTGAGCTAGAGCACCACCTTTCCTTCCTCCCTTGGCCCGTGTCCTGTCAGCTGGAAGATCATAAGTTATGCGTTAAGTGTCTTCCAAAGACGATCATCATATGCCACCTAAGACTTCTCCCACATTCTTTGAAGGTGTAGACAAGGCAATGTGGACATTTCACATTCTCACCACCCTCCCCAGAAAAGCCCTAGCCACACTTAGGAATGGTACAACAGGACCCCGTCCTCTAGATGTGGGCATACCCTGAGGCAGCACCTCCCTCACCTGGATGTCACGGGCCCGTTAATGCAGGGGACCTGAAGGCTTTGAGATTGCCCTGGTCCGAGCAGGATGCAGCCTGAGGATTTGTCCTAGTGACTTTAACTCACTGGTCTAATGTCAGGGTCCTGGGCTTCAAGCACAGGGCTTACGGGGAGGGCACCTTGCCCCAAGGCAAGGATAAGGGACCATCCCAGTGGGTTCAGCCCATGTTCGGGGCTTCAGTTTCTCCATCTGTTTCTCTAGGAGGGGTCTGGGCTGGAGACTCCGCACCGCACTAAGTATGGATGACCGGAGCTGGGATGAACCTTAGAGACTGGAGAGTCCACTGTCCTCACAGTACAGGTGAAGAAACTGAAGCTCAGAGAGGAACAGGGACTTGCCAGGGGCCATAAACCCATTCATGTGTTCAATAAATATTTATTGAGTACCTTCCTTGTGCCAGGCACCATGTCAGGTGCTACAAAAACTCATGGAGTGCGGTGCCTGGGTGGCTCAGTCAGTTAAGCGTCTGCCTTTGGCTCAGGTCATGATCCCAGGGCCCTTGGGATTGAGCCCTGCATTGGGCTCTCTGCTTGGCGGGAAGCCTGCTTCTCCCTCTCCCTCTACCTGCCACTCCCCCTGTTGTGCTCTGTGTGTGTCAAATAAATAAATAAAAATAAAATAAAATAAACTCATGGAGAGATGGGAGACAGACAACCAACAAACAACCGAAATAAATAAATAAATAGAATCAATATCAGATTGGTGAGTGCCATAGAGAAAATTAAGTAGGAAAAGGAGATGGAGAGTAATAGGAAGTGTTGCAAAATAGTGATCGGGGAGGACCTCACTAAAAAGGTGACATGTGGGCAAAGACCTGAAGGATGTGGATAATGAAATGGAAGAACTTTCCAGACAAAGGGAAGAGTCAATGCAAAGGTCCTGAGGCAGGAGCATATCCGCCTGGTATATCCAAGGAAGCCACTGTGCCTGGAGTAGACTGGAGGAAGAGGTGGCAGGGTGTCACATCACCTGGGACCTTGTGGAACTTGTAGGCTTCTTTCCAGAACTTTGTAGAACTTCGGCTTCTTTCCAGAGTATGATGGGGAGCCACTGGAGGGTTTTGAATAGAAGAGTAACATGATCTGATTTGTATTTTAAAAGAATCTCTCTGGCTGTTGTGTTGAAAATAGACTGTAGAAGGACCAGGATGAAGGCAGAGTAGCCAGGTGAGAGAAGGATGCTGGCTTGGACTGGCACAGTAGCCGTCAAGGGGTGAGTCGTCAGATTCTGGGGAGCCAGGGAAGTGAGGTCAGAATGCTGGCAACAGTGCAGGAATAATAAGTTAAAAAGAAGTCAGGACTCCTGATCTAGAACCCTTTAGTCTCTGTGATAGCAGGGGCTGCAATTTTCTTGTTCATACATGTTTCCCTAGTGCTCATAGTGATGGCCTGGCACATACTAGCAGCTCAATAAATATTTATGGAATGAGAAAATCCAAAGAAACGGAAAAGAGAGTGGTAATTATTGTTTCCTTTTTAAAAAAAGATTTATTTATTTATTTATTTGAGAGAAAGAGAGCAGGGGGAGGGGCAGAGGGAGAGAATCCCAAGCAGACTCCCCACTGAGTGCAGAGCCCAATGTGAGGCTCCATCTCACGACCCTGAGATCATGACCTGAGCTGAAATCAAGAGTCATGGACGCTTAACTGACTGAGCCTCCCAGGCACCCCCGGTAATTATTGATTCTTACCAGCTCCTCCTTCCCACAGATATTAAGGGCCAGACCTGAACTTCGTCTCCTCTCCATGGTGTCTACCAGAGAACCTGTTGCTAAGTGGTTCCCACGGGGTGCCACCAGTGCCCAACTCCCCACCCCACTCCCTTAACCTCCAGTTCTCCCCACCCCTCAGCCACTGCAGACCAGCTGACCAGGGTACCTGTGGGAGCAGCAGAAGTTGAGAGTAGAAGCTTTGGCCCCATTGCCAGTGATGAGAATGGTGACCTTGGCCACCCCAAGCACCAGGGCGGTGGGAAAGGGAATGTTGTACCGGGAAGAACTATTAATAACATGTCATGGTATCAGAACACAAGACAAACTCACTGGGCAGCTCGATTTTCTGCCGGTGAGAAGTCATTAGTGGTTCTGAGGGGAAAGCCAGAAAAAAAAGTTTTATATGGAACAATAAATTCCTCTATAAGCCACAAAACCCCACAAATTTGCAGCTAATAAACCCACAAATGTAAGATGATTAAGAACTGGCAAGGAAAGAGGTCCTCAGTTCTTACAGGGTTAGCCTGGAGAAGCAGTGTGGTCTGATGGGCTGAAGCTGGGCCAAAGGCAGAGCAACTCGGGTTCAAGTCCTGGCTCTTAAAGAACTGGATGACCTTGAGTGAGTCAACTACTCTCCGCCTCAATTTCCTCACCTGTATCACAAGGATGCACAATCCCTGTCTTGTTTTCCTTAACAAGTGGTTGTTGGGCAGGGTGGGCGTGGGGATACGTGAGCTCTGAGGTGCAACAGCCTTTACAAAACTATTTTTTTTCTCTTAACTGCAGGCAATTATCAGTGGGATGATTAGCACTTTCCTTAAGATTAGAAAGAAAATTGAGAAGATTCATCTGAACCTCTGCCCCACCCACGCACCTGCCCCAGAGGGCATGGCCGCAGAGGTAGCTACCGTGGGTTGAACTATAGCTCCCTCAAAAATACGTCCATGTTCTAACCCCTGGAATCTGTGACTATGACCTTATTTGGAAAAAGGGCCTTTGACGATGTATTTAAGTTAAGGATCTTGAGGTATGATCATCCTGGACTAATAGGATGGCCTAAATCCAGTGACAAGTGTCCTTAGAAGAGGAGACAGGCAGAAGGCCATGTGGGGACAGAGGCAGAGTCTGGACAGGGACAGGTGCATCTAAGCCAAGGAATGCCAGGGGTCGCCAGCAGCCACCAAAGGTGAGAGGGAGGCCTGGAACAGATTCTGCCTCAAACCTCCAGAAGGAACCAACCCTGCCAGCACCTCAATTTTGGGCTTCCGGCCTCTCCCAGAACTGTGGGAGAATACATTTCTCGGTTTTTTTTTAAGCCACAAAATTTGTGGTGATTTGTTATGGCAGCCACAGGAAACTATATAGTAGCCATGCCCTGACTCCCTGGGAACTCTTATCCACCCTAGAGAGGGGATGAGTCACCCCCTGGACTGCTGCAAAAGGACACCTCTGGGCAACACTGTCCCTGCCACCTTAGGACACAATATGAAATGAAGGAGGAGGAGGAAGGAGGAAGAAGAGGGGGAGAAAGGGAGGGAGGGGGGGAGGGAGGAAAGAAGGAAAGGAAAGGAAAGGAAAGGAAAGGAAAGGAAAGGAGGGAGGAAAGAAGGAAAAGTTATTTCATTAATTTGGTGGGGGGAGAGGCACATTGCTATCTATCCAGCATTAAATGGGAGGACAAGAAAGAGAAAGCCAACATAAATGAAGCACTCACAGTGTTCCAGGCACTGTAAATAATGCTGTATGAATGGTAAAATATCATGCCCATTTTCTCTGGTGGAAACTGAGGCTCTTGAGAGGTCAGGTGACTTGCACATGTCACATGCTGGTGGCAGAGCTGGGATCTGAAAGCAGGTGTGCTAACTCCGGTCCAGTCCTTGTTCGACTCTAGGATGTTCCTGAGCCCTGGAAGAGCCTCCGATGGAAACCTGCCTGGTTCTTCTGTCCCAGCCAAAGGCTGATCATCAGGCCCAGGACTGAGAGATGGCCAGATCCTCCCAGGACCAAGTTAGAGCAGAATCTGTTGGTGTGGGTGGTTTCAATGACATGGAGACAGAGGAACACTTGCTGAAGCAAAAATAGTCTGCAGAAGCAGATCACTGGGGCATCTGGTGCCAGCGGAGGTTTACAAGGAAGGCGTGATCTTGTATTAAAAGGCAGAATTCTATAAGTTCCTGCTTTGCCCTCCTCTCCTCACAGACCTCAGTTGAATGCTGGTCCTGATTTGTAAAGGGAGCTAGAACCAGGAAGTTTCTGTTCCCACTATGACCCCAAGCTCCCCTCCAAAGGGGAAAGGTCCAGCCAGCACAGGAGCTCCAACAGGCTCTGATGTGTTTAATGAGGTTCTAACAGAGCCCAGATATCATTGCCCAAGAATGAGGGTGGAAAGGCACTGTTGTCCCCAGATCCATCCTAGGCCCTGCCCCTCTGAGTTCTACCTAAGATACAGACATCAAATTCCCAGATCTAGGGAGTGGGGGCAGGCCCTGTGGGTTGTAATTGCATTTGCTAGGCTGTATGTATGTATTTATTTATTAAGCACAGATTTTATTGGTAGGTTTAGCTGGGGATTCAAGAATCATGACCTGACAGCAGCTGACTAGCATTCTGTGGCCTCTAAGCATGGATTTCCAGGCATTGATGTAAGGGCGCAAGGGCCTGGTTTCAGGTCCCTGGGACCTCCTGGGAGAACCTTCCCAGAATCATTCCTGGTCACGCTTTCTCTTATTTCTCAACCTGGGAAGTCTTGTAATTAATCTGATCTCACAGGAGCTAGGGTTACGTGGAACAATGTATTAGGAGGAAAGAGGTTTGGATTCTAGTGGTTTACCATCACTTACAAACTACAGAAATGTGGGCAACTCATCCCCAATTCTGGATTTGGTCTGATCTGGAAAGTGGAGGAAATAGCATTTCAAGAGTTCAGGGCTGGCTCATCTCTGATTCTGAAATTCCCAACAGGAGTGGGACATCCTCACCGTGGGAGCAGAAAGGAGCTATGCGTGCAGGACAGAGTTTGTCCTGTCTCCCTCCGGCTGGGGTTTCTTGGCAAGGTCTGGAATGATAATGAAGGCAAGGCATCAGGAAAAATGAAAGCAAGGTCCCAGAGCCTCTCCCTGAGACCTCCTCACAGTGCAGCAAGGCTTGTGCCTGGGGCCTGTGGAGTCTGCATGCTTTGCTCTGCTCGCCCAGACCCTGGGCCCTGCCCAAATCACTTGGATTAGCTTGGCTCTTTCAGAGTAAAAGAGAACATGGTGCATGCTCATCTCACTCACTCCTCACGATCTGAGGTAGCCCACTGTGCAGACAGGGAAACGAGGCTCACAGAGGTGAGGCTACTTGCCCTGGCTGACCCAGCTTGCAGAGGTAGAACCAGGGGTGGGACCCAGGCGGCCTGGCCTCCAGAGCAGAGGGCATAAGCGAGCCCGTGTCACCATGGGTGTGCTTGCACCAGGTGTCTGTGTGCTGCACAAGGGCGCGAGGTGGGAGTGCCCACTGTGCGGTCAAGAGCGTGGAGGGCCTGAGACACATGGGCGCATGGCGTGCGCACTGTGTGTGCGTATGCATCGCCTGTGGCGTGTGGTAAAGGATGGCTGTGTGACCACACATGCACTGGCCCGTACGGGCCCCTCCTCCCCAGGTGGAAGGGCTGGGTGCCGCTCTCCCTCAGAGAAGCCTGCAGACAGAGCCAAACCACAGCTTGGGCTAGAGGGGGTTGATCTCCCCCCTGCTGCAGAGATGAGAGAGGTCTAAGTGGCAGAGATTTAGGGGCCCGAGGGAGAAATACCCTTCCAGTGAAGACGCTCACATGAAAAGCTCCAAAGTAATAACCGAGGCTGCAAAGTGTGCCAATTATGCAACAATTAAAAGGTTTGACTATCTTTCTTTCTCCTTTTATTCTCCCAGCCACTCCTCCCCCTTTCCACATCTGGCTGCCCCTCCAGGCTCCCCCAGCAAATGCTGGAGGGGGGGCGGGGGAGGGATAGAGGATAAAGAACACACTTTTCCCCTTTTTAATTGGAGATCAAAAGTTGGAAGGAGAGCTTATCCCTCAAGGGCAGGGAGGGAAGGGTTGTTGTTGAGATTGAGGCCCTCAGAGGAGGGGATGGGGACAAGAAAGGAGTGCAGGGCAGGTTCCTAACACGGATTTCCAGGCTCTGTATGAACCCTACACACATCATCTCATTTACTCCACATGTCAACCCCATAAGATCCGTGTGATTAGTGGTATTATATTGCAGATTAGAAAACTAAGACTCACGAAGGCAAATGCCTTGACCAAGGTCATACAGCTGGGAGAACTGACATCACCCCAGGCGATCTGATGCTAACGGCCATAGACTTTGCTATAAGGCTTTCTCCTGTCTCTTAGCCTTGCCCTTCCCATCTGGACAGTGGGTGCAGGTCCTGGGCTTTGTGTGATAGCCAAGCACTCTCATAGATGAAAGGTACAGTGGGCACTTAGTGGCAGGATTGCTCTGTAATTAAGCCAGCACCAGCTGAGCCAAATGCCCTGCGCAGCAATCCAGTGGCTAATTGAGAAAGAATTAGGCAGTGTGCCCCAAAAGTGAAGAAATAGCCGCTAGGTGGCTTTTTAGAGGTGCCAACCCACACCCAGTATACATGCCCCCTCCCCACTGGATTTCCCAGCAGAACTAACAGCCCTCACACTCCAGGGCAGATAACACTGGGCTCCTTCCCACTCTGCTGATGCCCAGCAGCTCCAAACACCATCCCCGCCCCAACTCTTACATCTCCTGAGGGAGGGCGGCGTTGGGGACATGGACCTTAAGAGAACAATGGCCATCCCTTACATCTGAGATCCTCCAAACACCTAGCACATAGTAGATTTGCACAATTCACATTCAACTCAGATGACTAAGGAGAGCAGGGCACTAAGCTAGGAGCTTTCATGGACATTTTCTCAGTTAACACATCCCAGACCTGCTCTGTCCCCAACTGAGGGAGTAACTCTGGAAGCGCCATGCCGCTTCCCTGGCCCTCAGTTTGCTAGTATGTTGATGGGGCAGGCTACAGTGCCCAGCTTTAACTGGCCAGCTGTCTGTGAAGGCTAGAGAAGAGAGACAGAGCCCAGGTCACGCACAGTGGTGCGGAGAGGTTCCAACTTTTCTGACTCCAGGCTGGGGCGCACCCTCCCACAGCCCACTCCTGGGCACTCAGTCAGCGGCAGGGTGAAGACGCGGGAGAACGAGACCCAGCTCTGCCATTTCTCCTGCTTCAGGCCAAGCCCAAGAGAGCCACCGGGCTCCTGAGTCTCCTGCCCACAGAAAAGAAGAATGGAGCATTGGTCTCGGTCCCCCCGCCCGCCCATTCCCTTCCCCTCCACAACTGCAAACGCAGACAGCCCAGGCCTCCTGGGCTAGACGTGTCAAATGGTTTTCCCCAAACCATTGCCTCCTCGGGTCACAGCTTGTCTCCCAGCCTTTTCTCCTGGGCTGCTTTGGATTCTTGAAAATCCCTTACCTTGGGAGCTCGGGTGTGTGTCTGGGTGTTGGGTGGGGAGGGGGGAGGTGGAGGAGGGGAGGCAAAAGGCACTGTGACCTTGCTCCTGACACCGTGAGCCCTGCCCCAACCTTAGTGGCTGACTCTTGGAGCCCGGGGGTGGGGGGTCCCTCTCTCCCCGGTGCTGGCGGCCTGCACCAGGTGGCTGTGGCAGTCAGCTCCCTTGTGGGCTCTGCGGGACCCCAGCTGGCATGGCCAGCATACTGAGGGAGCCCAGCCAGTTGTTTGCTCAAATGGGGCCCACTCAGCCCACTCTGTGGGGCCTGGCAGGACTCCAGAGGAAATGATGGGAGGGTTTGGGTGCATTCTGACCTTAACGGAATTCCAGGATGATGATGTGTGAATAATATGGCTTTTTGAGAGTCAACAACTTGGGTGCTTTTTATAGTCAGGTCGGAGTGCTGAATGGGCCATCTCCCCATTAATCACTGGGCTAGTTAGATCCACTGGCAAACTGTACCAGCATGACTCCATGGCATTCCCCTCCCTTCTGTCAGCAACTACCTACCCTTAAACAGATGTCAAAGCTGCCATCAAGTCAGCCCCACCCCCACCCCCACCCCCAAGCCTTCTAGTCCCCAGGCTCAATATCCTCATTCTTCTGGCTCGCCTACCTAAAATGTTCATTATTTTGGTGGTCTCTGCCGGCAGGGATCCTAGATTCCCCCAGTCTGGGCCACCCTGAACTCCCAAAGGCACATTCTACCCATCTGAAGGAGGAAGGAATGCATTCATAGTGACATCCTAGAGAGAATGCCAGGGAGGGCCACGTGGGTGAGCAGGCCTGGAGCCAGGGCCCAGCATCCCAGTCCCTCCGGCTTCTCTCTCCACCAGCCTCCCCTCCTGCCTCCAGGCGTCCAGGCTTTCCTCACCAGGATAGGGCCCCACCACAACCCCAGCACTCACAGTGTCTCCAGATTGTGCAGCCCCTCAAAGCTGTGGGTCCCCAGATGCTGGATGCGGTTGTTATGAAGATGCCTGTGTGGGAAGGAAAGGCACGTCAGAATGGGTGCCCACAGCATCGGGCAAAGGGCGGGGGGGGGGGGCATAGAAAGCAGATGGTGGCTTAAGTCGGAAGGTGGAGGCAGAAGCATGAACAGACTGACCCCAGTGGTCCAGCCCTTTGTCTCCAGAGACAAAATGACTGGCCAAGACTGACTTCTGAAGTTACAATCTCCAAGGCTAGATCAACCATGGACTCTATGGTTTTAACTTCCTATTGAAGGAAAATGTGAGAGGAGTGCCCAAGGTCAAGGCTAAGGTAGGCCCCCACTAGGCTCTTAGAGAGAGACCTGATGTCAGGGGGGCTCCAGTCTGAGGCTTCTTCTATAGTCCTGCTCCCCAGGACCCAGCCCGCCTGACTCAGTGGCCAGACGCGCTTATGGGAGCCAAAAGCAAACCGCTATAGACAACATATAATTAAAGGCTAAGCTTTCTGTTATAGCTGGAGGGAGCTGTAGACAGGCTCAGAGATGGGAGACGGGTGGGACCAGAGGAGTCAGGGAAGGCTTTACAGAGGTGGCGATCCAGAGCAGGTCCTTGAAGGGTAGGTGATCTGGACAAGCAGAGGGAAGGGCATTCCAGGTAGAAGTAATGGGGATGAAGGGGGGGAGGTGGGAAGGAGTATGTGCATCTGTGCTGGATGGTGAAGGGCCTGGCCAGAGTGCATGTAGGTTGGGGAGAGGTAGGAGATCGGTTTGGAAGAGATTTCCAAAGTAAATAGCTAACTGAAAACAAGTGACAGAATGTTCTTCTCCCAATTCCTAAAGAAATAAGCAAAAATAGCAAAAAATAAGACCCCTGCCTCCAGCCCAAGTATTACAAGTAGCAACAAAGCAAGGACAGAGACATAACCCAATGTAAATAAACTGCACAAACTAGTGATCGAAGAAAAACTCTGGAACTCCTAACCAGTCTCGCTTTCTCCAGGAATTGAACTGGCAAGAAAACAAAATCCTGAGAATTTCTCCTAAAACCCCAAATCTAAAAGAGAAGCAACTCTGTGGATAAGGTTTATTTCCCTTCCCCATGTCTGGCTTCCAGAGGAAACAGGTGGAACTGAGGAGTAAAATAAAGGCTCCAGGCTACTCACTGACTTGAGGAAATGACTTGAAGCCCAAGGGAATTCTTGGGGGGAGGGAGTGAACTCACACATTTAACACACTCTGAATCTGCAGACAGAGCAGAGCCCAGGCTGCCTGCCAAAGACTGGGCTCCCCCTCAGAGCACACTCCACCTACCTTCACCCCACCACCAGGGCACAGAAAAGCAGATGGAACCTCATTTACCCACAATACTAGCCCACAAACTACAGCTTGGAGGGGAGAACCCATGGGGCCCCAAGACGACACAGCTAGAACAAGTAGACAGCTTTCTACGCATGAGCCAGAACAAAGAAATCACATGGCAATTATGGATGCACCAGGGAGACCGAGGACGGGGAGAAGAGAGGGTGCAAAGGCAGGTAAAGTTCCAAGCCAAGAAAAAAAAAAATACAACAAATGGATGAGGGACAGAAGGAAATTTACCACAATGGCCTCCTGCTACAAAACGAACTCAAAACACAATATTTCCAAGATGAAATTTTAAAAACGAAAGAGAAAATGACATCATAGGCAGCAAAAACAAACTGAGAACCAAAACTACATCATTAAAAAAATTAGTCAATAAACTCGAGCCAAGGAACCAGGTCAACGCTGCCGAAAATTGAACTGGTGTTGGAGAAAAAGCTTGAGATAATCACGGTGAATGTGGCTAAATGAGACAAAAAGGTTAGAACAGAAATGCACAGACGGAGAAGACACAAAGGTGATTCAACACAAGGATAACTGACATGTCTGAGGGAGAGAATCCAAACATGAGACGGAAGATGTATTCAAACACAGACTACAGAAGAAAATTCTCCAAAGTGAAGAAAGCATAGAATCTGCAGCTCACAGGCATACACTGGCCCAGGAAAATCGGATGTAGAATATTCTACACTGTGACATATTCTAGTTAAGCTAGTAAAGTTCAAGAATTAAGAAGCCTCTTCAGAGGGCGCCTGGGTGGCTCAGTTGGTTAAGCCTCTGCCTTCAGCTCAGGTGATGATTCCATGGTCCTGGGATCGAGCCCTGCATCGGGCTCCCTGCTCAGCGGAGAGCCTGCTTCTCTCTCTCCTGCTTCCCTTCTTGTGCTCTCTCCCTCTGTCAAATAAATAAATAAATAAAATCTTTAAAAAAAAAATAAGCCTCTTTAGGCAGAAAAAGGGGATTTCTTTCTTCTTCCAAGGGGAAGAAATCATGCAGACCTCCAAGATGCTGTTCACATACCAAGGCGACAGGAAGACCCTATCCAGCACAGATGGATAGGGATGGGGGTCCTGAGAGTCATGAGTCCTGTATATCTTCCCCATCCTTGTCTACCTGCGCCACCAGGTTCCGCTGAGAGACAGGCCCCTCCCATAGGCAGCTTCCGATTCCACAGGGAAAACGCAGCCTTCTGGAAATAAACTATCTCCCCTTAACAAGGGCTTTTGATTTTTCTTACTGCCTCCATGCCTGTCTCCCGACTGTCACTGAACTCTTATCATTTCTTCCTGCCTCCTGTTGGACTCTCGTTTCCATTTTCCAGCCCCTTCCGCCTCCCCAGCATCTCTGGTCTACACCCTCTCAGCTTCCTAAACATCCAGCTCCAGGGTTCCAACGGCCTCCTCCAAACCACTCACTCAGCCCAGGCATCCTGGGCACCTGTAGCAGCCAGGCTTGGGGCAGGGTGTTGGGGTTTAAGAATCCGGATGAAGAGACAAGATTTGCATGAGTGACACTAGCGCTGCCCAATTAAGTGCTGCCTGGGGGGTCCCATCAGGGCCAGAGCAGTGACGCGAAGGACTTCACAGCAGTCTGATAAAAGTACCAGCTTGGGTTTGAATTGCAGAGAAGCCCCTTCTCCTCCATCCCACTTGTCTACTCACACCGCCAGCCAGACTCCTGTGCACCAGTTGGGTTTAACCAAACTTTCCTACTTTCTATCACACCCAGTCTTCCTTATCTGCCTCCCGGGTCTTTCTATACCTCATCCCATAGTTCCTGGACAGCTTCCCCCAGCCCCCTCTCCCCTCCCAGGTCCTGGTGAGTTGGAGGCAGGACAAAGGGGTCATGTTCCTGGCCCTGCCCCAGGAAAAGGGACCAGTTCCCCTTGAGCTTTGCTCCTGCACCAGTAGGTTTTCTTCCCTTGGCCCTCCTTTTGTCCGGTGGGGTCCCCCCCAATCCCGATCTGTAGCACACCTAGCATTCCGATTCCCTGGTTCCCAGCCAGACTTTGGAGTCATTCTTGATTCCCCTTCCTGCTGCTCTTTCCTAGATCAGACTTACCCTTCCTTCAAAATATCCCTCACAGTCATGTCTTCCCTTCCATTCCTTCTGCCACCTCCTTAAACTAGACTTCGGTTGATAGACAAGAGCCTCCTAAATGTCCCCCTGTTCCCATCCATCCTCCCAATTAGCCTTCCTGAGATACCCCCCTGCTCATCTTTACTCCTAAACCTCCAAGTTTCCCTTCCCCACTGACAGACAAAAGCCAAACTCCCTGTTCTAACACCGTGAGCCACCTGCCCCCGCCCCGCCACCTTTCCAGCCTCGTTCTGCAAGAGGATCCTCTGCTCCCACCAGCCTGGCCTATTCGCTGTCACCACGCAGCCGGGCTTTCCCCTCGGTGTCTTTATGACACTGCTTGGAACACTGCCATTGTCTTCACCTGTCTGGTTCTCCATCAACTTCCCAGGCCCAGGACCCACCCCACCTTCCCCACGAAGACTTCCCCATCACCCCTACACTTGCTCAGCCACCCCAGATTGCCGACGCTGCGTGGGTCTGTATCTATCATCAGCTATCTTGATATAAGTTACATTACATCATTAGCTGTCTTTTCCCATATTTATTCCACTCTTTCAACTAGACTGTCAGCCCCTGGAGGGCAGCAGCTGTTCACATACTTCTCTGACTCTTCAGTGCCCCACATAGGGTTTCTAGAAACAGCTGCTGCTGCTCATTTGTCTGAGACTCCTCATGTGGCCCTCATTTTCCCAGTTTTGTCTCTCGTGGAGATCTGACCCCATTCCCTCCAGGTGTCACAGGGCTGTCACCAAAACGAGAATCGGTCACCTTGCTGTTCACCCTCTATAAATACCCCCACTGACTCCCAAAAGGAGGGATGGAATGGCCATCCTGATAGAAGGACGTGATCCATAAGGATGCTCCTCTTGGTTTTCCAGTCTCCCAGGACAGAGAATTAGACAAATTGGTGCCTGAGTTTTCGGCTTTCAGATGGACCTATACATCATCCATTCTCTGGTTTGGAAAATCAGGCCAGATTTCCAGGAGCAGGAGAGGCAAGGTTGCCATTTAGCAAAGTCACTAACATATATGTTCCCGCAGCAATTAGCGTGTAACCCAAAGCAATTACACATGACCTCCAAGCCCTTAGTAATTACCCTCTGAACTTACCAATCACTCGTAGCAATTAGCTGGGAGCTAATTTGCACTCTGAAGTTCCCACCAGGGAGGCAGAGGTAACCCCGGTCCCCAATTCCTGCCAGGATACTATCTCCCAGGTAATTACCCTCACGGGGCTTTGCTGTCTAATTACAAGTGATGGCTTTTCTCTGTTTGTCCAAGTCTGGGAAATGAGATGAACTTATCCTATCCCTGTGCCAAAGCATAAGACTGCATCATCCGATTGTTGAATGTGGTAGAAATCGCTTAAAAGACTGCTGACTTATATTCCAATCAGCTTGGTATAGTTACTATATTTGCATAGCGAGAAACTAGCGGCTTAATTCCCATTTTCTGATTATGGTGTGCTGGCTTCTCGAAGCACTTTTACAGCCCTACTGTCATTTGGCCTCACCATACTCCCCATGGGGTCAACAGGGGATGATCGTCCTCATTTTAAAAAGGAGAAACTGAGGCCAGATGGTTCAGTTCCGTGTAGAGAAGAGCAAAGCTATCCAGGCTTCCAACCCAACTCTGGAGTAAATATGCAGCCCCAGCAGGACCCAGCCAGGAGTGGGGGGCGGGCAGGGCAGCACTCACAGCACCACAAGGCTGGTGAGGTTCTGGAAGGCGTAGTCAGGGATGTGGCTGATGCGGTTGAGGGCCAGGGTCATGGCCTGCAGGGCAGGGAGGTTGTTGAGGGCCCTGACAGGGATCTCGGTGAGTGCATTGTCGTCCAGCCACAGGTGGCGGAGGGAAGACAGCCCCTCAAAGCTCCTTTCCGGGACCAGGGAGATGAGGTTGGCATCTAGGCGCCTGGTGGAAGAGAGGATGGAAAGGATCAATCCAGGGCAAGATGCAGACCAAGGTTTGGGACTGAATTGAGCTGGGCCAGCCCGGACCCCAGCGGGGACTTTGAGGTACCCTAGGACTGAAGCTGCGACTTGGCCGCTACTTAGCCTATACCCCACCTCTTCAAGTTCCCATATTTCGCCTCCATTCCAACCCATAATTCTTGATCCTTTATGCCATATGTTCCTATTTATGGCACCAATTCTTCCTCTCAGACCCAGTGTTGAACCCATAGTCCCTCTGTGAATAACCAATCTTTCCCTCACATCCCCAGGCTTCTAAATCTATACCATAGCTCCCCTGTTTTGGGTGTGATACTATTCTTCCCAACCCTGTCCAGTTCAAGGCCGTATAGTAGGGATGTTCCCACCATTTATAGAGGGAAATCTCCTCCCTTTGGACCTATCCAAAGAAAGGGTCTCCCCAAAGATTCAAGCCAATTCCCTGTCATCCAACCCTAGCACCACTTGCTCCTTGTCTCTTCAAGGACCCAGTAGTTTGATGAAGCTCCTGCCAGAGTCCTGGGGCTTCTTGCTCAGTTGATTGCCCCTCTATGCTACAGTTGAAGTCCTTGATAGGCTACTTTTCAGAACAGGTAAACAGATAGTGGTGATCCTGTCTGCGCGACAACCAGAGATTCCTAGGTGACATGAGAACTTTTGGAGCAAATTCTAGAAGATCTAAAGTTCAGCCCAGGAAAACAAGGAGACTGCCCATCTTAGCTTTTTACAGACATATCCCAGTCATGACGTCCTTTATCAATACACTATTGTCTTCTGACTCCTGCTCTGGGACTTGGGCTGAAATTGGATCACCCTGGGTAGCTGGTCCCACAGGGACCAGACAAGCTGGCCTGTGACTATGGACCTGGCCTGTGACTATGGACCTATTGCTGAACTTTTCTATCCTGAGGCACGGCTGTCCCACATGTATATGATACCTCAGTCATTGATACTCAGCCTTTGTCCACAAAGGCCCTAAGACTCCATGGCCCTGAACCTAAAGAACAATTGGTGTGACTGGGAGTGCAGGGTGGGCAGAGGAAGGTTCATCTGGGCTTCTATCTCTTCCCGAAGCCATTTCACCAATGCCCTTCTTGCCAAATGTCTTAAGGGCCACTGGATAAACTCCCTGGCTCACCATCAAGGGGAGTGAACAGGTCAATGCTGGAACCTTACATGGGAAAGCAAAATGACCTGGATCATCCTCGAAAGCTCCGATTAGGAAAGACCTCCCACTCACACCAAACCTGACCTGATGGGACCAAACACCCTTCGGTGAGTGCCCTCTACTGGCAAGGCCTGTCACTCCAGATATGGCCCACCAATGTTGGTCACTATACTCTTGATGGTTTGGCTGGCTGGAACTTTGTGAAAATACAGACTCCCAAGCCCCTCCCCAGTATAGTGTAATTCAGAAGGTCCAGAGGGAGCCTGGGAATCTTTTTTTTTTTAAGTAGGCTCCACGCCCAACATGGAGCCCAAGATGAGGCTTGAACTCACAACCCTGAGATCAAGACCGGAACCAAGATCAAGAGTCAGATGCTTCACCAACTGAGCCACCCAGACGCCCCTGGGAACCTGTTTCTAAAGAACACCCTAGATGTTTCTGTGCACAGACAGGTTTGGGAAATACTGGATAAACATCAGCTATGAAGACAATATCCCTGCCCTCCCTGACATAGCTTACAATCTGGTGGGAAGGCCAGGCACATTCACGGGGCAATGGTGGCAGGGGAAGCACAGTTGCATCTGGAAAGACCTCCAGGAGAAAGTAATGTTTACATAGAGACCTGGTGCCTGAGGAGGAACTAGTCGGGGGGGTAGATGGGGAAAAAAAAACCCAAGCAGAGGGAAGGCAGGTGGGAAGGTGAGGGTGCAGCATGGTAGGGGGCTGAAAGTGGTCAGGTAGGGCTGCAGTGGAGCGGGGTGGGGGGGAAGCGTGAGAGGAGAGTGTAAGGTGAGCTAGCCAGGCAGGTGGAGCCAGAGCTCACAGGGCCTTGTAAGTAATGCTATGTTGAGGGAAACAGGGAGCCACTGAAGGGTTTTAAGCAAAGGAAGAACCTAGCCAGATTTCTGTTTGAAAAGATTCCTCTGCAGACCTTGTTGGTATAGGAGAAGGGCCAGACTGGAGGCAGGAAGATCATCAAAGATGGTCTTTTACACAATCTCCTTGTCCAGAAAGGGACAGCCATAGCCAAAGAAGCTTGAGAAGTGAATTTGGCCACTCTGGTGTCCAGTCCCCAAAAGTGTCCGCTCCTAGTGGTAGTTTCTGTTGCTCCTGACCTGGGATAGTACCAGGCTGGCCTGGCAGGCTCCCTGGCACCACAAAGTCATCCAGCAATTCCGGGAGTCTTCTTAGCATCCCATAAGAATGCCACGGCCCCACTTCCTTCCGCTCAGTGAGGGCAGCGCCTTGGCCCCAGCCTTCTCACAGACCACAGACAGACAGCTGAGCCCTGAGAGTCAACTTAGAACCACCCAGGCAAAGCGCCCTTTGAGACGGCCTTAAGCAAAGATAGGATTCAGACAAGGAGAGGTGGAAAGTGGGGTATCATGAGTGAAGGCTGAGAGGCAGGAGAATAGAGGGCCAGTGTGGACAGGAGGAGTGGGCACAGATTTCAGACATCCTTAGGAAGTCAAATCGGTAAGGCCCAACAACCCACTGGATGTATGGGACCAGGACAGCTGGGGCTTGCCTGGAGTCTGGCTCCCTGTAACTGCCTACCTAAAGGGGGGATTAACAGACCCAGGAGGCCTGAATGCCCAAGGTGGGGGGTGCTCCCTTTCTCTCTAAAGCCTTGGGCTGGGAGCAACCCTCCAGTGACAACCACGACACCAATAGCAATGATCTGCTTCCACATATTGAGCCCTTGTCATATGCCAGGTGCAGACAGGGACAAGTGTGTGATCTGCACCCTTGCAGCAACGCCATGAGGAAGCTCTGGTTAGTCCCACTTTACAGAGAGATTAAGCCGCCCAAGTTCCCTTAGCTAGTGAGCCACGGAGCTGGGGTTCCAGCCCAGGTTGTCTGGTGCCAAAATCCATGTGCCTCGGCACTGTGTGATGCTGGTACTGGGGGCATGAGGAGGGTGAGAACCTGCTGACCTATTTGACGGAGACTGGGAAACAGGGCAGAGGACATGACCAAGCCCCTGGTAGGTTGGTGGCCCCTGCTCTATGGACAGAGGGAAGGTGTTATGGGGCAGATAGGAAGTGGGACTGGGGCAGGGCAAGAGGGAAGCAATCTTTTCCTCTGTGGCTGGGGGGGCATTTGGAAGCTGTCTCTCACGCATATGCATATGTGTGAGCACACATGTGACCCATGCATGTGCATGTGTACGCTTTCATATGTAACCTGTGGCCCCGATTAGACCACCACCTGCGTTTTGTGCAACCCAGAGATAGGAGGGCCTGAGAAGGGCCACTTCTCCCAGAGGCCAGGCCAAGCACATCCCCCTGGCTCAGGATGATACTTTTCCAGGTAAGGGCTGGACTGGACGAGCTGCCAGGCCCCTTTCTGTTGTGTTAGAGGGAATAGCTCTCCCGTGAGGCCTTGCAGATCTCCTGGAGCAGTGTGGTGGGGTGTGCCTGGGGCTGCAGGAAGAAGGTGCCTACAGCCCTGTTCCTGAGACTTGGGGACAGATACATGCCAGAGGGGGAAACCAGGCAAGCTGGCAAATGAAGAAGGTGGGATAAGCACATGGAAGAAATCAGTCAGATCTGAATTTGTGTTTGGGGTGAGCAGAAGGTCCAGGCATTTCACTCAGGCCAGGCAGACTTGGGCGGGGATGTGGACCCAGCAGAGTATTGCTGCATTTAGCAAATAAAAATACATGTTGCCCATTGAAATTTGAATTCTGGGTAAATAACAAATAATTGTTAGTATAAATATGTCCCATGCAATATTTAAGATGGTGCCCAGTTAAATTTGAATGTCAGATATACAAAGAACAACTTTTTGAAAATAAGTAGGCCCCATACAATATTCCTATTTTATGTGGCAGCTCTAACCCCGGGGGCTCCTGGGAGCATGGAGGAAGTGTGGGTTCAGCCATCAGACAGATCTAGTTACAAACCCCTCTCTTAACATTTTGGGTTGGTTTCCTCGCTATGTAGTGTGACTACCTGCCCATCCCTGAGACTGTTTTGAGGTTAAAGGCAGACAAAAGGCCCCAGCATTACCTTCCCTTCTAACAAGGAGGCTGTCCACGGGGGCTCTGGGGACCCAAGGGAGAAACTGGGCATCTGGCAATTATGGGCTCTCCCGGTAGGGCTGGCTGTGAGGACAAAACACTCCCTTCAAAGTGGGCTCCCGAGGGGGCCCAGAGAGGAGCAGGGGAGGCAGCAGGGGAGGAAATGGAGCAGTACTGGCTTCTATATTCCCTCTTCCCCTTTTGTGGGACATCCCATCCCTCCCTCAGGGACCTCTGAACCTTGGGGAGCCCCAAAAAGTCCCCTGTACTCTCTCCCTGCCCCTCCCCAAGCAGGATAGGGCACTCTCTGAAGAAGCTGCCTGACCCCCCTGAGTCAGGTTCAGGCTGTCCTGGGGCCCCTCTGGGGCAGGTGGGCCTGGGCTCCCATGCCATCTGGGTGGGGGGCCAAAGGAGCTTCCAAGCAGCCTGAATTCACCATTTGAGACTAATGGGCCTATCTGAGCTGCTCCCCGTCTACAGGTGGGAGGGCCAATCCAGACGGACTTGGGTTTGGCAGGAAGAAAAGAGCAATTATACCAATTAAGCTCTGGAATAAAATCAACCACCCCCAATAGCTCTTCTCTTTCTCCCACATGGGCCTGGGCTCCTTGAATGATTTCTGACTATAATTCTTACCTGCGGTAATAGGGAAGGTTAGCAGGGACCTCACAGGCCAGTTTGGGCTTGCCTGGGCTCTGGAGAAATAGCTTAACCTCTAGAGGGCCAAACTACTCCTCACATTCCCCCAGCCCAGGGCTGAGGCTGAGGTGGGGTGGTGGGGGGAGCATGAGTGATGGCTGGGGCGCCTTCCCTCCAAGTCCAAGTACCAAGGAGCAGGTGGTCTGAAAGTCTCCTGGCCATAGGACATTCCAGAGAGCTAGTGACATGGGGACCTGGTCCCAATGGACTAAAAGGAGATCAAGACATAACCGGGAGCAAGTAGCAGCAGAAGAGATTTAGGTTAGACAGCAAGAAGTTGTTCACTGACAGTGACCCAGAAGAACAACAGTGTAACCTCAGAATCACATTATATCAGCTTGAAGGAGCTTGGCAGCCCCACTCATTTTACATAGGAAACTGAAGCTCAGAGAGATAAAGAGAAATGCCCAAAAGGAGTGGCAGGCCTGGGACTCAAACTCAGGGCTCCTTTCCATTTCTTTCTACCAGCCTGGCTTCCCTAAAAGGACTGGATGACAGAAAGACAGACACCTCTCTGAGCTGTAGGAGGGATATTTATATTTGAAAACCAAAGTCCCTTACAGCCCACAGAGCATTCGACTGACTTAATGGACCCTTTCCGAATTTCTTCCTTTTTTTTTCTTTTTTATTAAGTTTTTATTTATTTGACAGAGAGAGACACAGCGAGAGAGGGAACACAAGCAGGGGGAGTGGGAGAGGGAGAAGCAGGCTTCCCGCAGAGCAGGGAGCAAGCGCCCTAAGGAATTTCTTTCTTTAATCCATCTTATTCCTACCAGATCTTAGTCAAATACAAGACTAGAGGGACAGAGTCAGGGCTCCTAGTGGACCACCAGATGACCCATGGATGTCATCAGGTATTCATTTAAAAGGGATCATTCAGGGGTGCCTGGGTGGCTCAGTCATCAAGCGTCTGCCTTGGGCTCAGGTCATGATCCCGGGGTCCTGGGACTGAGCCCCACATCAGGCTCCCTGCTCCACGAGAAGCCTGCTTCTCCCTCCCCCACTCCCCTTGCTTGTATTCCCTCTCTTGCTGTGTCTCTCTCTGTCAAATAAATAAATAAAATCTTTTTAAAAAATTAAAAATAAATAAAAATAAATAAAAATAAAAGGGATCATTCATGTGAAGCTCTAAGCCCAGTGCCTGCTACCTAGTACCTGCTCCCTGGACATAGGGTGACTTTGAATCAAAAGGTCAGCATGTCCCAGGGCAGGACCAGGAGGACAACCGGGAGAAAAGGGTCGGGGGGTGTCTTTCTGGTCTATTACATTCAGTTCAGGTGTGACTTGAGTCCTCTCTCCAGTTCTGAGCCACACGGTATGAGAAGACTTGGTGACTGTCAGACAGGATCCTTAGGAGTAGGGAGAGGCTGAAAACCAAGCTCCACGAAGACAGATGGCCTTGACGTAGGCTCCAAGGGCTGGGGACATCTGGGGAAGACTCTTGTTTTTCACCTATCTAGACAGAGAGATGGTGTTTACAGGGCCCCTCCACGATGTGGCCCCCCATCCTAAGAAAGTGTCCCCAGCCAATCTTAGGCTGTGCAATATCTCTTTCCCTCATCAGCCCTCAGGTTTTTGCAGAGTTGGAAAGGAGGGCCAACGTGCCATTTCAGATGCAGAAGTTCAGAGAGGGGGAGCCCCTGGCCAGCTCTCATCCCATGACCTGGTCACTGAATTTGGTGGTGCTTCTCTGCTCCAATTCCCACTCCAGCCTAGCTACGTTCTTCTCTCCTTGAAGCTGCTCTCCATTCAGGCCCTCCTAGGCAGGATGGGCTATGTGATTTGTGGAGCCCGACACCAAATGAGAATGGGAAACCCCTATTTTTAAAAATGATTAAGAATTTCAAGATGGCAAGAGCAGAGCACTAAGCCTTCCGAGCCAAGGTCCTGAATAATTGCACAGGGCACACGCCAGTGAAGCCAGTCCTGCTCCCAGGCTCAGAAATCCTCAAAAGCTGTGGGCCAGACCTTCTGTTCTCAATTCCTAATTGTAAGTGTGAGGGTAAGAACGAGGTTGGGGGTGAGGTACCTTGAGGACAAGGGCTGCGTATTTGGCACCCAGTGGTCAACTGGCTGCTCTGAGCAAAACCTAAGCTGGCTTTTCCCCTCGAAGTGCCCAGTCCCCCTCCCCAGCACACACAGGCACAGAGTTGACTTTCAGCAGGACAAGGAGAAGAAAAGAGAGGATGGGGACGGTATGGGGGTGGGGGCACCTCACGCTCTGGTTGGGGTGGAGTACAGGCAGGGTGGAAAGGGGAGGATATTGAAAATGAAAAAAAGAACAAAAAGCAGCCACTATGGAAATGGTTATTCTGTGGGGAAAATATTCCATGTGGGAGCCGTTCATTGCCCGGAGGGACCAACAGCCCTGACGGAAAGCCTGCCAGGGAAGGTGAGGGTTCCAGCAGGGAGCAGGCTGGCACCTGCAGAGTGGCAAGAAGGTGCCCCCGGGCTTTCCACAGGCAGGAGGCCCCAGCCTCCCGCACCAGCACCAGCCGCCAGTGCCAGCCACCAGCCTCCACAGGGAGGGCTATGGGGCTCTAACAGTGTGGTGGGGGCGGGGCCAGGGTGGGGGGTGCTCCCTGTCTGTAGCATGCCCTGGCCCTGCTTAGGGAGGGCGCATGCGTCTGGGGACCAGGCCAACTCAACCAGCTTCGGCCCAGTACTCAGGTGCCTTGACCTTTGCACACACTGACACCAGCCCGAGCTCCCTTTGTGGAGACCACAGCTTGCCTCCTGTGAAGGCCCTTTGTGGTTCCCTGAGGGATTCCATAAAGTCTCTACAGGCCCCAAATATCTCCCCACTACCCATCAGGTTGCCCGAAATGCCCCTCAGTTACTTCAGTCTCAACTCAGTCACCAAGTGTCATTCCTTTTGTCTTGAATTCAATCAGATTGGATTTAGTTCAATCAAAAAGGATTAAAAAACTCAATCTGGTGGATTGGATTAAATCCACTAAACATTCACTGAATACCTACTGCTAGGCCAGCATTGTGCTCAGTGCTGGGATTCAAACATGCATAACACAGAGTCCCTCTTCAGAGAAGCTCTCAGACTATTTACTTTATTATTTAATAAGACAATACAAAAGCTTTTGTTAACATTTATTGAGAGCTGGCTGATTGCCAGGTGTGCTCAGCATTTTACATATATTTTCATATTTAACCTCCACCCCAGTCCGATGGAGTAGGAATCTTATTATCCCCATCCTACATGTAGAAAAGGAGGCACATAGAGGTGAAGCCATTTGTTTGACTCCAAAGCCTGTGACTTTAAACTCACAACTATACATACTACAGTCAAGTGTATGGAAAATGCTCTGGAAACTGGGTCCCACTCTTTCCTCCTGTGGGAAATCCAGAAGACCGCACAGAGGAGGTGATAGTTGAGCTGGCTCCCAAGGGGGGAGTAGGAGTTTTCTGAAGAGGCAGTATTAGAGGCAAGGCAAAAAGAAGAGTGAAGCAAAACCACAGAGGCAGGGAAGGTATCTGGTGGTGCCTAGTCAATGATGTCAAAGTGAGTGAGAAGGATCCAGAGATGAGACAGTCAAAACTGGAAAGGGGCAGATTATAGCGGGTCACAGGTTAAATTGGCATCTTCAGAAGATCACTGAGGCTCCTGCGTTGAGATTGGATTGGGAGGGATGGGTGAAGGCAGAGGGCAGGGGAACAGTTGGGAGGCTGTCTCAAGTACAGAATCTAAAGATGTCTCCTTATGAAAAAGGAAGGCTCTTGGAGGACAGGGCCCAGGAGAACAGAAAGGGTACAGAGAGTGGAGGTGTCAGGCACCAGGAACTAAGCAAGCTTAGTTTTCCAAGGCTGTCAGGCCAGGAACTCTGATGTACATGCCTCAGGCCCCTCAGCTGTGTAGAACAGACGGGTTCAGGGTCAGCTGCGTAATTCTAGAAGTCTTGCCAATGCTGCTCAAGTGCTGGGGGATGTCGGGCTGCCCCGTTACCCTGATCCCCTAGCTCGGGGGGCTGTGGGAGGTGAGTGGTAGGGAAGTCCACACTTTGCCTCAGCCCACACCTTTTATTCCTGTCCTAGGATGGTAAAGGGTCAGGGGAGGGAAAAGGGAGAGGCCAGGTAACCTTAAACCACCTTCACGTGGCCATCACTCTGTCTAGGTTTATTGATGAGGCTTCCCCTTAGCAAGACGTGAACATCAGCACTTGTCCTGAAAGGCCCTTTCCAGTCAATGAAAAGAAATTTCCTAGCTAAGGAGAGCAGTCAGTGGAGGATCTGAGAGAGCTGACAGTTTGAAGCTATAGCCAGAAAAGGTGTTGACAGTGTATCTTCACTAGAAGTAGCAACCAAGCCTTGAAGCCAAGCGATCGAACTCCAGACCCAGTTCTAGGAGCTTCCCTTCACACATCTTCTCTGTGCAAGGCAGTGACGTGTATGTAGTCTGGGCAGCTAAGGACTTCCCAGACCCATGATTCCTCCATCTTGGGGGCTGTTAAGTCTCTGGTCTCTTCTAAGATAATACTGTTCAATAGGGTTTTCTGTGATGAGAGAAATGTTCAATATCCACAATGTCCAAAATGGTAGCCACTAGGCACATGTGGCTGTTGAACACCTGAAATGTAGCTGGTGTGACTGAGGAACTGCATTTTTTAATTTATTTAATTTTAATTGACACACATACTTAGTGGCTGCCATAGTGGATGACACGGCTCTAAGAAATTAGTTAGGCTCAATGCAGGACATTGGGGAGACAGACATGGAATGAGATTTGGTTCCTGCCTACGGGAGCTTACAGTCTAGCAGTGAGGATGAATAAATAAAATACCAATTGTGATGCAGTGTGTGTGTGTGTGTGTGTGTGTGTGAGAGAGAGAGAGAGAGACAGAGACAGAGACAGAGAGAATGAGAGAGAGAGAGAGAGAGAGAGAGAGAGAATCTGTGTGTGGCCTACACCAAGAGTTGAGGGAACAAGAAGAAGGGTGTGCAGAAGGGTGTGAATCATTCATCCAAGGAAGGGAAGGCAGGACAGGTTTCCCAGAAGAGGTGTACTTGTACTGGGCCTTGACAGAGTAACTGAATTTTCACGGAGTAGAGAAGGAATAAGCATCTCTGGCAGAGAGAGGAGTGCAGGCAAAGGTGCTGATCCAAGTACAAGTGAACTAGCTGCGTGTGCCAGGAGCCAGGGCTTGAGCATGATGGGATAAGTAGTTGGAAAGAAAACGTGCTAGTCCTGGGGGGAGCTTTATGAATCTGAACTTTAACTAGTAGGCACCTAGAGGGTGTAGGCATTTCTCAGCTGAGGTTAAGAGACAAAACTCTGGTTGGAGAGGGGAGGCTGGCAAAGGTCTTGTGCCTCTGGATGCCCAGAGCTCTTGCTTTCAGACAGGTCTCTTTCCCTTCTCCGGGTTCAGTTTCTTCACCTGCAAAGGGAGGGTTAGCTTTAAGTGTCTTTCTCACTCTGTCTTTCTAGGTGTCTATACCTTCTTTGGACAAGTCTTCTGTGTCATATCCCTGTGTACTCAAGACAGGGGCTTACGGGGCAGGCCAATGTATAAGCATTGGTGGTGGTGTCATGCAGAGGCTTAGGGCAGCCAATCCCCACCCCCATGACCCACAAGCATTTTAAGATGACTAAAATTTTACTTATTAGACAATATTCCTTTTTGGATGTAGAAGTTGCCTATTAATATTTTTTTTAATCTGGCAAGTATTATTAGGTAGACTTTTAATGGAGAACAGCTTTTTGAGGGAAACTTCTGGAAACGGGATACAGATTTGGAATGCAAGGAGCTTTGGGCCAGAGAGAGCTGGGAGGAATGATCGGTCTAGGTGGGAGAAAGGCTAAGGCCAAATTTGTACCTTTGAGCAAGTTTACCAAGCTCCCACTCTGATTGCTTTTCTCTCCATTAGACTGGAAGTCCCCTGAGGGCATGGGCTTTGTCCTCTCCCTGAAACTGGCCCACAGTGGGCATTCAATCTGCGGGGGGTTTTTTATTGATGAAATCATGAGTGCTTCCAGCACTGCTCAGGGAACTACCTGCTGAGAAGAGGCCACCAGTCATAGAAGTGAGAGCTGAAAGGGACCCCACTCAACCAAGAGGAAAGGGGTAATCATCCAAGGTCAGAGAGTGAATACATAGTAGAGCCAAAGAAGGTTTTTGGCTTTGAGTCCAGCGTTTACTTCTCTCCTGCCTTTGTTCACCTGGGAGAAGGTGTTCATCAACCTCTGCCCCCAGAGAGAGTGCCATGAGGACAGTTTCCCAGAGACCCCATGAAGGAGGATGGCTGCTCCCCTTCCTATGTTGCTGGCTGAGGTCTTATGAAGAGCTTGGTCTCCAAGTGCCATTTCCAGCAGAGTCCAACATTTGGTCCCATCCCTTGGGTCCTAGCCATGCCTCTACCCACCTAGAACCCATCACCAGGCCCTCACAGAGTGTGCATAAGTTCTGAGAGTCCAGAAATGAAAACTCTCGGGAGTTGGAACCAGAACACTCTGCGGGGGATGGATGGATGGGTCCCATGGTGACAGAGAGCATGGGGAGCAGAGAACCCTGGCTGAGCCACCAGAAGCTTAGAGAACTCAAGCTTCCCTGCAGGGGGCAGGGGGGCGGGGTTGATGGAGCCTTCGATTAATCTGTGTGTTCCTGTTCATGACTGAAGGGGAAAGGGCAGCTCAGAGCTACAGCAACGCTTTTCCTTCCTTTTCCCTAGACAGGGGAAGGTCTGAGTTTGTCGGAGGAAAGTGATTTCATCAGTTCTGATTTATGCCACCTAATAAGATCCTTCCCCTCTCACTGTCAGCCTTTCAACAGATCAAAGGTGGGATATTAAAACAAAGGCAATTTCAACTGGTTCTCCAGGCTATGCTAATGCCCAATCACCCTTTCTCTCCATATGTCAGGAGAGTTGATGGATGTGCAAGAACCCCAGGAGGCAGGGAAGGCGCTTCCTTTGTATATACATCAAAGGATGATACCTGAGCATTCCTCCAAATCATTCCTTGTGTTTTAATCAGCAGCAATATATAAAAATAACTACCCACCCTTCCAGGAGGGAGGCAGGGACAAGACTCTGTATAGCCTTTATGAGCTTCCCCTGAAGACACAGACCTACAGATCTGGGCAGAAGGCCAGCTTTGTGGGTGACGATCCCGGAATTCTCTCGGGTGGGGACTACAAAAAGCCATCTCATCCATCCCCCAGCCTCTAGCCATTGGATTCCAGACATCAGGCTGGCTTCTGGGGACCTTCCTGGGCTGTCTGGGATGTGTTTGAGAGCTGGGTCCTGTGGTTGCCTGGGGCCTGGATGCCTGCCCTTGGCAAAAGGCAGCTGTGGTCGGTGGAGGAAGAGGTAGATGGGGATTTTCCCAACTTGCCTCTCCAGAGAGGGGGCAGTGATGTCACAGGTTTAGGGAATATAAGCAACATCGCAGCACTTTGAAGATACTTAAAGGCCATGCCAACAGACTCTGCAGTAATAGGTACCACAGGAAACCAAGCCACGTATTAACACTTTAAATGTACCATGGGAAGAGGAGGAGAAGGAAAGGAAAAAGTCTGTATCAGATCTGGCTTCCTTAACACAGGGTTCCAGTCCTTCCCACAGTCTGTTTTCTCCTTCCTCATTTCTAGGGGCTCCCAAGCTCCCTGTGGACCAGTATGAGAACTAGAGAGGTTATAGAGATGTGGTTTCAATCCTCTCCTCCCCAACCTCCCTACTTCCCATCAGTCTACCTATCCACCCACCCATCCATCCATCCATCCACCCGTCCATCTGTCCCTCCATCCATCCACTCATTCACACAGACTAGAGAACCCCTCCCTCCCCCGATGGGATGGGTGTGATCTTGTCTTTCTCTTGATCAGAATCATCCATGGCTTCCAGTAAACTCCCAACCCTTTAAGCTTGGGTTTCAAGATTCCTTTCCTGGAATGACTCTCTCACTAGCCTCATTTCTCCAAAGGTCCCCTCCTCTCCAGTTCATCTGGGAAATATGCCTCTCTGCCTCTCTCCTTGTCCCAGAGTTCATGGTTTATTGATCTCTGTACCTTTGAAAGGGTGGTGCCACTGTTTGAAATATGCTTCTCCCTCCTCTCTTCAAAGCTCTACTTAAAAATCCTCTTCTTCAGGAGCCTCCTGACCTAAACCTACATGGTGCTGGTCCTTCCTGTACTCATCATCTTCTCAGTCCTTCCTGATTGATCTGTAAGTACTCACTCCATACTAAAATCACTGATACAGGGAGACTAGCCATAATCCCTCTCCTCTGGCCTAGGAGGGAAATGAAAGAAACAAGTAAGACACACTCAAGTTGTTTTCAGTTCAAATGGAGGAACACTTAGCCACCCTCTCACTAAAACACCTGTGAAGCCACACAAAAAAAGGATGAAAACTTAGACTTTGACCAAAAGCAACACTTAACCCAGATCTGACATCTCTGCTAGCTCTGAGGTCAATGGAACCAAGTCCTCCTTCCCCATCTATTCTGAATCAGAATCCAGAAAATTGGACAGCCATGTTCCTATACTGTGTGAACGATGCTTGCTGAGGTAGCAAATGTACTATCCACCACCACCACCCTAACCCCTATTTCTATATTCTCCCAGAGATTTCAACTCCCTGAAAATAATATGGCAGGAAGGTGGAGAGAAGGATTGGAAGTGACTTCTTCATCCTGGGAGGTCAGTGTCCCCAAGGCGAGGACCATCCTGTGGCAGATAGAGGGCAGCCTTAGCAGTCATGCATCTTGAGATAGAGCTCCACAGTGGCATCACCTAAGGAGCTTCCTAAAACCACGGTGCCTGGGCCTAGCCCTAGAATTTCTGAGTCCATTTGTTCAGGGTGGGGCCTAAACATATTATCACTTAAAATTTCCTCCAGTGATTCTAATGTTCAGCCAGGGTAGCAAACCACTGGTGTAGGCTTTCCTATAGTCCTTGGTTGAGCGAATCAGAGAACTCTTCCCTGGGTGAGGACTAAGATTCCACTACAGGACACCAGAGCTACACCAGATGAGTATTTGCTGAGATGCTGTAACTTGGCCTGGGAACTGTACACACCAACCTGCTTTCCATCTGTGCATCTGAGAAGCTAACTGAACTAGCACCAGGAGGCTAGAAAGCAAAACAGTGTAACTCACATGACCTCCCTAGTGACAATTAGTGCACCTAGATAAAATTTACTCTCTTCAAAGATGAGGAGAAAAAGCACAAACTCCAAGAGATATTTATTAACCCATGTTCATAGCATTATTCACAAGAGCCAAAGGTGGAAGCAATCCAAGTATCTATTGATGGATGAATGGATAAATAAATATGGTATATGCGTATACACATACAATGAAATATCATTCAGCTGTAAAATGGAAGGAAATTCTGACCCACTCTACACCATAAATGAACCTTGGAGACATTATGCTATGTGAAATACAGGGTCGCACTTATATGAGAGCTACCTAGAGCAATAAATTCATAGGCAGGAAGTAGAGTGGTGGTTGCCAGGGAATGGGGGGGCGGGATGGAGGAAACGTGTTATTAGTGTTTAATGGGCACAGAGTTTCAGTTTTGCAAGATGAGAAGTCTGTGAATGGATGCTGGTGATGGTTACACAGTGCTGTGAATGTACTCCATGCCACTAAACTATATACTTAAATACGGTTAAGATGGCAAATTATATATGTATTTTGCCATATTCCTTTAAATGCATTTTTTTCAAAAGACAAAGAAAATTTTTAAAGCACTTTTTAAAAAAATTCTGAAGAAAAAAGTGGTAATAGCATCTAAAAGCCCAGAGAAAGATCAAATCTCTGAAAATAATTTATGACCAGAATGAGAAAAAAAAAAAAGTAGAAGCTTTTTTGGCATCCTCAATAAGGTACAGGAAATTATGACCTCTATGAAATAGGAGCAAAAATCCAAAGAAAAAAAAAGCTGAGACAGAAGAACAGCAGCATAAAATGGGAAAAAATAAAGGTAAATGTGAAAGACAAGTTGAAATGCAAAGGGAGCTTGGTGGGATGTGGGAATGTTGCAAGGGACGTAATGTTGAAAGAGCAAAATTCAGATTTGCTTTGTAGGTAATAAAAGTAGAACTGGCACCACAGAAAACTGATTCAGCAACGGGGAGATAAACATGAGACCCAATCTTTGAAGTCAGAATAAAATATGAAAGTTATGAAAATAAGGAGAGATAAATAGGAGAGAGAATTGAATTTGAGCTTAAGAACTATAGGTATTCCCGAGGATTAAAGCCAGAGTGAATGGAGCAGAAGACAAGATAGCTCTACCTGAGGGGAAGAAACAAAACACCTTGAGGCTGAAAAAATATATTGTTAAAAAGTGTTTATCGTGTTTCAGGTAAACTGAATGAAAAGAAATTCATAGCTAGTCACATTCTGGCAAAATTTTTAATTGTAAAGAAGAAATGAGGAACATTTCAAAGAATTTACTTCTCAAAAAAAGGTCTGGGACCAGACAATTTATCAGTGAGTTCTTCCAAACTTCTAAGTACAAAATAACTTCATGCTTTATAAACTGTTGCAGGAACAGAAAAAGCTAGAATGATACTCAATTCACTCTTTGAACTCAGTTTAGCCTAACAACAAAAGCTATCAATGAAAGCACAGAAAATAAGCTATAGATCATTCTCATTCATGAATATTTTATTATAACACTGGCAACAGATAATATAATAAGAATAATCTACCATCTACCACCATGAGGATAGGGAAATTCCAAGAATACTATAATAATTAAAATAATGAATTATATTACAGTATAATGGGTTCAGTATATATAACCTCCATATATACTGAAAAGTCACTCAGTAACATCCCCAAATCCTAATTTTAAAGACTTAAAATATTGAAATAGAGGAATGTTTTCTCAAAATGATAAGTACTACTTATGTTAAAGAGTATCAAGCATCATAGTCTATGGGAAAATCTTAGAGATTTTCCTATTAAAATCCAGAACAAAATAAATATGTTCATTGTGTTAATAATCATAATCATTCTTCTGAAAATTCTGATTCACTCATAAGACAGAAAACAGAAATAAGAGCTATACTTATTATTTGTAAATAACATTAGATAGCTCCAAATCCAAGAGAACCAGTGGTAAAACCCTTAAGATTAATAAAAGAATTCAATAAAGTGACCAAATACAAATGGAGGGGTATTACACAATATTTTCCTAAATTCCACCAACAAGCAGAGGAGATAATGCTGAAAACATCTCCTTTACATTACTAATAGCCTCTAAAATAAAGCTCATGAACAGGGGCACTGGGTGGTTCAGTCAGTTAAGCGTCTGACTTTGGCTCAGGTCATGATCCTGGGGTCCTGTGATCGAGCCCTGTGATCAATCCCCACCCCCCCATCAGGCTCCCTGCTCAGTGGAGAGTCTGCTTCTCCCTCTCCCTCTGACCCTCCCCCAACTCATGTGAGAGTTCACTCTCTCTCTCTTTCAAATAAATGAAATGTTTAAAAATAAAAAAAAAAGCTTGTGAACAAAAAAACACAATAAATATTGTGGAATAATTCTAGCAAGAAATACATGGGTCTTTAATAAAAAAAACACAAAAAGTTTACTGAGATGTATAAAAGATGTTTTGAATTAAGAGAAAAATAAGTCCTGTATGAGAATAAATTTTATAAATATGTAAATTGTCTACAATTCAACTTACAGATTTAATGTCTTTCCAACTAAGATCCCAATGGGATTTTTTTTGGCAGGGGTTGGGGGGTACCTTCGCAAAATAAAACTAAAGTTCATGTCATAAAATAAATAGATGAGAAAAATACAACCAAAAAATAGACTAGAACTTCCCCTATCAAACATGAAAATACCTAATAAGAAGCTATTAGAACTAATAAATGAGTATAGCAAGATTGCAGGTTATAAGATCAAGATATGAAAATCAATTATATTTCTACACACTTACAATGAACAATCCAAAAATGAAATTAAGATAATTCCACTTACAAAAGTATCAACAAGAATAAAATACTTAGGAATAAATTTAACAAAAAGTACCAGATCTATACTCTGAAAACCATAAAACATTGTTAAAAGAAATTAAAGAATATGTAAATAAATGGAAAGATATCTCATATTCATGGGTTGGAAGACTTCATATTGTTTAGATGGCACTACTCACCAAATTAATCTACAGATTCAACACAACCCCTATTAAACTCCCGATGTCCTTTTTTTTTTTTTTTTTTTGTAGGAAGTGACAAACTGAGGGGCACCTGGGTGGCTCAGTCGGTTAAGTGGCTGACTCTTGGTTTCAGCTTAGGTCATGATCTTGGGTTGTGAGATTGAGCCTCCATCAGGCTCCGTGCTAGGCAGAGGAGGCTGCTTGGAATTCTCTCCCTCCCTCTCCCTCTCCCTCTGCCTCTCCCCTCTCCCCCTCTCTAAAAGAAAGAAAAGAAAAGAAATTGATACTGTGATCCTAAAATTCATATGGAAATGCAAGTGAGCCAGAATATCCAAAACGACCTGGGAGAACTCACACTTCCCAGTTTCGAAATTTACTACAAAGCTACAGTAATCAAGACTGTAGAGCACTGGCATTAGGACAGACATACAGACCAACTGAATGAAACTGAGAGTCCAAAAATAAATTCATACTTTAATGGACAGTTAATATCAACAAGGGTGCTAAGACAGTTCAAGAGGAGAAAGAATAAGTCTTTTCAAAGGATAGTCTTTGGGGTGATGAAAATGTTGTGTTGGAACAACTGGCTTTCCACATGCAAAAGAATAAAGTTGGACCTTTACCTCACACCATATACAAAAATTAACTCAAAACAGATCAAAGATCTAAAACTCTATAAAACTCTTAGAAGAAAACATAGACATAAATCTTCCTGACTTTGGATTAGGCAATAGTTTCTTAAATATGACACCAAAAGAATAAGAAACAAAAGAAAAAACAGACAACTTTGACTTCGTCAAAATGAAAAGCTTTTGTTCTTCAAAGGACACTATCAAAAAAATGGAGGGGCGCCTGGGTAGCTCAGCCAGTCAAGCATCCGACTCTTGATTTCAGCTCAGGTCATGATCTCAGAGTTGTGAGATGGAGCCCCAAGTTGGGCTCCTCGCTCAGCAGGGAGTCTTCTTGAGATATCCTCTCTCCCTCTCCCTCTGCCCCTCCCAGCTCTCTTGCACTCTCTCTCTAAAATAAATAAGGTTAAAAAAAAAAAAGAAAATGGAAAGACAAGCCACAGAACAGGAGAAAATATTTTCAAATTATAGATCTGATAAGGGACTTGTATCTAGAATACATAAAGAACTGTTACAGCTCAACAATAAAAAAAAGACAACCCAATCAAAAATGGGCCAAGGATCTGAGTAGCCATTTCTCCAAACAAGATAAACAAATTGCCAATAGGCATGTGAAAAAATACTTAATCTCATTAGTCACTACGGAAATGTAAATCAAAACCACAATGAGATACCGCCTCACCCACGAGGATGACTATAATCGAAAAGACAGTAACAGGTGTTGACAAGGATGTAGAGAAATCAGAATCCTCATACCATGCTGGTGGGAATGTAAGATGGGTAGCCATTTCAGAAAATAGCTTGGCAGTTTTTCAAAAAGTTGTGCGTAGAATTACCACATGACCCAGAAAGTGCACTCCTAGTTAAATACTCAAGATAAATGAAAACATATGTCTACACAATGTTCATAGCTGCATTATCCATGATAACCAAACTGTGGAAAAAACCCAGTGTCCATCAGCTTGATGAACAGGTAAACAAAATGTGTTATAGCCATACAATGGAATATTCTTCAGCCGCAAAAAGAAATGAAGTATTGATTACATGCCTGGATATAGAGATGGATGAGTCCTGAAAACATCATGCTGAAAGAAGCCAGACACAAAAAGCAACCTATTGTATGATTCCATTTACATGAAATGTCCAGAACAGACAAATCCAGAGAGATAGAAAGTGGATTAGCACTTGTCAGGGGCTGGGGGGAGGGAAATAGGGAAAAACTGCTAGTGAGTCATGAAAATGCCTTGGAACTAGTGTGATAGATGCGCAAGTTTGCCAATACACTAAAACCCACCAAACTGCCCACTTTATAAGGGTGAGTTTTATGCTATGTGAACTATATCTCAATTTTCAAAACTACTTAAACCTAAAATAATTACACTGGTGCTCTAGTAGTACAATCTTGAAGAAAACAACAGAACAGATCCCAAATAACTTGTAAAGATTTAACGTATCATAAAAGAAGCATGTCTGTTTATAAGAACATGTGTGTTCATAAAGAAATACACAGAAATGCTAACAAGCATTGTGTCTGGGTGGTAGCCTTGTGGGTGATTTTTATTTTCTTCTTTTTATTTTTTGTATTTTCTAAATTTTCTACAATGAGTCAGAACAAAAATAAACATGTTTTTTTAAAAAACAAAGTGCGTCAATGTATAATTAAGTCCCAGGCTCCGGAGTGCTGAGATGAGGGAGGCCAGCAAGGGAGCTCTCCGCGGAGCCGGCACGGGGAAGGGCTCTGAGGAAGGAAAGATCGGAGAGCCAGCAATGGAAGGAGACTCACAGCTTCGTGTCACCTCTGTGTCTCACCTTTTCCCTGGATCTTCTACCCACGCCATCACCAGGCCCGGCAATGGAATCTCAAGGCCGCGCCCCCTCCTCTTGAGCCCAGGGTCATTGTTGTGGCCTAGGCCCTATCCTGCAGTGGCCTCCTAACTGGCCTCACTGGCCTCCCTTCTGCTAGGTCCACTGTGCCCTCTCAAAGGCATAGGTTCGTCTCCGTGAGAACCCTGCAGTGGCCTCCACCACCTCTGAGACAGTCCCTGGCTGGCCGTCGAAGGATCCAGCCCTTTCTACGTGTCTTCTCCCAGGCAGGCTGGCTGGTGGTGCTGCAAGCGAGGGGAGCTAGGCCCGTCCCATGCAGAGCTGCCGGTCCCTGAATCCAGCGTTACACCTCCCATGCCTCGGATCCGCTGCCTCCACACTTTGCTCAGGCTCCTCCCCTCCCAGCAAAAGCTATCCTTGGACCTCCACCTGTCCACCTTTTAGTCCACCTTCAAAACCCAACAGAAGTGTGGTCTCTTGCACGGAGCTCTGCTGATCGTCCCAACCACAGGGCATCCCACACACTGCGAGGCTCTCTTCTCATCTCAGAAGCTGGGTTGTCAGGCTGCTGGGACTACCAGCACTGTGACTCCGTGCGACCTGATGGCCACAATTAGAATCAGATGATGTGGGTTCTCTAAAGCCCTAAAAGCTTTGAGAAAGATAGTTATAGCTCTGTGCATACGTATTTAGAGGCCCTTTACGTTCAGCATCTCCCTCCTGCCCTCACTCTAGGTTCCATGTGGAGCTACACAGCTGTGCTACCAGCATAGGGATGGCTCCCCCTTTGATGTGAGAGGGAATCAAGGACTGTGTTCTTTATGTGTCCAACCTCCATGACAAGACTGACCCAGAAAAGCTCTCGGTAACTTCTCATTTTATGAAAGACCCCAGCTTAGCTGGACCACGTGGAAATGACCATGACCTTGGGTTTGAAATTCCTGAGACGGATGTGGAAAAGTTCAGGTGTCCACAGGAAATGGTAGATTACACTGCAGATAAGAAAACTATCTATGCATAATGCATCAGACCCCCCCCCTTTTTATTTACTGAGAGAAGCCTCAGACAATACTGCTGAGAATCTGGAAGTGAGAATGCATTTTGGCATCATTGCTTTCTTGGACAGCATCATTCTGTTGGATTTGTATTTATATTATCTAAATATTTGCCCTTTAAAAATAAATATATAAAACCAAAAAAGAAAAAAAAAAGAAACTAGGTCGTCAAACTTCTCACATCTGCAGAGTAGTAGGAGTTAGGTGTTAGATACAGATTTGAAATCTCAGCTCTGATGCTTGGTGCCACAGAGAACTTGGCGCAGCACCTGACACTGCAGGAGCCCAGCATGTGTTAGCTGCCCCCTTTCCACTGCACTCTGACCAGCCATATTCTAACATATACTGTTTATGAATATGCCCTGTACATCCTGACTGTAAACTCACTGAAGGCCGGTGGTCCGGTGAACGTGCTCACCGTGGATCTGCATGATGAAAGGGATATGGGATGGGTGAGACACACTCACTCACTGCAGCGTGACTGACCCCCTGAAAGGACCACTCCTGGGGCAGGGGTTGGGGGAGAACCTATCCCTCTCTGGGTAATCTAGTTTTGCAGCAGAGCCTGGCAGGGGGTGGAAGACCACAGTACTGGCCTCCAGAGTCTGTCTTGCTCAGCTCCTCCCAGCCAGGGTTTCTCTGAGCCACCCAAATCATCCTCCTCAGGTCCCCTCACTAGTGCAAAATGATGACACTGTGGGAAACAATTCTGGAGTTTAGTCTAATAATAGGACCACCATTTATTGTGCACTAGGATATACCTGGTGTAGATTCTATACACTATCTATGCATTACCCCATGAATCTTCCTAACAATTGCTTTATCATCCCCAGTTTACAGATTATGAAACCAAGGCTCAGAACAATTTGCCCATGATCCTTAATCTAGAAAATGGCAGAGCTGGATTCCAAAGAAAAGCAGCAGCTATTTCCAGAGAAAGACCCTAAAATCATAACCCACCCTTTGAGCTGAAAGGAGACAGATTCTCTGGGCCACCACAATCTAGAGCCCCAGACTGAGCCAAGACTCAAAGAATGCTAGACCTGTACCAAGGTGTTCCCAGGCTGGATATGTGAGGGTTTTGATTGAGGGGTCGGGTGAGAGAGCCCATGCATGTGCCTGGCACAGCACCAAGCACCCTGCAAATGCTCCCAAGACTTAATTTCCTTCTGCCTTCTGACTTCCCAGACTCAGAGCAGCTTGGGCCCAGTCAGATTCAGAACACTTGTCAGGTCATAACTAAGGAGAGAGATGAACCAAGAAGGGTAGCCACCTGCCCTGGGCTAGGCATGGAGCCCTTTCTCACAACTTTCCAGACTCGCAAGGTGACCATTGAGTGTCCCAACACCCCAGCCCCCGCCCCAGTTCTGAAACAAGATCTCTAGATGGTACCTAAAGAGTAGGTATTATTTATTGTCTGTACCCATACCCTGTCCCTCTCCACCAATTTGAATTCTGATCAGCTTCTCCTCCAGGCCCTGCAAAGACAAGAGAGTTCTGCTTGAATCTTTCCTTCTCTGCTCTGCTAGGGCCTCCCCTCCTGCCTTCCTGGTTATGAAGACTGAGGATCCCTGCTTCTGGTACCTAGTGTTCCCCATGTGCCCATCAGACTCAGAGTCAGACGGAATCAGTCTAGGAGGACTTCCTGGAGAAGAATGTTGCATTGATATAGGAAGTAGAGAGACAAGGCTTGACAGAAAGGGAAGAGGAAAAGTGTCCTAGGCTGAGAAAGGGCTTAAGCCAAAACTTGGGAGGTAGAAGAGGACAGGTTTGGGGAGGTAGGGGTTAGTGACTTTGCTGGAGCAGGTGGAAAGCAGGGACACCAACATGAAAGCAGACAGAACTCAAATGAAGATCTGCCCCAGCTAGTCCTTGGGGGGCTGTGGGTTGTTCCTGATCAGAGAAGCAAGGTTACTTATGTGGTGCCCTCTGATGACTGGGAGGAGCCTTGGGCCCCGCCCTTCACCCCGCCCCCTCTGATCCATTCTGCCTCAACAAACAACAGAACTAAGAACCCAGGAACTACTTAGTTCCTTCCACCCTCCCCACCACCTCCCCTACCCCACACACCAGACTATGCTCTCCCATTCAGTCCCTTTCCTTCTCCCTGCCCCCACCTCCTTTCTCCTCCAGGTGGGCCCCTCCCCTGCACTCCAGATGTTCCAAGGGGGTTTTTACTATAAGGCCCTTCAAGCCCCAGGTTAGCAGATGTGCAGCTAAGAGGCGGGTTAATGGGGGCCAGGGGAGCCCGCTGGGGCTGAGGCTGGGGGCCGAGGCAGCTGCATTGGCCCAGAAGGCCTGGTGGCTCCCCGAGGAGGCCTAGCAGCCTCCTTCCTGTAGCTGACAGAGCAGGAAGGAAAGGGGAATGGGCTGGGGGGCTGTCCCAGCTGGGGAACAGAGCCTCCCAACTCCCTGGCTGTGATGAATCTGGGGTTTCCTCTTCATCCCCACCCCTACCCCCACGCCAAGCTGGAACTCTGGAAATTATGAGTGCCCCCCAGGTAGTCAGCCTGAGGAGGTGCTTCCCCAGCCCCTGCTGCTTTTACTAAGAGCTCCATGCCCCACTAGGGCCAAGGGCTGCCAGAACGGAGATCGACCCCAAGTAGCAGGTAGTTCTAAATAATGTTATTCTTGGCTCTGGAAGGTATGACATGGGTTTTAAAAAAATAAGTTTATTTCTCATTTCTGTTTTATTGAGGTTGATACACACACTGAAGTGCAGCCCCTGACAATACACCATCCGATGGGGGGGGGGGCACAGTCCCACTCACACCTTCTCTCTGTGAACTCACAGCACAGAGAGCCCCCGCCCCCCGGCACGGCCCAAGCTGCAGTGTTGTCGGTATCGGGCTGTAACCTGCGTTCCTCTCACTTTAAACCCCTTGGGTCACTTCCATGCCCTCACTCCTTTCTTAGCCCTGTCTGCTATTCTACCTCCCCTAAAAGTGACAGCGGAGGGCTGGAAGAGCCCTCGTCCCCAGATTTCCCGCCTTGCTCAGAGCTGCTCTGTCACTCTCAGGAAGCACCCACAGGCAGGGGGAGGCGGTGAGTGGAGGTGGAAAGCGTGGGCATCAGAATCAGACACACCGAAGCTTAAATCCCAGCCCTTGGTCACACAAATTGTGTTACTGAGCAAATTACTTCACCTCTCTGACCCTGTCTCCTCATTCATTCATTTGTACAACTCACCAGCAAAGACCGGGCACCTACTACGCGCCAGGCACTGTCCTAGGTGTGGGGAATCCTGAATAAAAAAAAAAGGATGCAGTCTCTACCCTCACGGAACTCAGAGTAGAGAAGGAAATGTCGACAATGAAACAGGAAGGGAATAGAATTGCAGGCTGCTCTGTGAGTGCATCGCAGGGGCACCTGGATGGATGGGGGGTCAGAAAAGGCCTCCCGCAGGAGGAGACATTTAAGCTAAGGCCTAATGGATGAGTGGGACTCGTGTCGGTGAGCAGAAGGAGAAATCGGAGCGCGTGTTCCAGGAACACGGGCTGTAGGCCCAGGAGAGCTGTGAGTCGCTCCCTCCGGCTCCAGCAAAGGCAGCCAGTGAACTAGGGGGAGGAAGGCAAGAGCCAGGTGGCACTTTGTAGCTGAGCCAAGGAGTGTGAGCTTCATCTTGCAGCAATCGGGAGCCCCTGGAGAATTTTAAGTAGAGGAATGCCATGATCAGGTTTGGGTTTTAAGACCCACATAACTGCAACATGGGGGACAGATTAAGGTAACTTTGGAATGGAAGCAGGGGACCATTCAGAGGCTACTGCAGAAAGCCAGGCAAGGGATGGTGGCGGGCAGATGATAGTGTGCAGGGGAGGAAAGGCAGGAGGATTTATTACCAAGCAGTCTGGATGTACAGTCACCGGGACTTGACCGATGAGATGTGGGAGTGGTGAGAGTCAAGGAGGACTGCGAAGTCCCTGGATAAGGGAACGAAATGCACGGTGGTGCCATTTCTTGGGACAAAGAATGCTGGCGAAGGACTATCCATGGGAGGGAAGATGATGAACATTTGGGGAAATGTTCTGTTTGAGGTACCTTTGGCTCATCCAAGTGGAGATTTCAGTGGGCAACTCACATGCCAGTCTAGGCTGGAGAGGCCGACCCGAGGCTATCAGTGTGGGGGTAACTGAGCCCACAGGCAGATAAGAAACTGCCTGGGGACAAAGTGAGAAGCGCAAAGAACAGAGGAACAAGGAAAGAGTCACCACCACCCCCCCCGAAATTCTGCCATTTATAGGGTGGGCACGTCACAGAGACGTCTGTGAAGAAATTGAGGAGTGGCCAGAGGGGTAGGGAAGGAGCAGGAGACCAAGTTTTGTGCACACAAGCCACGGGAAGAGAGGACTTAAGAGGAGAATG
The DNA here is from genome assembly GCF_037043125.1 of Eumetopias jubatus. Classification (NCBI taxonomy): domain Eukaryota; kingdom Metazoa; phylum Chordata; class Mammalia; order Carnivora; family Otariidae; genus Eumetopias; species Eumetopias jubatus. The sequence goes on from NW_028274818.1 coordinate 28,144,336, forward strand.
GTCAACACTAGCACATGCTGCTAGAAGATCACATGAGATAAGTTATGGAAAGAGCCTGTGGCACTCAGCAAAGGTCCAGTGACCTCGGCAAGAACCATTCTGATGGTCTGAGAGGCCCATGGAAGGTGGACTGCAGGTGACAAAGTGGAGGCAACTGGTGTGGACTGGAAGGCGGGGAGAAGAGAGAGAGCTGCAGCTGGAAGGGGCCTGCAGCAGAGTCCTGGTGGTACGGGAGGGCCGGCCGCTGACGGCACCTGGTGTGATGTCTGGCACATGGGAGATACTCCGGTCAAGTCCCTTCCCTCTTTCCCTCCCTTCCGTCTCCTGCCTTCTCGCCTTCTCTTCCCTCAGTCTTGTCCCATACTGTGGCCTTGACACTGAGGAGAGGCATGTGGCCAAGGTCACCTCTGCTGGATGGTCCTCTGTGGCCTCCAGCCCCACAAAGGTGCTGCCTTCCCCACTTGCAAGGTGATCAGGGCAGGACACCCTGAAAAAGCCCCCGGAGAAAGAGTCCATTTCTTCTAGGAGACATGGGGAGAGGGGAGAGAGCTGGGATGGCCAAGCTTGCCCTCCTTCCTCAGGGAAGAGATTGCTTCCAAGGGACAGAAGTGACCTCCACTCCAGGGCCTGCCAGGGCTCCCAAGGCTCAGCATCCTTTCAACGGCCACCACCCCAGAGCAGCATGCCCCTGCCAAGCACTGTGGGCCTTCTCTCCTCCCTCCCTAGCACCCAGGCCCCTCCAAGGTCCCGAAGGTCCTCCTGACCAGCTCGTTGTTGGAGTTGTTTTATTTTAGGGTGACAAGGGAAGGAATTGGCCCCAAGTCCAAAAGCAGGTGTTAGGACTAGTGAGAGAAGAGAAGCCACCTTGATGAGAGAGTCCCCAGGGGGTCATATTCCAGAAAAACTGCTCTTAGAGCTATCTGGTGGAAGAGGTCACAGAGGCTTATAAATAGATCGTCCCCTTTCAGAGCCAAAAAGCATCTGCTGGCCTGACCTGGGTCCCAGCTAGCTGCAGCCCCGCCACTGACTCCATGGGTGACCCTGGGAGAGTTGCTTCCCCTCTCTGCTGCCTGGCTTCCTCACCTGTGGAAGAGGCACTTGGACTGGGTAACCCCTGCAGCGCCTTCCAGCTGGGTATTCTAAGGTCCTGTGGTCTGGGGTGGGCAGCCTCCACCCACACAGCCTCTGTCGGTGGCCAGAGCAGGAGCCCAGCGTGTTCAAAGCCTTTTCCGGTTGGTGTGTGGATTTCCACACTCCAGCAAGCGGCTGGCAGCCACCCTGGCTCCAAAGGCTCAAAAACGGGTGGAAAATTACTCATAGACTCTCGGAAAAGACCACACTTTCCCAGCCCCTGACAGTCTTTTCTCACCGGGATGGCGGATGGCGGCAGGCCGGGGAGCGGGGAGCAGGAGAGCAGGTGGCCGGTGGCAGGGGTGCAGCCAGGGAAGGCTGGCTGCAGGCACACAGGCGCTCTCTCCACCTCTTCCTGGCTGTGATCTGAGCCTTCTCTTACCTCCACGCTGGACTACTCTAAGGCTTCCGAGGCACAGACTTTTGACTAGATGTTGTGAGCTCCCAGAAAATGTCGAGAGTGGATTGGAGTGAGATGGGGTCAAACCCCTTCCTGCTCCCAGGCCAGATGTGGGGAGTATGATTCCAGAGGACTTTCAGAAGAAAGTGCTCTAGGCTTTCCCCCACCCTGTGGTTTTAGGGAGCTGGGAAGTTCTTCCCAAAGTCTAACCATTGTGTCTCCACCTGCACCCTCCAAGAGATCATCTGGTACAGCTCACTGCCTCTAGGTGGGTCCACAACCAAACCAATCCAAACCTCTCATTACCACCCTACTTGTGCAAGTGATGGCAGGGGACAAAAGAAGGGGTTTTAAGGCTTGAGGACTTTGCATAGAAAGGCCTTAGGGCCTAGGGGATGAGGGCAGGGGTGAATGGACATGGACTGCTGGGAATGACTGTGGCCCCTCTTCACTGAGGTTGGGAGAGGGGCAGGGTGCGCCCAGAAGTTCCTGGACGAAAGAACAGTGCTTCTCAAATTGTAACGGCATACCAGTAAGCCTGGAAGGTAAAAGGGTGGGTCTTCTTAAAGAGGGGATTCAGAATCCCTGGAGCTTGAGAGTGGGCACAGCTAACATGCTCCCATGGCTCCACGACACCAGGGTTGCTGGCCTGTGAGCCACACCTGGAGTAGCCAGGGTCCAAACAATGGTTCCCAAACCTGGCTCTGCCTCAGGTACTACCTGGGAGGACTCTTTCTCACATCTGGCAGCCTGGGCCTCAGCCTTCAAGATTCCTAGTCAGGTGGACTGAGAAACGGCCTGGGCACCTGCACTTTGTAAGCTTCCCTAAGTGTTGTGAGGCAGACAACTGTGGGAACCAGACCTCTGGGGTCCCTCCCAGCTACAGACCTCATCTGCATAGTCTAGGATGGTGGTACAGGCACGCACAGGCTTGGAATTCAGGTGAACCATTTATCAATTCTATGATCAACTCCCCAAACCTTAGTTTTCTCTTCTGTAAAATGGAAATCATGGTACCTCCTATAGAGATTTGTCATAAGGAAAAAAGGTGATATCTGCTAAGCATTAGCCTTGGGCCGGGTACCATAGTAAGCATTCAACGAACACTAGCCACCAGTAGGATTCTTATCACACCCCTACTGGGCTTCACCTGGTTTTCATCATTTTGGCCAACTCCCATTTTGCTCTTATACACTAATTTTATATCATGTTCACCTGCACCAACTTTCTGTCTTGGAAGCTTAAAAGACCATAGTGTATGGGAGGGGCGGAGTGAAGATGGGTGTCTGGGTGTGTGTGATATTCCCACATCAAACCACGAGCTGCTGAAAGGCAGGCCCTTGTTTTATGATTGATCTCAGTAACTTTTCTGCCAGGCATTCCGGGCACTGACCAAAGCTTGAACAAACAAACCAATGGATGGAAGGATGGAAGGATGGAAGGACGGATGGATGGACACCAGTGGCTAGATCTCCTCTTTCCTCCGGACATACGCAGAACCCAGGCCAGGGCTCTGCCCTGATGTCAGCTGCTCAGAGAGGGCATTAATACAGGAGGAAGGAAACTTGCCTCTGTCTTCTCCCCATGGGGGAGGGGGTCACTCAGTTCTTGGCTCTACCTGGGGCCCATGTGCACCTAAACCACATCTGAGTCATCAGCTCCCACACCCCAACCCGGGGTGCTCCTGCCTCTCTCAGATCTCTCAGGCCTAAGCCTGGAAGAGCTCCATAGGACTCAGGGGGCAGGAAGGTAGGGAGACCCACAAGTCTGGACTGAGGTGCTCCTCATGGGGCTGAGGCATCATGCCGCTCCTGGGTGGCCCCACTTGGGCTGACTCTATCCCAGACCAGCATTTACAGCTGAAAAAAACCTCCACAGGATCCCAGGGCCCAGCCCACCACAGACACTCTCCTAGAATTTCCAGGAGCCAAATTACCCATGTTCGGAGCTTCATCATATGCAAGGGGCTGCCTGCGTGCCCGCCCACCCACCTACCTCAGAGCTGCCTCTGCTCCAGATGAATGTAGTAATCAACTCCCGGAACCTTGGGGAGATCCAAATACAGTAGCATATAATCATGGAGCCTGAAATAGCTGTGCCAGGGAGGCCATCTGCCACCTCGTGCATCCCTGGGGACCCCTCAGCTGGGCCCCACAGCCTGGCTGGGCCTCAGGGCCCTTTCTGGCAGGAAGGCAAGTTTGGGTGGCACTAACGAGATTCACTAGATCAACTGAAGGGCTCAGGGGCAGCTTGGGGGCTTCTCCATGGCAGACTGGGCATCTTCGGGATGGGACTTGGGTCAGAACTGCCCAGACCTCAAGGCCTTCTTCTCCCCCAGCCTGCCAGCCTTGGGCCTTACTCTGCCAGATGCCCATACAGCTGGCTCACGGGCTACTGCTCCCTGTAAGCCTCCTGTTCTCACTCTGACTCGACTCTCAGCTCTTTACCCCATGGGTTCTCCCAGAGGCTACAGGCTTGCTCGCCCTTCTCCACTATCCCTCTTACTGGCTGGTTGGAGAGGGGCTCCCTAAAAGATAAGTCCACCTCCTAACTCCCAGAACTTGTGAAGGAGACCTTATTTGACAAAAAGGTCTTTGTGAATGTAATTAGGTTAAGGCTCTCGAGGTGAGATCATCTGGATTGTCTGGGTGGGCCCTGAATCTACTGACAAGTGTCCTGATAGGAAACCACACAAAGTGAGACACAAAGAGAAGAGAAGGCCACGTGAGGATGGAAGGCAGAGATTGGATGATGAGACCACAGGGAATGGCCACCAAGAGAAGCTGCAAGAGGCCCTGCTGACACCTTGATTTCAGACTTCTGAGCTCCAGAACTATGAGAGAATGAATTACTGTTGTTTTAAGCCACCCAATTTGCTATGGCAGCCCAAGGAAACAAATAGATTTCTTTTCTCCAGGACTGATTCTTAGTCTTCAGTGTGCATGGAATCCCCTGGGGGGCTTCTTAAAACACAGACTGCCGGTCTCTTTGGTCCACAGATTTGGTTCAGTAGGTCCAGGGTGGGGCCTGAGGATTTGCATTTCTGACAGGTTCACAGGTAATGCTGATGCTGCTGGTCCAGGGACCACACTTTGAGAACCACTATTCTACAAGTTCTATTTGTGACTGTGTTGGCCCATTCTCTCCCCCAAAGGCACCTTCCTCGTCCCCCGCAGTGATGTCCTCCTCCTGCTCACGGTGCTCAGGAGAGCCAAGAAAATGCCTCCTTAAGGGAATTCCCCAGTCTCATGCATCACTGGCTCTTTCTCTTGAAATCACCCAGGCCTTCCCCTGGGGCCTTTCAAAGATTTGCTTCAGGGAGGCTGTGAGTGGTAAGGCAAGTCATGGTTGGGCTCTTCTGCCCCCACCGCAAGAAGACCCTACTTAGTTCCCCTCCTGGTTCCATCTCTAACTCACTGGGGAATCTTGAGCAGAGCACCTCCCCTCTGTATCTTCCCCCTCAGGTGAGTCTGTAAAATGGGCTATAAATGCTGGTGCAACTGCTTGCAAGGGTCAAATAGAAAAGCTATTCCAAGGGTTCCTGGGTTGCTCAGTAGGTGAGGCGTCCAACTCTTGATTTCGGCTCAGGTCATGATCTCAGGGTCATGGGATCAAGCCCCACATTGGGCTCCTTGCTCAGCAGGGAATCTGTTTAAGATTTTCTCTCTCTCTCCCTCTGCCTCTGTCCTTCCCCGCCACTTGTGTCCTCTGCCAAAAATAAATAAATAAATCTTAAAAAAAAAAGAAAGAAAAGCTGTTCCTCATGAAAAGTTTCTAGAAAGATCTTTTTTTTTAAAGATTGTATTTATTTATTCATGAGAGAGAGAGAGAGAGAGAGAGGCAGAGGGAGAAGCAGGCTCCCGATGAGCAGGGAGCCCGATGCGGGACTCGATCCCAGGACCCTGGGATCATGACCTGAGCCAAAGGCAGACGCTTAACCATCTGAGCCACCCAGGCGCCCTCTAGAAATATCTTAATGCTCTTCACAAGTAGATGGTTAGGGACAACCAGCCTTAGGCCCTCTCTCAAGGAGTCTTTGGGGCTTATGATCAAAGCCAGTGGTTTTTAGGGATCAATGCTCATGCCAAAGTGTCAGCAGCCCTAGCTCCCCAGGCAACCAATACTCTCTCCTAGTTATGGACTGAAGTGTGATGGATTTGGGAGGTGAGGCCTTGGGGAGGTGATTAGGATTAGCTGAGGTCACAAGGGTGGAGCCCATGTGAATGGGATTAGTGCCCTTGTGAGAGTGAGGACAGAGCCTGCTTCCTGTCTCTGCTCTTCCAGACATGAGGGTGCAACCAGAAGTCAGCAGTCAGCAACTCAGGAGAGGACCGTCATCCTCCTACTCAACCATGTTGGCAAGCTGATCTCGGACTTCCAGCTTCCAAAACTGTTAGAGATAACTTTTTGCTGGTTACGAGCCACGCAGTCTATGGTACTTGGTGAGAGCAGCCCAAACTGGCTCCATTCAACCCTAGAACTGCCAGAGTAAGGACAGCAGCCCAATTCAGGCTTCTCTGGCACCCCCCAGCAGAGTGCACTACCCAAAGCCAGCCCTGAGGGCAGGTGCTCTGGAAACACCTTGGTCCCCAGCACCCCAGTGATGACCCAGGCCTCAGGGCTTGTCATCAGCTCACTCAGCAGCCTCAGAACACCCTTGAGGGGCAACTCAGCACCACAGTTATGTGCATGGACTCTGGGCCAGGCTGCCTGAGTTTTGGACCATGGCTCTGCTACGTACTCACTGTAATAACTCTCATCAAGTCACATCACCCTCCTTGTGCCTCGGTGGTCTGCTCATCTATAAAATGGGGCACTGAAACTACTAGTAGAAAGCATCCCAGAGAAGTACTGCACGGAGTAAGAGAGGTAAGAAGGACGAACACCTCACACATGGAAAGTGCCATCTAAGGGCTGGTTATTATTAGTCTGGCTGTGGTCATCCATCTGGGGGAACAACTGTCCCTTGGAGGGGGGGTCAGACATATGGAATGAGGGGGACCTGCTCAGAAGCCCCTTGTTTTCATCTTTTCTGATCCTTGTCCTCATAGAACTGGCCTCTGGCACTGGCCAGAATGGTTTAGCCATTTTCTCCTGAAGAGGTTTGAGTCCTTCCTCCCCATCCCCCTCACAGAGTCCCAGGAGACTGGAAGGGTTCAAGGAGGTTGCTCTCCATTGCACAGAGATAGAAACTGAGACCCAGAGAGAGCAAGCACACAGCAATCATAAGCAACTGAGGAACAGGGCCAGTCACCCCATTAGGACGTTCTTCTATCTCTGGAGCATGACATCCTTTCTCTTGGGACACCTGTCTGCCAATCATCTCATTTAACCCTCCCACTTTAGAGATAGAGAACCTTGGGCTCAGAAAGGGGAGACTTGCCCATGGCCTCACTGCTAGTTAGTGACAGAGCCAAGACTTAAATCCAGATCTTTGGATCCTAAGGCACTGTGTCTTAGAAGAGGTGTTAAGAGATAGAGGTTAAGAACATGGTACTTTGGGGACACCTGGGTGGCTCAGTCGGTTAAGCATCAGATTCTTGATTCCAGCTCAGGTCATGATCTCAGGGTGATAAACTCGAGCCCCAATGGGCTCCATGCTGGCCATGGAGCCTGCTTAAGATTCTCTCTTCCCCCCTCTTTGCCCCCGCCCCCGCCGCCCTTTCCCCTTGCGCATGCACATTCTCTCTCTCTCTCAAAAAAAAAAAAAAGAGAGAGAGAGAGAACATGGTACTTTGGAATTAGAGCTAAAATAGAATGCCAGTTCAGTTACATCCTAGCTGTGGGATCTTGGTCAAGTTGCTTAACTTCTCTGGCCTTTAGTTGCCCCGTCTATAAACTCGGAGTAGCTTCTATCCCAAAATGGGATTTCAGGATTAAATGAGATGTGAATGTGCTTAGCATCTTGAAGTGTGGTAAGTGGGAGCCACTACTCCCTTCCCACATCACCCTGAGCCCAGCTGTCTTCCCATGCACACAGGTACACCCCCCCCACACACACACACACCCTTCTCCATCCCGGACTTCTCCAACTCTTCCCCCTCTGCAGCAGGCAGCCAATGTGTTTTAGATCGGCTGGCTTGCGCTGAGAGAGTTGTGGTGGTTCTAACTTGGGTTTCAGTTTGGAGTCTGGCACCACTCTTGATTAATTTCCCCTGCTCAGCACAATGTTGGCCGGTTTCATGTGGCTATCCTTTGCAATTATGCTTTTCTCCCCGTAGGGTGTCCAGGATTGGGCTGTTTTCCTGTTTTCTCCCCTTTATTCCTGCCACTGTGCTTTTCTGATTCTTCTCCAGGGACCAGCCAGCCTGCGCTTCCCGGGCCCCACCCCAGCCCCATCCTGAGGTCTTTCTGGGCTGTTTTTCTGCTTTTCCATGCACTCTCCCCCTGGCCCTGCCTCACCCCCACCCAGTTTCTATTTTCCCCCAGGCTCCACTAGCTTCCCGTGGTTTCTCTTGGCCTCGGCTCAAACCTGGAGTGACACATCTGGCATTGCATCCTCTCCCTCCCACATTGGTCGGAGAAGAAGCAAGTGTATCCAGGGAGGCTGTATTGTAGAGCTGGGTGCTACCCACCCAGGTGCCAAGCCAAACAGCCTATGTACCATGTCCGACTGGTCACCGAGGGCCCCATCCCCTAAACCTGACCCCACTCCTGATCAATCCAAACCTACTTTCTATTCCCCAGTGTCTGGTTCTAGCTGGTAGAAGGTGAACCACAGGAGACTGAAACTTTGCTGAGGTTCCAGGAATGTCCACAGGAGTCGGTGAAGGGACCTTGCCTTTTAGAGGCAAAGAACAGCCTTTCCTAGGGACCTGAGCCCCTGGGTGGGTCTGGCCTGCTCTGGAGAGGACATACCACCCCCAGGAGAGACATGGGCAGGGATGTGTCTCCTATATACTGCCTCCCTGACCCACTGGCTTCCTACAGGAAGGAGGGAATTTCTATTTATTGGTATTTGTCAGGAAGGAGGGAGGGCCACCCCGTGATAGCCACCAAAAGTGACTTCCCTTGCAGCCATGATGGAAAGGGCACAGCAACAACACTGGGGTATAGCCCTGCCTTCCCCACTCACTAGCTCTGACCTTGGAATAGTCCCTGAACTTACCTGAGCCTCTATTTCCTCATCTGCCAACAGAGAAGGCAATCATGAAGGGGTTTTTGTGAGAATGAAGTCAGATCACACACATAAAACATCTCACGTAGCGCTGACACACAGAGGGGTTCCCAAAATTGTCATTTGCTCCCACCGTCCCCTTTCAGCCTAGCAAACCTGGGCTGGTTTTACTGTCTCTGCCTGAGATGGAGGAATCTGAATTAGTAGGACAGAGCCTCATTTAGAGGTCCCCAGCTTCCAAAAGCTCAGGAAATAACACCAACCAAATAGAACATTTGAGTTGGATTATGCACTCCCCCTCTTCTCCCTAACACCCACACATACACACACACACATACACACACACACACAGATGTCCTACAGGTGGGGTGACCCCCTTTCCAGTTTGTCTGAGATGCTTGGTCACCCTACCCATAGGTACCTCAAACTCAAGAGGTCCAAAGGGACATCAGTGTCTCCCCTTTCCCTGTGCCCCTCCCCAGAGCACTCATCCTCTGGGGATCACTACTTACTTACATTCTTACTGTGATCTCACCATGTGCCAGGCTCTCCGCGACCAGCCTCTCTGTCCACCCAGACGTGGAAGCCAGAGACATGCCCAGCAACTTGACTCCTCTTCCCCTTCAACTCCCACCTCCAGTCCATACCATGACTACTAGAAATAACTGTAGTAGTAGCAACAAAAGGTACTGTGTTTTTATGTATATTAGCTCATTTCATTCTATCCTATTGAGGTACACAGACACCACCTCCCTTTTACCAATAAAGAAACGAAAGCAGAGAGGGTAACTAATCTGCTCACGGTCCTACAGGTAGTAAGTGAAGGAGCTGACCCAGGACATCCGATCCAGAGTCCTGATGACATGTCATCTTGATATTTCTAGAGTCCAGCAGTTTCTTTTATCTTATTATGCCTCCCTTTCTTCAGCTGCCATTAGGCTCCCTTGCTTCACCAGCCCCTTACTGGCTCCACATCTCCAGGCTGTCCTCCATAACTACTGCCCAAGTAATCTTTCAGTGATGCAAACTCAATCACACTGCTCTCCTGCTAAAAATTCTCCTGTGGCTCACCAGTGTTCAAATCCCTAGCAAGGTCCGTGCTTACTCTTTAGGCATTACCTCTTACTAATTCCAGATCTTTCTCCACCACTGGCCTTCCCACCAGTCCCCGAACACACACACAGTTCAGCCAGACTCACTTCATTGTAAAGTCTCTAGAATTTGCTGGGTTCCTCATCTGTGTGTCTTGGCATGTGCTGTTCCCTCGACCTGGAATGTCCTTCCCTGATTCTTCGCCCAACTGACGCTTGCTAATCCTTCAAGATGCAAGTCAGGTTTTGCCTCCCCAGCAAAGCCTCAAAAATATGTGTAAAATGAATAGATCAATGACTAGTTAAGTGAATAATAACATAATAGCATCACCACACATCCCAGTTGTGCGGAGTCTTCTTTTTACAAATCCCTCTTCTGTTTACTATATATTTGATCTTCCTGACAACCCTGTGAGATAGGCAAGGAAGATAATTACCCCCAAATTTAAGGTGGAAAAACTGAGGCACAGAGAGGGTTAGTGACACAATAGTTGGGATCAGAGCCAGGACTTGAAGCCAAGTTTTCTGCTTCATAGGACAGTGCGCTCCTCACACGATTGCAAGAGGCAAAATCTATTCATCTGCCTTAACACTGCGGGAGTGGGGGACTGGGCCTCTGTCCCCTGCCCTGACCCACCCAGACCATGGAGAGTAATAGGGCTGCAGGTGGAAGCCAGTTACCTAGTTTCCCCAGCCACAGGGGCTGCCCATTTTTCAGAAAGTGCAGAAGAAACTGCCTGATAGCCCCAAAGCATCATGCCTGGTCTGAAAAACAAGACCTTTGGAACCCCTAAGCAGACAAAAGATGTGATTCACAATTAAAACAAACAAAACTTAACCTTAAAATAAGTGTGAAACCCAGCAAAATTCTAATTTTTTTCCCCAATGAATACCTCTTTGACGCTTTGGATGAAATGTCAAATTCTGCACACACGCACCCCTCCATTTTTGGCTGCCCCTGCTTTGCTGGTGCCCTAAGCAAATGTTTAGTCTGTGCTGGGGGGTGGAGATCAAGCACAGGATTTGCTGGCCTTTGATCTTCTGATGTTGGCCTCTAGGGAAATGCTGGGTTACCTGCCCAGTTCAGCGGTAACCTGGATGGAGGGAGAAAAGGTGTCTGGGGCCAGAGGCCCAGCATTTGTTGGGACGGAGGGTGGGAAGGTGAGAGAGTGAGTGGAGGCAGGGGCGGGCCAAGAGGGCAGCTGGGGGGGCGCTGGGGTGCAGACACAGAAGCAGGAGGGTAGGAGACGGCCAGGGCAGGGGTAGGGGAGGAAAGTCCTGACCATGTGTGGGTGTGGCACAGATAGCTGGCCAGGGCCCCCACGGCTGGACCCCTCTATTTATGGTGCAGTGGGGCCTGAATATGGGTTATGAGAAGGAAAGCCACCTTGCTACCTCCTTCATCCTTCTACCTGAGGAGAATCTGGACAGTTTAGAATCAGACACAACCACTGGCTGGACAGGGACCACGGCAGAACCCACAGGCTGAGGATGCCCGGGGCCTTCGTCCTGACACAGTGCATGTTAATGTGCCTCAGTTTCCCCCATGGCTAAATGTTATGCCCATGCCTGTCTCTCAACTTTGATTTCTCCCAAAACATCTATTTACTCTCCCACCAGATGCAGATGTACTTGAAAATTCAGTTGGTTCAGACCTGTATTAGGCACCTGCTAGGACCCAGGCCCTTCGATGTGCACCGTGTGAATAAAACTCAGCACCTGGCCCAGAGGATCACAGCTGGCGAGCTCACATCACTAGATAACACCTGTTTCTGCTCCTGCCCTCAGACTCAGTCTTGCCTCCATGAAGCCCCTACTGGGTGAGAAAGGAACTGCAGGGCTCCTTGAAGAGATGGCTCTCTCCTGAGTGGCCAGTGAGTCCCTGAATGCAGTCCCACCCACAAGTAGGGGAAATGGGTGTCTGGGCCTAGCGCCGCCCCCCGCAAGCCCTGGGGGCTAGAGCAAGCTAGGTGGGGGAGATAGCCCGTTCCTGACACTTCTCTGGGGTGGCAGTCTCCAACCTCCCCCCCAGGCTCTGTGGCAGAACGCCAGGCACCCCAGGACCGCTGCCCCGGTGGCCCCACCTAGGGAGGTCCCATTCCCACAGTCCTCCGGTGGGGGCTCAGGGCCTTCCTTCCCGAATACACACGCAAGTGTACACATACACACACTGACGACAACAAAAAACCCCGAAAAAAACCAAAGCCTGGAGCAGCATGCTGTCTGGAACATGGAGTGAGAAAGGGGGGCCCGCAGAAAGGAGGGGAAGCCGAGGCAGGGGGCCTGGGGCTGTGAGTCAGGCCCCAGGAAGCTGGCTCCCCAGCCCAGCCCTCCAGTGACTCACAGAGACTGCAGGCTCGGCAGCTCCCACAGGGCCGCTGCGGGGATTCCTCCCAGCTGGTTGTTCTGCAGCATCCTGTAAGGGGAGGGAAGGGCTTGGAGAACCCACACAGCATGCACAGCTGGGGGGTTCCTCCCTCGACCCCTGACCCACACCAGACCCCTCCCTCTTGCCCCAGCTTCCGAGCCCCAGAGAGTCCCGATCCAGCGCCCTGCCCTGTTAGTGGGGGTTCAGAGGCTGCCGAGGAATTGTGGGCTGTGCCTGGGGCTGGAGAGGGCTCAGAAGGGCTTCTGGGATGAGGCAGGGCTGAAGAGGACCGTGGAGAAAAAGCAGAGAAGACATCTTGGGGAAGCGAGATGAGCTGGAAGTTAGAACACTTGCAATTCTGTCACAGTTTGGTCAGGAAGGACACTGGGAAATGTAAGTTTTTCTCCCCAGGCAACTGAAAGGCTGGAGGTGTCTTTGGGGAAGGGGAGATGTGGATGAGGGCAAGACCGCCCCTTGGGAGGCAGAGCCCCAGGCAAATATGTTTTTGTGGAATCCATGTCTATAGAAACAATCTGAGGCACCCCAGATCAGCATGTCAGCACTATTCTGATGGCCCCATCTCACACGGTCCCACAGAAGAAATAACATGCCAGCCAGCGGACACGATCCACTCGGTAGGCTGCTCTTCTGGAACTGGCTCGGCCACAGGACCCCAGGACCATCCCATAGGTGGAGCTCTTCTGCGCACCTGGGAAACCTGACCTGCAGGGCAGAGGGTCAGAGAGCACACAGAGAGGAGACAGGAGGCCTGGGCGGTCCCTCCGGGTGGCTCTGCTGACCCCAGGCATTACAGCTGGCCTTAAACATGTTTGAGAAAGGTACCCCAAGGCACAGAGACTCTTAAGACACGGGGCCCTGAGCAAGGATCCTGCTCACCTGGATCTGTGGGAGGGAGGGAGTGAAGAAAGGATAGGAAAGCCCCTGGGTGGCACTGCCATCCGGACATTCTTTACCTGTAGGCCTGGAGAGCTGGACACCAGAAATGGGGAGGAGGAGGGCACACGGACTGTGGGTGCTCTGGGGTCCAGAGAATAGCTGGGGAACCAGGAAGGAAGCTGCCCGGTACCCTAGGCAGAGTGAATGGGCCCTGTCCCAACCCAGCCTGCCTGCACAGCACCCCGTCCGACAGCCCCCGGGGCCACACACGGCCCCAGAGGTGAGGGGTGCATCCTGATAGGCCAGGTGTCTCAGGAACCTGGAGGGGATGAGCACTCAGTGAGTCCTACTGAGTGCCAGGTATGGACTTGTCAATCTTTCAGAAGGGAAGGCTCAGCAGAGATATGCCTCTTGCTCGGGATCACTCAGGGAAGATCACCGTGCTTCAGGAAGAGTAGCTCCTTTCCTAGTCTTTAAGTTGAAAAATAGTAGCAGCTGATGTGTCTGGTCATAGAGCTTTATATGTATTGACTCAAGCTTACCCCAGAGGGTTTATTCCCAGCATCCAAACACCTAGCCATGAAAATGCAGAGTGGGAAGATAATGCACCTGAGTAGTTACCCACGTCTCCTATGTGACTGTCCTCGTCAGAGCCACCCCTGTTACCTCTCCTAAACTCCTTTTATAGATATGTAAGAATCCCAAACATGAACCAAACCACAGTACCACAAGAACAAAAGAGCGTTGGCCTCACTGTGGGCCTGGCCTGGAGACTGAGAGGAGCCCCTGTTGCAGGGCAAGCTGAGGAAGGGGGAAGAGAGCCAGACCCTGAGGACTGCAGAGAACTGGGGCCTTGGGATCGGGGTCCTCCCTGCCCCTGGCCCCAAGGCTGGCTGAGCACAGCACGAAGGGAAGGGCCAGGCTGCAGGCAGATGCAGTGCCCAGGGTCTCTTCCTGCTCATACTTTGTGCCCCTGAAGGAGCACACTCCCCAGACCCCTCCAAGCCAGGCTCCACACAGCCCAGGATGGGGCCTTTCAATTACAATTTTGCTTCAAAGGTAGAATTTAGGGGCATCTGGGTGGCTCAGTAGGTTAGGCAGGCGACTGATTCTTGATTTCGGCTCAGGTCGTGATCTCAGAGTCGTGAGATCAAGTCCCAACTTGGGCTCCTCACTGCGACCCCCACCCCGTGCCTCTGATGCTTCCCCCAACCTGCTTTAAAATAATTAATTAATTAAAAATCAACCTTAAAAAAAAGGTAGAATTTAAACCTGAGCCTCCCAGACTTCCTTAGAGTGTAGCAGTCACACAACAGGCTCTGAAGTCAGCCAGCCTGGATTTGGGTCCTAAGCTCTGCCTCTGTCCAGCGATGCAATAGCTGCAAGCTCCTACTTCAACTCTGTGGGCCTCAGTTTCCTCATCTGTAAACTGGGGATGATGATAATGACCTTACGCACTGATTAAATGGATTAAATTAAATAACCCCCGTAAAGCACAGCATGTGTTGCAGTATCTCAGGCAACAGAAGCGCTCAGTAGCACGGCAAGCGGCCTTACAATTCTGACATCGTTTTATCAGTGCTGGATGACTTGAGTAGGTCACTTCCCCTCTCTGGGCTTCAATTTTCTCATCTTTCAAAGGAAGAGGCTACCAGAGGTTGCAAAAATAAACCCTCACTCAGTTAAAATATTCAGGGACCCAAGACATTTCCTGCCCTCCGCCCTGCTTAGTACTTCTATCCTTCTAGATGTGTCGACCTCCAGCATCTAAAGAGTGGGAACTTCACTTGGGGATCTCAGCGGGCTGCCTTGATTCTCGCCCAGAGGCCGCAGGATGCTTGGAGCAAGGAGATGGAGAAATGATGGTTGGGCAAACAGGAGGGGCCACAGGCTGCTCAGGCCACCTCACAGGCCCCCACGCCTCCAGGGGCCCCAGAAGCTGCATCTAGTCACTCTGTGGGCAGAACCCCACCTCCCCTGAGCATCGCAATGCATCTCTACCCCCATCACCTGCTCAGATCCCCCTACCCTTTGTTCTGTCAAATCCCAGATCTGGAAAGATCTTTAAGGTCTCCGAATTGTACCTCCCTGCCAACACAGATGCTGTAGCACCTTCGCAGGGCACAGTCATCCTTCCAGTGCCAGGGAAGTTATCCCATGCCAGGTAGTCGGTCTGTTCGTCAAGAAAGTCCTTGCTTTCATGGCATCAAAACCCACTAAGCTGAAGGTCAGCATGGCGGTTGGCTTTGGGCCTGGCGCTGTCTCCCTTGCTGTTCCTGGCCTCCTTTCCCAGCCTTCACTCCTTTACTGAAACACAATTGGGTCATCAAAGCTGGAAGCACCTTTAGAAGGGAAGAACCCCTTTGTTTCCCAAATGAGGAGATGGGGGTTCAGGAAGGGGAGGTGACCTACCCTCAGTTACAAAGCAAACTAAAGGCCAAATCAGGCCTAAGGCCCAAGTCTTATCTTCTAGGCCACTGCTTTTGTGACCACATTTGCCTGCCTCTCTCACTGGCCCTGATTCTGCCTGGTGAGCCAGAGTCTGTCCAATGCAGTGGGTCTCAAACCTGGCTACATATTAGAATCACCTGGGAAGATTTTTTTTTTTTTTTAAACCCCAGGGTCCAGGCCACACTGCAGCCTGATTAATCTCTGGGGCCAAATCTCTAGGCAAGGGATTTTAGGCAAGCTCCCAGGTGACTCTAATGTGCAGCCATTCATCTAGGGGAAGCCCAGCCCTCAGGACTCCTCCCTTGGTCACCCGTGAAGCACTGCTGAGGAATATCTCTCTGGTTTAAAAAGCATTTGGGGGCAGGAACCATGAGCGCTAATAGCTGGAAGGTTCCAGAGAGGTGATCCACCAGTGGCTGACAAAGGTCCTTCCTTTGGTTCTGTGGAGGGGCCTTGGGGGTCACTGGGGTGGATGGGCAAAAGACAGCCTGGGGTCTATCCACCCCCCTCATCCACTGTAACCAGAGAAATCCTCCCTCATCTGTTTATATATCATGACTTCTGCACGAGGTGTTTGTGTTTTAAGTTTCTGCAGTTAAAAATGTTGGAAAGGGTATCCCAATGTCCCCGTTTTAAAGGCAAGAAAACTGAGAAAGTCTGAGCGTCCTCCTTGCCACCTGTTCTGGGATCTGCTGCACATGAGACCCACTTCCTGACATCCAGTCTCTTGACAGGACGAGGGCAGTAGGCTCCACCTCCTGGAGAAGAATGGCTCAGAGGATCTCCCTGGGCTCCTAGAGCCTAGCATCCTTCTCCCATGAGCCAGGCAGGAAGTACCCACTCTAAAACAGCTCACAAGTCTCTCCTCCCTAGGTCAGTCCAATTCATTTCATCAACACCAATGGAAGCCCGACTCTGGGCCAGGCATGGGTGCTGTCCAGCCAGGTGGAGAGTAAACACAGTCAATGTCAACAGAAGACCACTCAATACAGTGTAAAGAGGACAACCCAGGGAGAGTCCCTCAGGGATGGGGCCCGAGAGGTACTCACTCCACCCCACCCCTCGGTGGCCTCCGGCCAGGGCTTTGGAAGGGCTTCGGGAAGAAGCTGCCCTTTTTGAGACTCAGGCATCACCAAGGTGACATGAGCTAGGAACCCCAAACCAGTCTCCCAGAGATTTGGGGCTCAAACCAGGCGTAGGTAGTCTGGGGAAAATCCCTTGCCCAGCCTCTTGGGGACATGGAGGGGAAGCAAGTCCTTCAACTCTCAACCCCCGTTTCCCAGATCTGGGTCTGGTGAAAAGCAACGGAGGCCCAACAGGAGTCTTTCTAGATGAGCCAAACTGGCCTAACATAGGTAAGGTGGCGGTCTAGGCAGGAAAGGCACCAAGGCTCAAGCCTCACGCAGCTCTCTGAGGGGAGGGGGGCCGCTGTGAGGAAAGAGGCTTGTGAGGGAAGAGGTGGCTGGGGCACACTTTCTCCCTCTCTCTCTCTCTCTCCCTCCCTCCATCCCCTCTCTCTCCTCTCTCTACTTCTCCCCCCCCCCGCCACTCTCCCCTTCCCTCTCTCTCTCTCCCTCCTCCATCCCCTCTCTCTCCCCTCTACTTCTCTCCCTCCCTCCTCCCCTTCTTCCTCCTCAGTGTGAGGCAGGAGCCATTGAGGGCAGGACAGCCCCCTCACAGGCCAGCTCCACACCCTCAGGCTGTGGGTCAGGATGCAGGAGCTCCAGCCTCCGCGATTCCCTCACCCTGGCAGGGCACACAGGGCAGGTGCCCTCCAAGGCTCTTTTCTACATACCAGCAGCAGCAAGAGCTATGCTTCCCTTAGGACAGTTCCGATGGTGGCCGATGGTGGCCGTGGGCAGGGGCAGAGGCAGTGAACCCCGGGCCTCAGGCTTCCCAACTCTAGAGGACAGACATTCCCACCTACAGTCTGGAGAAAAGGCGTGAGACTGGAAATCCCCTGCAGGCCTGGCTCTCTCCGCAGGAGCCTGGCCAGAGCCTACAGGCTCCAAGACTTGGAAAAGCCGCAGAGGAAGGAGGGAATCCAAGAGTAACACCTCCAGGGCAGGCGTGGGGCTGCGGTGGGAAGGACAGAGGGAGGGGTCTGCCACTGTCACTTAGGAGAAGATCAGAGAGGGAATCTCCCCCTTCTTTGTCCTTTGCTTCCAAGAGGAAAGAGGCAGAGTGCCCTGCAGGGACAGTCAGGCCTCAGAGAAAGGAAGATGCAGTTCAGGTAAGAGTCTCAGACCCCAAGAAGACAGGGGAGTAGCTAAAGGGACAGTATCCTGGTACAAAAAGAGATTATTACGCTGATGGTGGGCTTTACTACTCTTATTTTTTTTTTTTAAGTCACCAAGGCTCTTTTGAGACTTTTTATTTATTCATTTTGAGAGAGACAGCAAGAGCAGAGCAGGAGGGAGAGGCCTAGGGAGAGGCAGGTTCCCCGCTGAGCAGGGAGCATGAGATGGATCCCAGGACCCCGGGATCATGATTTGAGCCAAAGGCAGATGCTTCACCAACTGAGCCACCCAGATGCCCCTTACTGCTCTATTTTTCTTGCAGTACTGAACACTGAGCCATGGAAGGACAGGGCGGCAAGAGAACTGACATGAGGCATCAGAAAGTCCTTCTTGCCCAGGTGCAGGAGGAATCCCCTGCTTTGAAGCACTTGAGTAAGAGAATAAGCTCCCCAAGACCACCCAACTCAACTCTCAAGTAGAGAACTCTGCAGGCAAAGAACTGACGAGAAGCCTTTGGGGGACCAGGTGGTCTTCGAGGATGGGGTAACGTGGGGGCCAATGGCAGAGTGGGGAGCGGGCCTCCGGCTGTCCTTGGCTCCAACCAGCAGCCTCTCCTGGCCATCCAGCTCATGGAGCCAAGGGCGCCATTTGCAGAAAGGGGGCGGGAGGCTTGTGGTTTCTCCGAGGCTTTGATTTATTGCCTAATGTAGGCAAAGAAGAAAGAGGAGGCTCATCTCTAAGCTGGAGTCTTAGAAACGGGACATGAGTCTCACATCTTCTGAAGGCCCAGCAAACAGAACCCGCTCTCTAATCCTGGCTGCAGGTCTGAGCCTGCCACTGGGCACAGACACGCCACCAAGCAGGCTGCCTGCACTCTGCGTCTGGCTCAGGATGCCTCTCCACACCCCGGGGCAGCGATGTTGACGGGGATCAAGACAGACCAAGAGGAGAAGCAGGAAGAAGGAGAAGTGAGAGGCGGGGCACAGAGGGGCAGAGGGAGGGAGAGCAAGGGCTGAGACAGAGAAGGGGAAGGCGGGAGAGACCTGGGGACTGAGGCTGGGGAGAGACCCCGCAGGATCCAAGGGCACTGCAGAAGGGAAGGGAATGACAAGAGACTGGGACAGCCTTGGAGTCAGAGACTCAGAGGCAGATCCAGAGAAAGGCTAAAGGCCAAAGGTGTTCAAGACCGGCAACATGAAAGTGCTGAGCCTGGACCATGGACTGCTGACCACCTAAAAGCCAGAAGTTCACAGGCCAAGGGGCCAAGGCCATTACTAGCCCATAAACAACTCTGAGCACGTTTGAAAACGATACTCCTTTCTAGGTGGCTATAGCCCCAAGCCAGGCATAGGTCTGGATTTCAGCCCCTTCTTTTAACCCATTCAGCCAGATGTTCTTGTGCAGTAAACTACCTGCTCAACCATTCAAAGAAGACCTGCAGGTCAAGTGAGGACTAAGGGAGCAGCAGAGCTGGGGAATGGCTCACCAGCTTAGGGAAGCTCCAAATGCTCCAAATTCTATTGCTCCAGGATCAGCCTTCAAGATCCTCATTTTCTTCCCAAACCCGTCCCTGTGGTGATGTGCCCTCCCCAGGAACCTGTGGTACCCACCTTCAGACCCCGTGCATCTACTTCCCCCTATGAACTTTCATTCTCACTCCTCATAAGAACATGGGGGGAGCTCTGGGGGAGACAGTCTTGATTGGGACAAAGTGAGCCATGGATGTGGATGGAAGGAGATGGTGCTTCAGTTTTCCCTTCTCTAAAATGGGCCATGAGTTCAATAGCAAGGGGGTAAGTTAGTGAACTAACACAAGGTCCTCTCCAATTCTCTTTCCTTTTGCTTTAAAGGAAAGATAAAAGGTTGAAGAGGGGGATGGGATGGGATGAAGAAGCCTGAAAACAGGGCTGCGAGATATTTACCGTGGGAAAGGGGACTCAGAGCTGCAGAGACCAAGGTTGGATCTCAGGAGGAAGAACAGCCAAGGAAATCCAATCTGGATTCCTCCTCTCCTGGCCCAATAGGGCTCATGAGGGGACAGCAAAGACCTGCCTCTCTGGTCATTATTCACATTACCAAAAAAAAAAAAAAGATACTTGTCGTCTGTGGAGGGTTGCCATAACTATCAGGTGCAATGAAATGTTTGTTTACAAATCAGAAAATTTGTTATAGAAATGGTGAAAGCAAAGAAATGGAAATCACAATTAAAATGAAAAGTAAAGAGGAGGAAGTAAGCAAGCCAGTGACAAACCAAGACCCGGCTTACAAATCTCCAACCTGCCCACAGTTCTCAAGGTTGCATCTCTGTGGAAAATGGGGAAGACTTATACTTACAGGATTTTCAGGCTGTAGAGGCCAGAGAATGCTTGTCCCGGGATGTGTGAGAGATGGTTCCCTGAGAGACGCCTGCAAACCAGGGAAAAGCGTCAGTGATGTTGGCAGGGAACCCAAATGGGAAAAGTGGGGGACCACCCTTAGCGTCTTGGGATTCGGGAGGGGAGAGGGGCGTGATAACTAGCATTTACTGATAGCAACAATGTGTTCAATGCTTCACTCCCATTCTCACTTAACTCTAACAATAACCCTGTGAGGTGCCTAGAATTATCTCCAAATTTCAAAGGAGGAATCTCAGGCTCAGGGAGAAGATCAAGTCACTTCCCCTAAGGCTGCCAGAGCTAGGCAGTGGCCGAGCATGGTGTTGTCACCCAGACCTGATTCACTTCTAGGCTCTGGTCCGCTCCAGAGTGTCACATCCTCCCCTCTGCTAACCTGGATGACTCACCCGCCACCCTCAACTGCCGAACTGCACTGCATCCTGTCACCAGGGGAGGGCCAGGCACAGACAGGCTGGGACCGTGTCTCCCCATGCCCTCAACTACACAGCTAACCCCTGTTAATCCAGGAGGGTTAGGAAATGGGGTATTAGAATTAGTCCAACATCCGGGTCTAATGAAGCACCTCCACATTTGTCATGGGGTGATCGCCAATTCTAACGGGAGCAAATGTGACAGAATATCCTTAATGCCCAAATCAGACTGAGCAGAGTCAAGCCATGGATGATGCAGAAGGCACTTGGGATCTCCCAAGTCCCCAGCGACATTATTACGTACTTCGATTCCTAATGAGAGGCTATGGATGTACAGTCTGGGCTGACATACCTCAGAAGCTGTTTTCTTTTTAAAAAATATATCTTTAATAAGAATCTTGTTATTTGGTATTTGTTGTTTAAAAAAAAATTGTGTGGAAAGGCATCATGATATTTGAGGTCCCCAAGCTTGGATCCTATAGGTGGGCGTTTACCATGGAAAGGTCCTTTAGATGGAACCTTTAAAAGGGGCCTAGCCCCTTCTCAGGGACCTGAAAATGGAAGGAAAATGAGCCTTCGGTTCTCAGGTTGTGCCATGGATGTCACCTGCCCCAGCGCCTCAGCCTTCACACCTGCTTTTCACTCCCACCCAAGATGTGGCACCTCCACCTCAGAAGGCCCCTTACTGCCTCCAATTCTGTCACTTCCTTTGAGCCCTGGCTTAATACTCCTCCCCCAGGAAGGCTTCCCCATCCATAGGCTAGAGGTGCCTCCCCCCTCCCCCGCACCCTGGCCACTTCCTTACACAGAACCCCCTGCTCACCTGCTGGGCACAGCTCTGCTGTCTCACCTAGAAGCTCCCTGAACTTCTATCTTGTTTTCCCCCAGAGCACCTTGAGCTTGTCTTTCACACAGAGGGGAAGCTCAATAAGTACGGGGTCTAGAAAACCCAACTATGGCTCTGGGGGTTGACCGAATCCTACCTCCAGCAGGGGCAGGCTGACTGCATCTTGGGGGAGCACTGTCTAGGATGGAGATGGGAAATCGGTTAGGGCAGCAGCAAGGCCAGGGTTGGGGTGGAACTGTGAATGTTTCCAGAGCCAGGAGCCCATGCTTTGCACAGTTTAAGCAAACCTTAGTAGAGCCCTGAGGATCGACAGTGGTGCGAAACCAAGAAAAAGCAGGCTGGAGACGGAGGTTGGAGTTTAGGAACAGGTCTGGGACGAATGCAAGGATTGGGAGCAGAGTGACCTGGCTTCCCCAAGCAGACAGGCTGGGCACTCTAACTGAAGAGATGATTTATTCATGAGCACCCCTGGAGTCTGAGGCTAGCCCCAAGGACCGCAGATGGAGAGCAACAGTCGTGGGAAGGCATTAACCAGGGAGGACTTGGTGGAGGAAGTGGACCTACGTGTTCAGCAATGATAGAGGAAAGGTTTGTGCCTGAGATGGTGGGCACCAGTTGAAGGGGAAGTCTCCTGCTCAAATGCAGGAGGGGAAACCAGGATAGTGAACATGACCGGCCTCAGTGGAGCAAAGCTGGCCAGGTAGATTTAGGCCAGGTTGGGGGAGAGCCTTAGAAGTAGATCCTTTGGGCACTGAGGAGCCAGAGAAGGTTCTTAAGCTGGTGAGATGCTCCCTGACGATGGGCAGAGTATATTTGAAAGGAGGCTGGTGCAATGGGAATAGAGAACAAGGGGTGGTGGTAAGAGACATTGCAGAGAAAGAACCACTGGGATGTGGGGGTGGCTGGTAGCTGGACACAAGGGATGGAAGCAGGTCAAAGATGACCCCCAGGAAGAGAAGCAACCACTGACAGAAAGAGGGGAAGCTGCAAACTAGAGCTGGCCTCAGGGAGGACCAAGAGCCAGATTTCAGAGTACCTATACTGTGTGGTCTTGCCCAGCACCTGGGACTCACAGCTGGCCCAGGTATCTGTGAATACCCTGCTATCAAGAACAGCTTCCCAGTCCCTTCCCTTTGAGCTCCAGCCCTCCTCCTGGGGAGCCCTGGCTCCTAGAGCTATCAGTGGTCCCAAAGCTTCGCCCCCGAGTCCCATGAAGCATCTACTCACAGCTCCTCCAAGAAGCGCAGGTGGTGGAAGAGGCCAGGCTGCAGCTCTGTGAGGTTGTTCATGCTCAGGTCTCTGCATGGAGAGAAAATGGGAGGGGAGCTGTGAGCTTCCCATCAGCCCCAACCTGTGCTGTCCAGGTCCAGACACCCACAGAGCCCCAGCTGTTCCTGCAGCATACCCAACACACATATACCCATGTCATCTAATTCCAAAGCCAGCCTGGCAGGAGCATGTGCAGTGTCTAAGAGTGAGCACTGGGCTGGGAGTCAGGCCTTCCAGGTCCACATATGTGCATTCCCTCCATAGTTTCCAATTTTGCCTTCTGCCTTTCTCCTCCCACCGCCAGACTCCCCAAGGAGTGGTTGTGGTTAGGACTATGAAGGACACTGACCTCCCTGTAATGGGAGAAGCTAGAGAACCATTCGTAGAGTTTCAGAGCAGAAGGGGAGGGTCCACTTAATACAAGCAACACCTCATGCATTCTTTTTACCAAAGGGGAATCTGAAGCCTAGAGATTACTGCCATTAAGCTCTACGGAGCAGGTTCGTGCAATATTCACACGCTGGTGTGCTCATCCCTGCAGTGGCCACAGGGGATAATTCTTTTATTCTATCCCAGAACCAGTGGGGTTTCGCTGCTGTCTGAGTTCTCTGCCCGTTGCTTTCCTGTTGGTTTTCCTCCCGTAGACTCCTGCTATCAGAGGACCTCCAAGCACGTCCCAAAAGATGCCTAGCTTCTTGATGCGGATCCTGATCCCTCCATGGATTCCTACCTTGGATCATTCCAACCTTCCCATACCATGTGAGAGGCCCCGTGGGTGGTTTCACAGTCACTGTCCTCTAAAGATACCTTGACACAAAATAACCACAATATTAACAGCTGACACTTATAAGGCCTACTGTGTCAAGCACTGGCTAACCTTTAACCAAATAACTGCATGGAATCCTCACAACAGCCCCAAGGTAGGTTCCACTGTTATCTCCATTTCACATTCAAGAAACCAGAGGAAAAAACACTGAGCTCTGGAGTCAAAAGGCCCTGAGGTCAACTCTGTCTTCTACTTACTTATCAGACCTTGAGCTCTTAACCACTGTGACCCTCAGTTTCCTCATCCATAAAAATGGGTTGAAGGGTTCTAGAGGGGAGGGGGGTAGGGGGATGGGTTAGCCTGGTGATGGGTATTGAGGAGGGCACGTTCTGCATGGAGCACTGGGTGTTATGAACAAACAATGAATCATGGAACACTGCACCAAAAACTAATGATGTAATATATGGTGATTAACATAACAATAAAAATTTTTTTTAAAAAATGGGTTGAATAACACCAAATCCCTAGGGTCCTTACAAAGGAGCCAATGCTTACAGACTGCCTAGCAAATAGTACATACACAATTAATATCTGCTTTCTTTCTTCCACCTGTCCCTCAGAGACCTGTGGGCAAATGTCCTACCCAACAGGCCCAGGAGCTAGGTGGGAAGGAGTTGGTGCTTTCATTGGTTGGTCCTGCACTGTGTTAGCACTTCCTTCTCAGTTTCTACCAGGTTGAGCAGTGATGTCTCAGAGTCCGTGTGTGTGTGTGTCTCACACATTTGGGGCCCATCCTATTTCAAACTCTTAACAGCTGCTTCCTGCCTCTGCCAGCACCCTCCCTGAGGGGTATAGAGGTGGGTCCAAACCAGACCACCAGATCGCTGGGCACCACCCCCAGGCCTGCCTGCAGCTTTCTCCCTTCCTTGGGAATGCACTTTTGCTGTCAAACCTGAATGTCTCCATTTTCCTCCAAGAAATGTGTGCTCTGTGTGGACGATCAGAAAGGCAGGCTGGAGATGGTGGGGAAATGTGTGCTGGGGAGCCCAGTTCCAATCTATAAAAAGACTGTTTAGTCTCAAATGTTTTATCTTTGATAAAGCTTAGAGTCCGGATGCCATGTCCTTTAAAGAAGGAAGACATTCCGTTCAGGGTAGAGCCAAGGAACGGGCCTGCTGAACTCAGGGCTGCTTCTCGTCCACAGCTCCCTCTCTGCTCCGCGTGGGGACAGGAGGGCCATCCCTGGACCCACTCCATCCAGAAGAGGGCTAGGCAGAAGGGGGTGTAGGGGGGGCTGGTGTGCTGATGGCCATGGTTTAAGGAGCAGAACCAAGAGAGTTTGTTGATGGATTTTATGTCAGAGTTTGGTTCTTGGGATGTATCGAGGCTCCACTAACCTGGGCTTCCAGCGGAGAGGTGAGGATGCAGGGGTGCACCAGACAGTGGCAGGGGGAAAGAATGGTGAGGCCCACAACACTTGCATCTGACTGGACTCCTCCCCTTCGAGTCCTGGACCTGGTTCATTCTCAGGCAGGCAGGGAGGCACGAGGTGCCCCAAAAAAACAATTACCTCTAAATATTTACCCTGTGCATTTCTGGACGTGTCTCCACAGGAGCGGGAGCGGGAGTTCAAGGAGCACGCGGGGCATGTGACTCAGACCTCATCACTCAGCTGTCCCTCCAGGGGCCGCACCTCAGAGGCTCTGATGTGGCTCCATGCCCCCACCCCACTCCCTCCGCCCCCCCACCCTGACTAGCGGCCTCATTGTTCTCCCCTGGGGAGGAGGGGGCCTGGACCCCCCAACCCGCCCCCACATCCTGCCCAAGACAACACACAGCCCAGCTGCAGGGCTCAGTAAGGGGAGGAGTGCACAGGAGGGTGGATTTCCAGTGAGGCGGGGAGCCCTATTCAGACCTGGCCCTCTCACAAAAGGGGAGGGGTAGGGTTGGTGCCCAGGAAAGGGAGAGGAAGAGGAATGCCTAGAGCTGAGAGAGGAACGTGCAGGCAGGTCTCAGAGCTGAGATCCTCCAAGCTGATGCCACAGGCCCTGGGAATGGCGGAGGGCCCTGGCAAGAGGCACGGGGCCCTGCCTGGGAGGAAGGTATGCCTGGACAGTCTCCAGGAGGGAAGCAGCATGCGGGCACTCTGAACACAGGGGTCATCCTATGGAGTGCTGGTTCTGAGACAGGACTTTCCTGGGGGGTCAGCTGTCCTTGTGCAAGCCAGTAAGCACATTCAGGCCCTGCTTGGACCCAGGGCAAATAAGAGGGCGTCCGATCCTGGGGGGTCCTGGGGTTTGCTTGTGGCTGCATCTGCTTGGCTGTATGAACTTGTCGGTATCTACAAGGGGGGGCCTGTATTGGGGTACATGAGCTCTTGGGTGTGCTTGTCTTGTGGGGTGCTGGGCACGCGTGTGCCATGTGTGAGGACACGTGTGTATCTATAATGCGCACATCTGACTAGTGTACTATTAAAAGTCATAAACGTTCTCAGAGCATCACATGTTATCAAGATAGGGATTCTCTGGGAGAAACAAACAGCCTCACCCAAGTCTCACTCCCGTGGTTGGAAACCTTTGGCTGTGTGACTCTGGCAAGCCGGGTTCCTGCTCTCGGCTGCAGGGCTCCTCTCCGGCCTATCTCCTGGCCCCAGGAAGGGGCACAGGTCGCTCAGTGACACTGTTTGGGGGTCCAACTTGTGGCTGAACTAGATACCCCATGCCCGAACTCAAACGCTCCGCTACTATCGCCCAGTGACCACTACGAATGCACACGTGTGCACGCATGCGTATTAGCACGCACGCACGTACGCACGTACGCACGCACGCTCGAGCGCTCTCCAGGACCGGCTTCCTGGGAGTGCGACCTGACCTGTGCAGTTGCACACACACCCACACTCAGAAGGGCCCGGCTTCGTTACATTCTCTGCTGTTGTCGTTTTGAAATCCTTAATACATTTTGAACAGGAGGCACCACATTTTCATTTTGCACTGAGCCCTGCAAATTGCTTCTCTCCAACTGTGGGGGGATTGAGAGGATGCATTGCAACCCCATTCTTAAGTTTTCTTGCAGGACCCAGAGGGGCTGTATGTTCTTTTAGTTGGACACAGCCATTGGGGGGGGGGCGCTGGCAGGAGGGGAGGGAGGGGAGGGAAGGGAGAGAAGAGAGGGGCAGCCCTGGGCACAGGAAGTGGAAGTTTCTGGCCGCACATTAGGAAAATGTTCTCAGAGCTTTACCCTGTGAGGCAACCAGACCACCCAAGGAAGCTGGGTGAGGCAGTGTCACCATGGAGACAAGGAACAGGGTTTGATAAGACGGAGGATGCTGGGGAACTGAGGGGACAGACAGCAGCAAGATCCGAAACTGGAGGGGGGTGGGGCAATAAGGGACACCCCCGCCCCCCACAATCTGGCTGATACCCAAGGGTGCTGGTGAAGTTATTCTGTTTGCACTTTTCCTCTGGGAGAAGAAACAGAGAAAGGCAAAGACCCTGGGCTCTGCTGGGGCGGGCCTGGGAGGATTGTCCCCACCTGGCTGGAGAAGAAGCCCAAGAAGCAGGGCCCCTTTGCACTGTCTCCACCGTGGGCTAAGGTTGCCCCATCTCTGCGGCCAGGTAAAGGGCAGTTAGAGTGACCAGGAGATGAGCCCCTGTCCCCAGGCATAACCATGCCCCAAGGTCACTGCAGGCAGACCTGGTGTGGCGTCCTCTGGGTGCTTACAATATTCTGTACACGCTCCCTCAGTGATGATGACTGAGCTCCTCCATGTACCTAGTGCTGCACCCACCTTCATTACCCCAGCACAAGACTAATTAGCTGCGTGATCCTGGTCATGCCACTTGACATCTCTAAGTCTCCACTTTCCCATCTGTAAAACAGGGATAATGATAGTACTTACCTCACACTAGTAGCGAGAATTATACGAGTTACTAAATGTAAAACATAGTGCTTAATATATCTACCTTATTAATATTATACTCATCTAATTGAATTATAATGATTATAGTGACCCATACGACTATGAGCTTCAAGGCGAGGACTTAATCTTAGACCTCTCTGTATCCTCCAATCCTAGTGGGATATCTGGCAAATAGGGGTGTGTAATAAACGTCCAAATGAATGCATTATAGATGGAGATCGATGATCTCCTTCCCCGGCTTCTTTTCCTGTGCTGACAACCCTTGCTCCTAGGAAGTTCTTCCTGTTGTCTAACTTGAGTTTCTCCCACTGCTGTATTAAGGGCATAACCTCTGTGAAGAACCTAGCGCTTAGTTCCACTCTGGTGCACAATCCAGGGGGCCTGTTGCTAACTAACAACGTTCACTTGTCTCTCAATCCAGCATCCTCTAGAAAAGGTAAAAGTGAGGTCCTCCTCTGAAGGATCTCTCAGGCACCTACAGTGGACCTTCAGGTTTCTCTTTGGCCTTTTCCTCTCAGGGCAACGGTCTCTGGTTAGGGCCTAATGTGCTGCCACAACATCCTGAAGCAGCCACCCTTCCGCACAAGGGCCAGGCCTGGCGCAGTTCCCTCCATGATGGGAGAAAGCTTGGGGGTTGACGGGGAGCAGGATGAGCTAGTGTGGAAATAGCCCAATGTGGGGGATGGGGGAGTCCCTCCCATCGAAGAGGGCCAGTAGACAAGCTGAATGCCACGGGGACCATCTGGCACTCGGGGAACACTTGCTGAATTCCTTGGTCAACAAGAGAGGCAGGTGACACGGTAAAGAGGAAAGAACGTGGAATCTGGAATCAGGGAAGCTGTTTCGATCGGGCCAATACCGAGGTCCCGTCCAGCCCTACAGATCATTCTTTCCTGACTGGCTGCAGTGTGCCGAGCACAGGGCTAGGCATCCTGAGGAACAGAGACAAAGCACAGGGCAGGGTCTGGGCCCTCCAAGAGTTTACAGTGTTGCTGGGGAAGGGTTGTTTACTCACAAAGTAGCAACAAAAAACCCACATATGTACTCTGCTTTGTGGTTTACAAGCGGTTCCTACAGCCACTCTCCCAATTAAGTTCTGAGCTGTGTGTCCAGACTCAAGACTAAAACAGAGGCCCAGAAGGGGGAAAGGGTAAACCAGCATGGCTTCCTGAGGCAGAAACGAGAGTGGGGTGTATATGAGACGCAAGTAGCTTGCAGAACTGAGTTCGGAGTGGAAAGCACCCAGAGAGCACCCCATGTTACACTGTGGGGGAGGGGGTTCATCAGCACAGTGGATGAGACTGGCCATTCACCACAGGACTGTTAGCATCCCTGGCCTCGCTCCTTAGTGCTGGTAGCATCTCCCAGTTGTTGTGACCTTCCAAAACACCCCCCAGGCATTTCCAAACACCCTCTGAATGAAAGGTGCTTTCCTCTTCCTGCACTCAATCAGTTTACAAGGGAGGAAACAAGATTCAAAGCTGAACAAAGTGACCTAAGGTCACACAGCAAGTTGAGAGAATTAGGTCTCCTAAACCCCAGGGCAATGTTCTCTCCACCCCACCACATTGATCTTGGGTTTTCTAAAGCAGCCTCCCCTGCCGAGTTGATTCCCCTAGGTGGCACCTCCTTGTCAGAGATGACGTGGTACCAGCTGTCTTATTAGAGATTCTAAACACACTAGTTGACACAAAGTTCTCTTGGATTTTTGTAATTTTCCCAGAATTCCAAAAAAGGGAGTGTACTCTAATCAGAATAAAATGTATCTGTCTTCACATGACAGCAGGACATATTCTCTTAGGCTTTACACAAAGTCCTATGTGAGAACAATGCTGTAGTTTTCAATACAAGGGCTATTGCTTCATTGTGTCATGTCCTCGCTCCCTTGTTTGTAACAAGCATGTCTTCCAGCCTGCCTGGAGTGGCAGGAGGATGTGCAATGGAAGGGTGTAGTGAACAGTACAAGAGAAGCTGGAGGGGTGGCAGGGGTAGGCCTAGCCCCCTAGACTTGGGGCTCATTTGTAAGGGGAGAGAAAGTCTCCTGTGGTTGCTCAGCAAAGGTGAGGCTCGCACAAGTCAGACTGAACCAGGGAAAGCCAGGACACCCAGAGCATCCTCAGGTGACCCAGTTCATTCAGGTGGGGCAGGGAGGGATAAGGGCAAGGGAAGGAGACATTCCTACAAGTCGGGTGAGAGAAAAGTACAAGGGGTTTTTTGTTGTTGTTGTTTTGTTTCTAAGCCCTGGGTTAAAAGACCACAGAAGTCAGGGAATGTCGCTCATGGGTATCATGATATTTCATCTGTGCGGTGTGGGTCTCAAGTTCTGATGGCCGAGAAAGGAGGCCAAGGAGGGAAGAGGCCCAGGAGAGGTCCCTCTCACTCAAAGATGCTAGATTTGGGAAATCGTGGTTTGGTGCCATCAGAACCAACCCAAACTCTATGGCTCTGCCTTCTTCTTGTTGAACAAATAAGGGGGAAATCTGATGGCAACAGCATGCCAAAGGTGTGGGTGCCTGGGCAAAGCGAAGAAGGGGACAGGCACTGGGGATGGAGATGGAGTTCTGGGGTGGTCTCTGACCCTCAGTTCTGCAGGGGAATCCCTTTGTGAGGGAGTCAGGATCATTCCAGGCTAAGGGACATCTCTGGCTCTGTGGGGCAAAGCGGCTAAGCTGGGGTGGCCCACGGTGTCTCTGAATTCCTGTCAGAAGTGTTACAACAGGTCAGGTGCAAGGGCTGCTCCTGCCCCAGGCAATGAGTCATGACCCTCAGAGAACTCGCCCGGGACAGTCAAGAGCTGGGCCGGTGGGAGCTGTCCCTCTGCCCATGCCCAGAGCCAAGCAAAGGCTCTCAAGAGCAAAGCATGGCCCAGGGATTGCCTGATGTGTGTATATATGTGCTTCTCCCCCATGGCCACCTGTGGGTGGAGAAGTTAAAGACCCGGGCCTCCTGGGCCCAGGCAGGGCTGCAGTGTGGTCTGAGTACAGCCCGCGAACAGGAGGGGACAGAGCCTCTGGAAACTGTGGAGGATGGGATCTGGACTCCCTTTGCTCCTCTCTTCCTCCTCAGAGGCAGCATAGACCTCCACTGTCTGATGGGGGAGCCAACCCCCACATGTGACTATTTCAATTTAAAACCATTAAAATTAAATCAAATTAAGGGGCACCTGGGTGGCTCAGTCAGTTAAGCGTCTGCCTTCGGCTCAAGTCATGATCCCAGGGCCCTGGGATCGAGCCCCGCATCGGGCTCCCTGCTCCGCAGGAAGCCTGCTTCTCCCTCTCTCTCTCTCTCTCCCTCTGCCTGCCGCACCCCCTGCTTGTGATCTGTCAAATAAATAAATAAATAAAATTAAATCAAATTAAAAATTGAGTTCCTCAACTTCACTAGCCACATTTCAAGGATCAATAGGCACACATGGCTAGTGGCTACCACAACAGACTGTGCGGATCTAGAGCATGTCCATCATCGCAGGGACGTTGGACAATACCAGTACAGCCTCTGGAGTCAGTCCTGTGTTTGCTTCCCAGCTCTGCCGCTTACTGGCTGTGTGACTTTAGGCAAGTTACTTCACCTTTCTCTGCCTTAGTTTTCTCACTGGTAAAGTGCTCAGCCAGTGCCTGGCACAGGGTAAATAAGCAACCAATATGGCCCGCAAGCAGCTCTGCCTGCCTCTACCACTCACTGAGGCCCAGCTCAAGCGCCTCCTCCTACAGGAAGCTCCGGCCTTCGTCCATACATTTACTCATCCAGCCATATGTCATTCAACCAACATTTACTGAGCACCTACTATATACCAGGCACTGTGCTAGGTGGTGAAGCTGCAAAGTCCAATAATGTATGATCCCTGCCCTCAAAGAGCCCAGTCCAGTGGGAACAATGACAAGAGAGTGGACAATTACAAGCCTGAGTGACCAGTGCTGGGATCGAGAGGCTTGAGTGTCACAGGGCCACCTCAGGCTAATTCGAACATCCTTTTGATTCTAGTCTCTGAGGGTTCAGTCACAGGTAGGTCCACACAACCCTGTCCTAGACTACAATCTCTCGTCTCCTGGTCTTAGATTGCTCATTCGTGTGTTTGGTCTCCCCACACAGGCTGGGGGCTCTTCCATGGCTCCCAATTACCTGTGCTTGTCACACACACACACCACCACCACCACCACCACCACCACCACCAGCTTCAAGGTCCATTTTCAATGCAGCAAGGGAGGGGCGAGCACCCCACAGGCAGACCCTGGCCCGAAGGACTGAAGCGGCCTGCAGCACAAGGGAAGAGAATTAAGCCAGCCGAGGAAGGCAGCAGTGGCTGTGCATCTGGGGACCTGCACACTTAACCCCATTAAGCTCTGGTCTCCCCTGACCCACCAGCATCTTTTCCAGCCCTTGTTCCCATCTCTAGTTCCATCTAAAAGGGCACCATTTCCGTGCACGGAGGTGTATGGGTGTGAATTGTCTGCCCTCTCAGACTTGAAGCACCTTAGAGAGGACAGTGCCATTGCCATCAGGTGAGACCTCCCCAAGGGGAGGAACTATGTGTCTCTCTTCAGAGTGGGAAATCCCTGAGGGGCTGAGGGGGGTGGGGAGCCGAGGTGGCACAGGTGGGAAGGACTAGGGCTACATGGGGGCCGGAGGTGGAGTCCACTTTGTGCGCAGACCACAGCCCTGAGCCCTGTTTGTTTAGCTGAGGCTCCAGGTCCTGCTGCCTTTAGCCTTTATTTCACTGGATAAAGGGACAGGGTGTGTCTGGGGCCGGAAAACGGAAGAAAGGCCCCTCTCTTCAGAGTCACATGCCTCCTACCCCCACATCCCAGATGGAAGCTTTCCTCTCACGGCAGGATCCCTTCTGTTTCCCAACCCAGCAACTCCACTTACCTCCACGGACAGACACATGAAGGAGCACTCAATTGCCACCTACTCCCACCCCAGCCAGGGGCAGCACCAAGACCCACAGCCAAAAGATTTTCGAAATTGGACCTGGTCCCGCCTTCGATTTGAATCTAGTGGGAAAGAGCAGAAACTGGAAGCTCAGGGCATATAATAAGAGCTACTTCGGCTGGGGCAGACACTGTGCTTTATAAAGGCTTTACAGACCCATTTTACAGAGGAGACAGAAAATCAGGGTCCCTTGATGCCGAAGTCCCAAATCGCGTCCAACCCCACCCCTCTGCCTCTCCAGTTCCCCTCCATTTGAATGTCTTTCACAGTTCATAGAGTTCTGGTACATCCTTGGTCTCATTTAATTTGATCCTTTTATCAAGCCAAGGAGTGAAGCATTATTTATTCCCATTTTAAATGAAGAAACGGAGGCTGGGGAATATCGAGTTACTTCGTGTCTACTCACACAGTTAATAAGCGGCAGAGTCAAACCTTCGCCAGTTCGCTCTGTTGAACACTGCTGCACACGGGAGTCCGAGGAGCCAGTGCGCAAGGCAGCAGCTCGGTCCCCAAGAGGCCCCCGGCGTCGTTGTCTCGTTGTCGTGTGGCTGTCCCTGGGGCTGAAGGGCCGGGAAGCTGGGGGGCGGCCGCAGCTCCAGGAACAATGCAGGGGGATTAGGGCCGGCCCAGGAGAGCCCCACCCGTCTTGTCACTGTCAGGCTTTGAGTCCCACTCCCAGGGGCCTCGGAGAACCAGTGGAACTTTCTGGAACTCAGCTCCCCTCCTCCAAGCCCACCTGGGCGCGCCTCGCCCTGCTGGCCCAGTCAGCCACGGGGGAGGTCCTGCCACACCTGCCGCCGGCAGGCTGCTGAGGTCCCAAATGCCTGGCACTCCCGGCGACTCCTGCCTCCTTCATGCTGAATCTCTCCGGTCCTGCTGCCTCCATCCCACCCTCCGGCTGGTGCCCCAACAACATACCCTCTTCCCTAACTCCCTACCTATTGGGTTCGTCGGACTTGTACAAAGACTAGATGCAAGATCCAGGTCTAACATCCCTGCCCAGCAAGAAGTCCTCCCTGTAGTCTAGCCTCACTCCCTCATGCTGCAGTTGGACTGAACAGAGTTCTGGGCCTTCTGTTAGGGTGTAGTGGTTTGTGGCTCGGGTGTCAGACTGCCCAGAGTTTGTATCTTGGCCCCACCGCTTACCAGTTGTTTGACATTGGGCAAGTTACCTTTCCTCTTTGGGCTTTAGTTTCTGCATCTCTAACAGGTTATGTAATGGTTCCTCTTACGGGAATCGTGAGGGTTACATGGGAGACTCCTTGTGTGTCGGGGGGAGTGGCGGTGCCTCCCAAGTGGCATGAATGCCAGTTAGTATCCCTCCCCTCCGCTGTATTCAACCCCTAGAGCCCTTCCTCCTGGAGAAGCAGCACAGTAGGGTCACAACGGAAATGGGGTGGGGAGGCAGAGGGGAGGGGAGGAGAAGGGAGGGGAGGGCGTTCTGGGTCAGCCCTGCCCTTAGGAGGCACCCGCTGCTACTTCTCTCTGCTGCTTCCAAGTGAGTGCCACCTGCCCCAGCCCTGATCTTTGCATCCTTTGATCTTCTGATCTCTGGCCAGGGTCCCCCAGCCAAAGGCATTCCTGTCTCCCAGGCCTCCTCCAAGGAAGAGCAAAGGGCTGGGCTCCTGCCCCTTCTCCCAGGCTCCTCCCTCCTCCCTCTGAGATGTGTGTGTGTGTGTGTGTGTGTGTGTGTGTAACCAGGACTGCCACAGAAGCCCTGGGACCAGGTAACCGTCAGGTTCCCTCTGAGGTAGTGGTGTCTGGGGGAGAGGGACATGGAGAAGGGCTGGACACTGGACTGCCACTGGGCATGGTGCCCTGGGCTGGGACTGGACCCTGCTGGAAAGGTGCCTTCAGCCTCAGTGCTTTGTTCCGGGCGCCCTTGTGTGCAGAGCCTCGGTGAGCGCTGGAGGAGGCATATACGTGTGCCCGTGTGTACAGACAGGGAGGACCCCGAGGCCAGAGGAGAGATGCAGAACCACAGACCCAGCTGGAAAGAGCCTTGAACGTTAGTGCTGCAGGAATCTCAGGAGGAAGCTGGCCTACGGCAGCCAAGAGGGACAGGTTTAGCCATCAGAAAGTGGCCGGAGAGCTTTGCAAAGGGGGGTACTGGGCTGGGGTGCTTAGGATGGCAGTGAGGGATGGTATAGTAGGCTGAATGGTGGCCCCCCAAAAGACATGTCTACGCCCTAATCTCTGGCCCCTGTGAATGTGACCATACTTAGGAAAAGAGTCATTGCGGGTGTAAGTAAGAGAAGGATCTTGAAATGAGGAGAACATCTTGGTTTATTTGCATGGGCCCTAAGTCCAATGACAAGTGCCCTTATAAGGCACACACAGAGAAGAAGGTGATGTAGAGACAGAGGCAGAGATTGGAGTGATGTGGCCACAAGCCAAGGAAGCTGGCAGCCACCGGAAGTTAGAAGAGGCGTGCAGTGGATTCTTCCCTAGAGCCTCTGTAGTGAGTGGGGCCCTGTCGCCACCTTGATTCTGAGCTTCCGGCCTCCAGCACATGAGAGAATCAATTCCTGTTGTTTTAAGTCACCCAGTTCATGATACTTTGTAATAGGAGCCACTGGAAAGTATACAGTAGGTAGTCAGATGGGTCTCAATATACTGCTGGTCCTTGAGGCCCTGCTGTGGCCTCCCCCCGCCCCTGCTCTCTCCTTACCTTCTGCCACTGGCCTCCCTCCTGAAGCCTCAGACCAAGCTGATGAGCCATCCACATTCACCTAGGAAACTCATTCTCACCCTAGACACTCCCCCTGGATCTATGACCCAGCAATTCCACTCCTGGATGTATAACCAACAGAAACACATCCAGATGCTCACCAAATGACTGTACAAAACTGCCCATGTTAGCACTATCCACAATGCCCCTAAACTGGGACGTGTCCACTGCGCATCAACAGTAGAATGGATAGACTGTGTTGTGTTCTCCCGAAGTGAGTATGCGCAGCAATGAGCAAGAGTAAGCTATTGCGGCAAACAGCAGTGTAGTATGGAAAAATACTTCAAACACAACGAGGGAAAGAGGCCAGACATAAAATAGCGCTCTGTTTATGTAAAGTGCAAAACACAGGCAGAACGTACCTATGTTGTTAGAAATCATGACAGTGGTTACCCTTCGGGGGGTGGGAAGTGCCTAGAAGAAGGCATGGTGGGTGGAGGATTTCTAGAAAGCTGTGGACATTCTGTTTCTTGGTCTGGGTGCTGATGATGCCAGTGTACTCAGCTTGTAAAAATTTAGCAGGCGAGGGGTGCCTGGGTGGCTCAGTTGGTTAGGCGTCGGCCTTTGGCTTGGGTCACGATCCCAGAGTGCTGGGATCGAGCCCCACATGGAGCCCCACATGGAGCCCCACATCGGGCTCCTTGCTCAGTGGGGAGTCTGCTTCTCCCTCTCCCTCTGCCTGCCACTCCCCCTGCTTGTGCTCTCTCTCTCTCTCTGTGAATTAATAAATAAAATCTTTTTTAAAAAAAATTAGCAGGCGATAGGTAGTCTCTTCTGTGATGTAAATTATTCTCAAATAAAAAGTTAGTTAAAAAACAGAGAGACTCATTCTGATAATCTTCCCTGAACCTCAAGCTGGCTAAGGGTTCTAGCTCTAACCCTGGCTAAGGGTTCCCTCTAGATTCCCACAGCATCTTGTCAATACTTCTTAACATTTTACCTCATGGAATTGAAATCAGAAGTTCAATCCATGACTCAATATCATCTCACTCATCTGTGCACTCCCAGGACATTGCACCAGGCTCTGGCACATAGCAGGTTACTGACATCTGTTGGCATGGCCAAGGGCTTTGGTGTTCTCAGACTTCCCTCCCAGAGTTCCCTGGCCATCGGCCCCAGCACCCTGGGCCATTGCAGGATTCCACGGTGGGACCCACCCCTCCCCACTGCTGCCCCCCACCTCCTGAGTACCCCCACAACCGGCCTGTGCCTATCCTCATCCAAGCACTTACAAAGTGGTAACCTTCTGACCCACCAGCCTGAGATCTCTCTTAGCACAGATCACAGGGCTCACTCATCTTGGACCTTCAGAGCACACCCTGGAGATTGAAGAACCAGGAGCCTCAAGTCCCTGGAGGCCTCTCTCCATCCAAGCCTAGAGGCAAGCACATACCTTTGTTCCTCTTAGTTTGTTTGAAACTGGATGGAAATTTTCAAAAGAAGTGTTCTTTAAAAGAAAAAGTAGTAAGGAGAATGAATAGGAAAGACAAAAACTTCTAAGTAGAAGGGTTTATAGAACAGATGTCTCACTCTAATGAAACCCAAGCCTGGCCATGAGCTGGCTAACTGGCAGCTTAAGAGGCTCCCCAGCACGGCTCCATGCTCACCGCAGCCGTCTGGCTTGGATGCCACACCTCCGGCCCCTGGCGGAGCCAGGTTAGGGCCACCACCAAGTCTGGAGAGGGCGACCCTCCCTCCCAGCATCGCAGCCCTCTCTCTCAGGTGAGCACATGTGCTGGTTTCTGCTCTGTGCCTCCTGCCTCTGGCCATTCATTAGTGTATTCATCCGTTCGTTCCTTTCTTCACTCAATCCACCAGTACTTTTGTTCACCCCCGTGCAAGGGGCTTGTGCCAGCACCAAGGATACCAGGGAGCATTGGTGGCTGGGGCCCTGCTTTCCTGGGCTTCCTAGTCTAGTTTGGGAAACAGACAAGTGACCAGAAGTTCAGACCCACGGGGAGCCCTGGGGCCGAGCAGGCACACAGAGGGGAGCCCTCTCCCAGGGTTGAGGGATTAGGGAAGCTTCCGTGAAGAAGAGACATCTCCGTCAATCCCTTGTATCTGAAATCAAGCTGATGCTTCCCCGGCTTCCCCTGAAGACTGGCCCCCAGAGCTGCAGGCTTCTTGTCTGAACCCATTTCTTAACCACATCCTCACAGTAAATCACAGTGAAGTCTACGGGGCTTTTTCTTATTGCCCTAGATATAAACCAATAGGGCATCACCTAAGTATAAATGAGGTTAAAGCAATTCTGGGTGGGACGGCATGGGGGGAGTGGCTGGCCAGAGACTCAGCGGACGGTCTGACTTACTGCAAGGATAAGCTTTGGGGCAGTGCCCGGCACACTCTGAAATGCAGATTCTGACTCAGTAGGTCTGGGGTGGAGTCTGAGCTGCACACTCCAACAGTTCCCAGTGCTGATGCTGCTGGTCTACAGCCCATACTTGGGGTAAAAAGACTTTGGAAGATCCAAGGGACTAGATAGAATAAATCTTCTTCAAGCAACCCCTCATAAATAGTTTTGCAATCACTCTTTGGTTAAGTATTGACCAGACTGACTCACAGAGATGTCCAGTTGTGGCCTGGCGTGGGCAAGGCCAAGTAGAGGCTGAAATCTGGCCCTCACTCCACTCACCAACTCTGCCCCATCCCCGCATGGTGGGGCCACAGGGGCACTGAGCGGGCTGGCGGCAGCCCCCGGGGGATTGTGGGGCAGGGAGCCGCAGTGCTGTGCAGTCTCCGTGGAGGGGCAGACAGAGACCCTCAGCAGCCCCTCCAGGATCCCTGGGGACCGTGCAACATCTCCACCTCCTGCTTCTGAGGTTGCCTCTGTAGGTTAGGCTCCCTTCCTCTTGGAGAAAGTGAAGTGAAACCCAGTCCACCCCAGAGTGCGTTTGAGACTAACACAGCATGAGTAGCTGCTGGCTTTCTCCCCTCTGACCAGAACAGGAAGGAAACTCAGGAATATTACAGCAGGAAGGAGGAGAGACACCAGAAAGAATTTCCCAGGGATCACATTCTTGAGGAGCCACACTAAAGCAAGTGGTGGTGAAGACTTGGTCTGCCTGTGCCAGGGTTCTAGCTTGGGTTAGGGGTGGGGGGCTGCAACAAAACTTCAGGAGGGCCCCCAGGGCAAGCTTCTGTGTCTCCAAACCTTTCCCGTTTGCTATACTCTTTAGCCCTGACCCCCTACAGGCTCCAGGGCTGTCCATCAGCGCCGTCACACCAGGGTTCTAGGGGTTAGCCCAGGTATTTCCTGACCCCAAGCCCCACCCCCAGCGGGTCCCCCGGGCCCCGCAGCATGGTGCCTTTGCACCCCCATGCCAATCTGGAGGGTGAGGCTAATACTTTCTGGCAGGTAGAGGCAGGGCAGGCAGAGGGGGAGGCGGCACCCTGGGCTTCTGCATTCAGATCAGGGGAGCCAGCAACGAAGCGAGGGTTGGCGTGGCGTCGGCTGGCGGGGGGGTGGGCATTCCTCTTTCCGCTGGCTGCACATAGTTAATGGGGGGCCTTGTTCTGGCTGGGCACGCAGCCCTGGAGGTGCTGGTGATGGCCGTGCCTTGTCCCAGCCCCCGGGATCTCAAGTCTCACTGAGTGAAACTGCAAATCTCCGGGGACCCTGGCACCTCCCTCATCCCACAGTCTCAACATGGCCTCGCTCATGCTCCTTCCTCCCCTTCTCTTCCCTCTGCCTCTTCATTTAAACACGATCATTTGTCTCTGCAATATCCTGGGATTAGGAACTGCCAGCCCGACAGGAAACAGGCCCAAAGAGATCAGAG
This sequence comes from Eumetopias jubatus, assembly GCF_037043125.1. Taxonomy (NCBI): domain Eukaryota; kingdom Metazoa; phylum Chordata; class Mammalia; order Carnivora; family Otariidae; genus Eumetopias; species Eumetopias jubatus. Next base: position 28,183,080 of record NW_028274818.1, read on the forward strand.
GACTTGTCCAAAGGCGCTCAGCAAGTTGGTGGCAAAGACAGAATTCTAGCCCAGGGTCTCCTGATTCCAGTTCCACTGAACAGAGAGCGGACCTACAGCTCAGGTGGGCCGGTGTCCAGGGAGTCTCAGACAAAACTGGAGGAGGGGACCTATTGACATCCCCCAATTCTTCCAGAACGGGCAGCCCTTCACTGCACAGTAGCCAGAGGGTGGGAGAGCTGGGAGGGCCGGGGCCAGCAGGGCTCTGCGGGTCGGCGGGAGGATCTCCTGAGGGGGCTCACACAGGGCACTAAACCTTTGTCTCCTCCCCCTGGACCAGCCACTGTGGCTGTTATATGGAGAACTGTGGATGTAAAACAGGGTGCCAAGCACAGCTGTGCCTGCGAGGGAGTACACACTCAGTAAACGTTTATCAGTTGAATAAATGAATAGTAATAGTTAACGCCCTTTGAGGTTACTATGCGTCAGACACTGTTCTAAGCATTTTCCGTATATTAACTCATTCGGCCCTCCCAACAGCCCTACGAGGTGGCCATCGTTACCGTCCCCATCATTTCCAGGTGAGGAAATTAAGGCACCAAAGAGTAAATCGTTCCCCGAAGACTGATGAAAGGCAGAGCCAGGATCGGAGCCCTGGAGGGGCAGCTCCAGAGCTCATGCACTTAACCAATCTGCTATACTCTGAAAAACTGGGAAGGGGTGCAACTCACACAGAGGCCCTCCCATTCAAGCAAAGGCCTTGCCCCCCAGAGTCACACCAAGATTCAGGTGCGCCCCATGCCTCACCTTGGCACAGCGCACCCCGTAGCCCTTGTCCCCTGCACATGCCATGCTCAGGCCAAGGAGTGCCCCCAGCCCAGTGATACCCAGTGTCCCTTCCAGCCCCGAGGCCACCTCAGGTGCATCCGGACAGAAGCTGCCTCTTCTACCCTATGGCATCCCTAAGGAGACCCCTCCTCCCGTCCATTCCTGCCCTCGTCCCCCTGTCTATCAGGATTGTAAGAACAGAAGACATGTATCTGCCATGTTAGGAATCAGAGGACAGAGCACGGAGAAGGGGTCTCGTTTGAATCTATGACCACTTGGGATGGGAGATGGGAGGCTGGTCAAGAGATTTCCTCATTCTACAAACCAGAAATACAAGGCTCAGAGGGGTGAAGAGCAGGACAATTTACGGGACCCAGTGCAAAACAAAACTGTGGGGCCACTTGTTAAAAAATGATGAAGAATTGTAAGATGGCGATCGCTTCTCGGCCTTTTGGCTAAGATCAAGTGTAGAATTGTAAGATGGCGAGAGCAGGCAGCATTCACCCAAGCACGGGGCCCATGTGGTGGAAGAGGGGGCACGTCTGTGATGTAGGCGCCGGTCTAAGGGGTTAGCCCAAGTCACCCAGCTCACAAGTGCAGAAGCTGGTAACTGTGCTGGGAGAGCCGGGGTCCAGTCCCGTCTGAGAAGCGAGTTGGCTCCGGGCTCCGGACTCTTCTGGGTCTGCCCCCAGGTAAGTGAGGGCGGGAGCCCAGGCCCTGTCCCAATTCCTGTTCTCTCTTGCTTTTGTCCTAGACAATAGTCCCCTTCCTTTCTTCTCTCCTCCCAGCCTCCTAATCGGCTCTGTCCACCACAAAGGCAGGGGATTAATTTACGGCCCCTTCCTGCCTCAACCTTCACAATCCCTGGACACTCGATCCACCTCCCCCTCCTCAGACACCCCCACCCTTGGGCTGCCCCAGATCTGGAGCCGAGGAGGAGGGAGAAAGACCGAATGCATATTCCTGTAGTGTTTGTGACCCTGTTCAGAGTGCCCCCTGCAGGTAGAGGCTGGTACGTGTGTGTGTGTGTGTGTGTGTGTGTGTGTGTGTGTGTGTGTACACGCACGCACATGCCCATGTGTTTGAAGGGGGGCGTGTGATGTAGTCCTAAGAGGAAGGGAACCAGGAGCCCAGATCCTGCCTTCAGGAAGCTCCCAGTCTGAAGCCTGAGTTCTGGCCCTTCCCCTGAGAGCTCCAACTTCTAATGCCCTGAATCTGAATCTGATGAGGCAGAGCCTTTGTCAGGTGGACACACACGCGCCCTCAACAGACATGGGTACACAGTCCTACTTGATATTTTTGCAGCGGCGTGGGGCGGGGGGAAATAACATCCTCTGTGTGCTAAGCACTCATCCAAGCAGGACCTTGCTTAATACAACCACTTCATCGGGGAGAGATGATTATTCTGTTTTGCACATAAGTGTCCACCTAGGGCTTCTAACGCCCACTCCTGTGGTTTTTCCCTTGCACAACTGCCTCTCCAGGGGTTTCTGCATCAATGGCATTAGTTAACATGAGCTTTCCTTCCTCTGTGCGCCTGCCCCCTGCTCCTTATCTGGACCCGCCTGGTGCACGTCTCACTCCCCACAAAGTGTCACGGTTATTTGTGTGCTTGTCTTGTCTCTTTCTCCGAGCCCTCAGGGCAGAGGAAAGAGCCTGGGCTTTGGAGGCCCCAAGCTGACCTCCAACGTTGGCTCTCCCCCTTGGCCCGGTGTCCCCCTCCTTGTCTGAGAGAGGGAGGAAGGACAGAACAGCCCACAAGGGTGGATGCACGAGAAAGCCTTCCGCACGGTGCTCCCAAATGAATGTTTGCTCCCCACATGGCTAGGGAGTTTGAGTGGCGTTATCACTGATCATTAACAAAGGGGAACGGGAGAGCGCAGCATGAGCTGGGGGGAGAGGTATTATCAGGATGCGAACAGTGCGCTCTGGCAACTGTGCTTAAACCCCGGCTTAAACACACTCTACCCATAGAGCTATCCCCACTGAACGGCACAGTCCTATATGCAAAGGAACATGAAGCAAATTGGGAGAGACCCAGGGACCTGGGGAAAAGAATCCTTAGCCGGGGTCAACCTAAGGGAAGGCTTCCTTCCTACAGGAGGTGTTAAAAGCCCCTTAGCGGCTGCTGCCTTGGCCTGTTTCCCAGGAGTCAATGGTAACTCAGGTCGGGAGACCATTCAAACTTGCGAATCACACAGGGAGGTGGAATAAATCTCAACAGTCTTGATCCTCCATAGGCCACCCAAGCGACCACCCCCTCCCTGCCCTGCGGTGACCCTAGCAATGAACTGGGCTGGGGTGGTAGATGGGGACGGTGATGGCACCTCCTCTGCACCACCACTCCTCCCCCTCTTCCCCCTTCAGTAGTCCATCTGCCTTGGCTTTGGGCCTAGGGACCATGTCCAAATCCCTGACACAAGTGCAATGGAAGGCACTCAGCACCCTCCTCCCATCCGCCTTTCTGGACACTCTCAGGGACACCCCCACCTCCTCCAGCACCTCCAAGGGCAAAGGGGAGGGGACGGTGGCAGGGAGAGAGGATGAGGAGAACTGTGTTCTAGATCCAACCCTCTGCGTCTCACTCCCAGCCAAGCCCTAAATTGGCGGAGTTATACCGATAAGACGCAGGGCTACTTTTTGCCTGCCTCCATGTCTCCATTCAAGTGCTTCTCCTTCCAAGGGAGATCAGAGTGGGTAATACCAATAGCCCCCATGTGTCGGGCATCTGCTGTGTGCCAAGCACTCTGCCAAATTGCAAACGTCTTTCAAAGAGCTTGATATCCTTACGCCCATTTTGAAGCTGAGGCATTTGAGGCTCAGAGAGGTGAAGAATCAGGGAGGGCCATCCAGCGAGTTAGTGCTGGAGTTGAGCTTTGAACCTGTGAGTGCAGGCTGCAAACACCAGCTTCTTCCTCCGCAGCAGTGCTTCCAGGTGTGGCCGAGAGAGAGAAAGAGAGAGAGAGAGAGAGACAGAGAAAGGGTCTCCGCCCCTGGGGGGCCGGATGCTGCCTGGGGTTGGTGGGGTTGGCTAGAAGCCTTTGGCTGGGAGCAGCCTAGTTGATTTATCCCAGCTGCTAAACACCTTGAATTCGTTTTTGTTTTTTAAATGTGTGGCCTGAGGCGAAAAAGGCCAAGAGCCCAGCTCTGGAATATCCTGCCTCAAGGAGTGAGATAGAAAGTCTGTGGTGATGAAGTAATAGAGCCCCAGTGTGTTCTGTGTTCGAGGCTCCTGCTTTCCCTTTTCCTGGCGGGCCTTGCCTGTCCACTCTCTGCCTGAATCCCCTGGTCCTTCAGGACTCAGGATGGGGTCTCCCCTGACCAGCACCGTCCTCAGAGAGCTCCTGACCTCGGACACTCCCCATGACCATCCGGTACAGTGAGCCAACTCTTCCTGTCTCCTCTGACATCCCCATCCCCATCCTGACTGCCTCACAGAGGACCTAGCACCTTCCCTTCAAGCAGCCCCCACAGAGGAGTTCCCAGAGACCCTGCTGGCCGATGGGATGGGAATGAAACCACCAACACTTCTTGAGAAAGACAAGAAAACTGGAACTAGGCTTTAAGGGACTGCTGTGCCTGGGAGTTTAACGTGCCCACAGTCTTGCCCATTCCCTCAGAGCTCCAAAACCCCCAGCTCTGACCCCCTTAGCGGCAGTGGTTAGGGCAAAATCCCACCACTGGCTGGCGGCCTCAGGCCAGACCCTTAACACCTAGAAGTCTCAGTTTCCTCATCCATAAGATGGAGATAATGTTAGCCCCTCTCTCCCAGGGTTTCTGCAAGATGATGCCAGGGGGATGCTTACACAAATGCAGTAAATGCCCACTGGTACCACCGTAGGTTAAGGCAGCGAGGCCCTCACAGTGGCACTTTCCTAGGTATGTCTGTCTGGGCCCCAAGGATGACCTTCTTGACAATCTGGTTTCTTCCTGGAAGAAAAGTTACAGTCTAGGGAATGAAAATGTCAACCAGGAAGGCAACCAACCCCACCGTGTGCGACAGTAGACAGGAGAGGCAGGAAACTGGAAACTGGGCACGAGGTACGTCCCTGGCCCCAGCCTTAGATTCTGTATCTCACACAATTCATCAGAGGGGGCCCCGATGCCCCAGGGCTGGGGAAATTCAAGATACAGGTCTTCCTTATTAGCTCTGCAGGAGGAAGAAGACAGTGGCACAGAGGACACCTCGGCAGCTCTGGAGGTACCCTGTCTTGGAGCAGCAGGGCCCAGCCCCCACCTGCCCGCTGCCAGCCCGCCCGTGGCCTGCTCTGGCATGGCTCCGGGGGGGCGCAGTGCCAACCCCTGAGCCCTACCCCCCCGCCCCCCCCGCCCCCCCCGCCATGTCCTTTCGCTGCTTCCAAAATAACTCTGCTCCCTGCCCAGGTTTGGCCTCTTGGGTGTTTTTCTCCTCCTGAGACCTGTTCTCCCATGTCTGAAGGGCGGAGGG